>NC_089753.1:39111412-39146412 GCF_040412425.1 Macrobrachium rosenbergii | reverse complement strand
TTTTTACCACTGTCTTCGCCAGTGAAACGTACTCCTCTCTCTCTCTCTCTCTCTCTCTCTCTCTCTCTCTCTCTCTCTCTCTTTACCTTAGCAAAAAAAAAAAGATGTAGATTTACGTGAAGGAGCCACAAACTGACCTTGTTTAAAAGTTAGAGGTTCGGTAACTTTTCTGGATCTATTTAGCTTTATGCCTCGTCTTTCTTTTTTTTATTTTCTTATTTACTAAAACCTTTGAAATCATGGAATGGTCAACCGCAATTTTTACAGTTGTCACATAAAAAAAAGTCCATATTTTCTCATGCAGAAAAAATAAAGAATTCTGAATAAAGACTGAATATAGATATATGACGAGTAAAACGTGAAAAAATGTAGGGAAAATTCATATGTAAGATGACTAAAGGACTGAAAGATAAAATATTTCTGGGAGTTCATAAAAACGGTAGGTGAAGTGAGAAGTAGTTATATGTGGAGGAATCAATGCGGGAATTTAACTAAAGAAGCGGAAAGACGGTGCGTTGTCTGTCCGTCCGCACTTTTTCTGTCCGCCCTCAGATCTTAAAAATTACTAAGGCTAGAGGGCTGCAAATTGGTATGTTGATCATCCAGCCTCCGATCACCAAACGCACCAAATTGCAGCCCTCTAGCCTTAGTAGTTTTTATTTTATCTAAGGTTAAAGTTAGCCATAATTGTACGTCTGGCAACGATATAGGACAGGCCACCACCGGGCCGTGGTTAAAGCTTCATGGGCCGCGGCTCATACGTCATTATACCGAGACGACCGAAAGATAGATCTATTTTCGGTGGCCTTGATTATACACGATACAGAAAACTCGATTGCGCCGAAGAAATTTCGGCGCATTTTTTACTTTTCTTTTTTTTTGTCCCGAAAGCAAACAACGACAATCGAGATTTCTGTACAGCGTATAATGCTGGATGAAATTCTCAGCCGCAGCCCATGAAACTTTCAGCCATGGCCCGGTGGTGGCCTGTGTTGTTGGCACTTATAGCGGTGCCAAACGCACGATCATGGCTAACTTTAATCTTAAATAAAATCAAAACTACTGATGATAGAGGGCTGCAATTTGATATGCTTGATGATTGGAGGGTGGATGATCAACATACCAATTTGCAGCCCTCTAGCCCCAGTAGTTTTTAAGACCTGAGGACGGACAGAAAAAGTGCGGACGGACAAAGCCATCTCAAGAGTTCTCTTTTACAGAAAACTATAACAACAGCCAGTGTTATTAACAGATATCAAATCCTTGAAGAAACAACCCTATAAAAAAACAAAGATATCAATAATATCGCCACTGTAAGTCTTAGAAGCAGTAACAATAGATTTTAACCAAATCAACGAAAGACGGAACTGACAACATAATAATGTCTTCATCATTGGGTCTCCAGTCACAACTAACTGCGTCAGAGACTGCATTGTAGATACAGTGATGAAACTGACTATACAATTACTGCAATATAGACACAACGGCCGCATTGTAGGCTGAGTGATTACAAGTCAACACGCGCCCAAGTGGCACAACCACGCTAATTGCTTTCAGGCAGACAATAGTAAGGCAAACTACATACTCAGCAATGGCGTGCACACTTACATACACACACACGCACACACTCACACACGCGCGTGCATTAGAGACTGCAGGTATGTTGAGTTCTCCTGCTGAAACAGTAAGATGTATATATATATTATTCAGACGATGAAACCTATTCATATGAAACAAGCCCACAGGGGCCACTGACTTGAATTCCAAGCTTCCAAAGAATATCATGGTGTTCACTAAGATGATGTAAGAGGAGGTTAAGGGAAAATACAGAAAGAAGAGATCCCACTCACTTACTAAAAAAGAAAAAAAGAAATTAATAAATTAACAAATAGATAAAAATGTATTAAAATGCAAGGAGATTAGTATTAGGGTAGTAATGCACAGCACCTTCGCTTGAACTTCTGAAGAAGTTCCAACTGCACGACATCCGCTGGGAGACTGTTCCACAGTCCAACGGTGTGAGGAACAAAGGACCTCTGGAACTGAGAAGTTCGACAGCGAGGCACATTTACTGCATATTGGTACTGCTGTTTAGCGACTCTGGTTGCTCTCGGCAAATAAAAGGGATCGGGGATCAACTGTGAATGTGAAAGATCTCTGTTGAAATACTACTTATGAAAAAGTGACAAACAAGAGACCATCCGTCGATGGTCCAAGTCATAACTGCTACTATTAGGAAACAAAAACCTACCACCACGAACCACTCTATGTAAAAGACATAAATCTCTGGCAGAAGCAAACGTTCAGACCGGAGAACTGTATTCTAGCGGAGGAAGCACAAAGACCTAAGACAGGTTGCATTGATTTTATCACTTTTATAAATATATGAGGCCTTACGAACAATACCTTACTTTCGTGTGGCATTTGCTGAAACTTTTATTAGATGTTTTTTTTAAAAATTAGATGCGAATCAAAAGTTACACCTAGAATAGTTAAAGCTTCAGATTCATTCAGCAAAGTTCCATCCACCTGAAGGGGAGGATGGGGTGGAAAATCTGTATGAGATCTGCTAATCAATAGTGTTTTCGTTTTACTGAAGTTCAGCCTCATACCCCACCGACTAGACCATTCCCTGATCCGGTCCATGTCCCGATTGAGGCTGAGGGCAGCTTCATTTCTCATAAGTGGAGACTTTACAACAACCACAAGTGTTGCATCATCAGCAAACTGAACAATCTTGTTTTCCAGAGCAACAACCATATCACTTGTATACAGTACACTAAAAATAACAGTGGACCAAGAGCACTGTCCAGTGGAACAACAGACACAATAGGTCTTGGTTCACTAAAGATCCCGGCCACAGCAACTCGCTGCTACCTACCTGTAAGGAAATCTTGAAGTAATCCTAAAACATATCCACCCACCCCAAGATTCTGAACTTTATAAATAAGTGCCTTGTGATTTACTAAATCGAAAGCAGCACTAGAATCTATTTGAATGACTCTGCACTCAAAACCCTTATCAAGGTTCCCTTGCAAATAGCAAGTCAAGTCTAAAAGAGCATCGCAGGCACCTAACTGCTTGCTATATGCATATTGACTATCGGCTAAAAATCCTTTAGATTCCACTTATATAGTGACTTAGAAAAGTTTTTCAGCAACTTTGGAGAGCGCAGGGAGAACAGAAATTGGCCTGTAGTTACTGCAGTCGGCAGAAATACCATTCTTTAGAATAGGCACTTTATTCTAAGCATGCACTCATCCACAAATATACAATGTCGACATAAAAACCTATAGAATCTAGTAATCTTGGGAGACAACACACTAGAATCTTTTTTAAAAAAACAAAGGGAAGAAACCATCAGGGTCTTCCCCACCCCCCAGCTATCAAGGTTATCCAGAATTTTCTTAACATCCCTGGAGCGAAATGCAAATTTTGTAAGAAGAGGTTCAGGAAGACAAGTATCAGGGAGAGGGACATCCTCAGTTAACTGCCTAGCTTCAACAGCTCGATGAAGCAGTTCAGCCTTTTCCCTAGGGCCAGTAACCAATCTACCATCATCTGTTAGTAGTGGTGGAATGGAAGACGAGCCTGACCAAAAAATAGATGATGCCAATTTGGTCCATCACAGATAAGGCTGAGTAATTCCTTCAAGTTTTCTCTTTTACGAATTATTGTCATTTCTCTCGGCTGTATGGTAAGTTCTATTCGCAGTACGGCGAGACTCAACAAAAATAATGTAATTTTCATTTGAACGATTTTGTCTCCATGTGTTGAATTTGGTCTTTCTGCCATGGTGGGCTCGTCTATATGTATCATCAAACCATGCCTGGTCATTTGTCCTAAATTTGATGACCTTTCTAGGGATATATCTTATTAAAATAGCCATCAGCATTTCATTTAGTTTCTTCCAGGGACCTGGATCTAATACTGCATCTGAAATATTTAGTGGTGGACAAGCTTCAGTAATACGATCCCAGCTGGGTCTAGATTTCAACCAGACCGCTTTTCCGATGGTGGAATTAGGAATATACTGACTGACAGATATGTCCATCTCAATAGCGCAATGATCAGAAGAGCCTGTATATTCACAGACCTTGGACTTCACAATAGCTGGAACATCTGTGAATATGAGGTCTAATCTATTACCAGAAACGTGCGTGGGTTCGTCAATTAGCTGGACAAAATCGAGGGAGACACAGGACTCAAGAGCAGACCGGCCATGTTGATCTGTGGAATTTGAATTTAGGGTTTGAATCCTGTGGCTGAGCCATACTAATCCTCTCCAGAGAGACAGTCATACATAGAATCGTTGATATCTGGAACAGCAAATTCTTAAACACTGTAGAACTTACTGAAAATTATAAAACAGAATTTCGTGGCAACTAAACTCCTAATTTTTCTGACAATAAATTGGTCGTCTGGACTTAGTGTATACAGCCATACCTTGAGCATGCGGGATGTTACGACGATAAATAATGTCAGGCCATCAAACCCCTTTGACTTATTACTACTTACAAGAGACTCAAACTGAAACATCAAATCGTAATCACGGGCACAACTCTGGCGATCAAGAAAATTTGACCTTGAGCCCCGAAAATTTGAGTAAAGTACTTTGCAATTTTTCTTGTTGTAATGAGTGACAGGCCCAGAGTTCAGCTGAATGTCTCCCAAAAGAATTCAAATTAAAAACATAAAATCAGTATCAAAACTAATAAATAGACTCATAGCAACAGTAACACTGTAAAAATCAACAGAACACTAAACAACAATACCACCAACAACAATAGTATCTACATTATTACAAAAATTCTGTTGAGAGTATAAATAAACGTCACTGAGAAAAGCACGTGAATTATGCCTGGAGAGAGAGAGAGAGAGAGAGAGAGAGAGAGAGAGAGAGAGAGAGAGAGAGAGAGAGAGAGAGAGAGAGAGAGCTGTAGTTCAAGAACGCAAAAAAAGCCTTCTTGGGTATTTTCTAAATTCTCTCTCTCTCTCTCTCTCTCTCTCTCTCTCTCTCTCTCTCGGCAAACTCGGAATGGCCAGCTTCGTCCGCGCTTAGTTTGAAAGCCCCAAATTCCATCACCTGGGGTGAAAGTGCTCGGCAAAGTTCTTTAAGTGTTTCTCCGAAAGTTAACCTTCAAATCTTGTCTACTTTCAACACTCCGCTGGTTTTGGAAACTCGTCTCCGGATGAGAATGAGAATTAGGATGAGAATGGAGATGGAGGGTGAGAATGGTAATAGGGGATAAGAATGATGATAGAGTGTAGAAACGAAAATAGAGGAATAGAATGAAAACTGAGGATGAGAAATAGATGGTAAGACTGGAAATACAGGATGAAAATGAAGAAAGAGAGTGAGAACGAGAAGAGATTAAGAATGAAAATAGGGGATGATAAAGAAAAGTGCGGGTGAGAAAGAAAACTGTGAGAATGAAAGGACAGGATGAGAATTAAAATAGAGGGTGAGAATGAAAATCGAGGACGAGGGTGAAAATAGGGGACGAGGGTGAAAATAGAGGGTGAGAATGAAAATAGAGGATGAGAATAAAAATAGAGGATGAGAATGAAAATATATGGTGAAAATAATAATGGACATTCAGAATAAAAATATAGGATGAGGATGTAAATAGAAGATGAGAATGACAATAAAGGATGAGAATGAAAATTGGACGATGAGAATGATAATAAAGGATGATGATGATAAATAAAGGATGAAAATGAAAATTAGAGGACGAGAATAAAAATATAGGATGAGAATGAATGGAAAGATGAGGAAAATGGATGGATGAGGATTGAGAGTGAAAACTTATCTATCTATCTATAATAATAAAAGCCTAGGTGGATTTTTCTTGTTTGCCCGCCCCGGGTGGGGGCGGGGTAGGTAGGGGATTGGTAGGGTAGGGGAGACATGATGGGCAGCGCCGGGTTCCAGCGCAGCATAGCGTGCTCCATAATGCTTGTATCATTATAATCGCTCTTCATATGATATAATCAATAGCACTTACTTGAAAGAATTGAACTTGAGCTCTCAAGCAGGATTCGAACTTGTGCCTTCTGAGTTGCAAGCGCACAACTTTACCAACGACACTAAGGGAGAAAACTTGTAGTTCAGAAGTTAGCGCCCTTATAAGCCTACCTGCAGTTTTGTCTCGAATATAATTCCCATCAAAAGATCTCTTGCAGTGGGGGTCTGTAAAACTGCGTGCTTGCAACTCAGAGGACTCGAGTTCGAATCCTGATTGAGAGCTGAAGTTCAATTCTCTCATTTAATAGAGAGAGAGAGAGAGAGAGAGAGAGAGAGAGAGAGAAGCCTTTCCTATACGAAGATTAAAATAAAAATAAAAAAGGTTTTAGCTTGCATGTTTAGAAGAGGCTATTAATTTTAGTACAAAACAAATAAAAAAGAAGACTTATATGTAACAAGTAAGTCTTCCAAAAGGGTGGTTTTATTTCACCTCGAAATCTCTTCTTCTGGAAAGAATCAAAAGAAGCACAATTACTTCGATAACAATAAATCCACTTTGTGTTTGAAAACGTGACCGAGGCATATTCCTCTGGCTTCGGCGACTCCATTTCCTACATAATCTGCCTCTTTGTTTGTTTGACAGGGAGGTAAGGAAATGACAAATAAAATCGAGATTTCATTTATGGAATCGAATGGAATATAGAGTTTAGGCCAAAGGCCAAGCACTGGGACCTGTGAGGTCATTCAGCGCTTGAAAGGAAACTGAGAGTAAGTAGGTTTTGAAAGGTTTAACAGGAGGAAAAAACTCTCAGTTGTGCTACTGAATCGTTAGGAGAGGGTGGATAGCAAGATGGAAGAAAGATAATATGAATGGAGGTACAGTAAAAGGAATGAGATGTGTTGCAGTTAGGGGTCGAAAGGATACTGCAAGGAACCTTTAGTGATGCCTACAGTACACCCCATGAGGTGGACTGATAGCACTAATTCCCTACGGGGGAGATTTCATTTAGATTTTGGAAGTCAAGGAAAGAAAACCCACCAAGGATTTTGTTTTAGTTTGTTCTTTGGTTCTCTTTTATTCTTTTTGCTAGATTATTATCTTGAGGGTTTCTCTATTTCCCAAGACTTTTTTTTATCTTTGTCTTGAAGACACGAAAATGGACCTCCTGTAGATCTGATGACCTTCAGGAAGTATCGGAAATTAGAAGCCTGGAGACCAGACTAGACTTTATCTGTATTTGCTGTAGTAGCTGTATCTGTTGTTGCTGCTGTTGTTTTTTATTGTTGTTGCTCTTGTTGTTGTTATTGTTTTGCTTTTGTTTGTTGCTGTTTTTTTATTGTTGTTGCTTTTTTCATTGTTGTTGGTATTGTTTTTATTGCTGTTGCTCATGTTGTTGTTGTTGTTTCTGTTGTTGTTGTTATTGCCATTGTTGTTGTTGTTGTTGTTGTTGTTTCTGTTGTTGCTGTTATTGCCATGGTTGTTGCTGTTGTTATTGTTGTTGCTGTTGTTGTTATTATTGGCATTGTTGTTGCTGTTGTTGTTGTTTCTGTTGTTGTTGTTATTGCCATTGTTGTTGCTGTTGTTGTTTCTGTTGTTGTTGTTATTGCCATTGTTGTTTCTGTTGTTTCTGTTGTTGTTGTTATTGCTATTGTTGTTGCTGTTGTTTCTGTTGTTGTTATTGCATTGTTGTTGCTGTTGTTTCTGTTGTTGTTATTGCCATTGTTGTTGCTGTTGTTGCTGCTGTTGTTTTTTATCGTTGTTGCTCTTGTTGTTGTTTTTTATTGTTGTTGCTCCTGTTGTTGTTTTTGCTTTTGTTGTTGTTGTCATTGTTGCCGTTGTTGTTGTTGTCGTCAGGGACGAACCTCATTGGACGAGGGTCACGAGGGAACGAGGGTTAATAGGCAGAACGCTAATCGCACCAGACAGACGGATGGTCCCCGAATGGGAATTATGTCTCCGGGCGGCGTCTAGACAAAGCTTCAGGGAGGTGTTCCTCCATGGAAGCCTTGGGGGAGAAATTCAAGTACCCGGTCTCGCCCTTCATGAAGTCTTCCTTTCTCTTCTCACACACCAGAGCAGAATCTCCTTATTTTGGAGATTCTCTTATTACATGCTTTTATTTAACTCGATTTCTGCGTCTGTCTGTTTGGGTCAAAACTTGTAACTCAATTTTCGACCTGTTTCCCTTCGTCGGATGGACTTGAAATTTTGCATGGTTACTCAATCCCGGTGACAATACAACTTTACACGAGCAGCAGGTCAGCAGTGACCTCTAGTGACCCTACAGTGACCTCTCCCAGTATCTCAGGATTTGTATGAAACTCTTCGGATTTTTCATACCTTCTTTGACTCGGTAGAATAAGTTAATGACTCTACGGATTTTCCATACCTTCTTTGGCTGGACAGGATATTATGTTCAATTTCGTTAGCTACAATCATATACCGGTTATAATTTCTGTCAAAACTAAAAGTGTAGAATAAAAAAATGTAAACACGCAATAAAAAGTACAAAACATTATTTTGAGACACACCAGGATTTTCTTACAATTAATCATGCCTACAAAAATAAAAGCGTGAGCGCCAAACGTGGAAGGAAATGCTATAAGAAATTAAAATATATATATATTTCCTTTCTTGTGGCATTTCCTTCCATGTTTGGGGCCCACGCTTTTACTTTTGTAGACATGATCAATTGCAGGAAAATCCTGGTGTGTCTCAAAAATTATTTTTTACATTGCATTTTAATAAGAGCGTGTTTAAATTTTTTTTTTTTTTTAAGTTTAGGAGACCAAGACGGTGAAATTGTCCAGTATTTCTGAGGGTCGATGTCAGATGACTTACGTAAAGAAATTAAGTTTTTGCAGAGCTAGGATTCCTATCTCTCAAATAACAGGAAATTTTGCAAAAGCTCCCGAGAAGGGGAAAATTCCCTTAAACCTTGTTTGATCTTTGTATAAAAGAATGAAAAAGATGAGAAGGGGAAAATTTTAAAAACTAAGTCGAGGACCGTCGGTGTTCTTAATGGTAATGGTTTTATTTGCTTGTTATGCCTAGGCTGTTAGGTTAGGTCACGTAGCAAATATGTTCACACCCACTTTTTTTCAGAAAAAGTAAAACCCTGCTAAAGGGCATTTTTATTTTTTTAATATTTTGAGTAAAATTTAACATACCAGGAGCTGAGAAGGAACACTGGTACTAGATATTTTCGTTTTGGAGGTATCTTATATAGAGAAATAATTAAAAATAATATCATCTGAATGTCTCAAGATTTTAACACTCCGAAGGCCTGAAAATAATTACAGTATAGTTTAAAAACCTTGCTTCTTCTAAAGCCTAAATCCTTCTGACAATGTGCTGTATCAGAGTGTTGTCTTTCATCATATTGAAGGTGAAAAGTACGTCATCTTTCCTTAAGTGTTAAGATAAGATAGTTTTTGAAACTTTTCTTTTTTCACAAAATTACACAATTCATGCGCATGTGCATATGAACTACTGCAAACAAAAAAAAAGTTTTTTACCGATTTATAATTATAATTATAACATAACAGTACCACTACTGATTTACTTTAAGCCCCTCTTCGGAGTCTAAGTCACTCGTTTCAGCCGTCTCAATCATATCCTCTCTCCCCAAATTTGGACAATCGAAAGAACTAACCCATAATTTATCCCATATATATATGCGTGAAGCAATTCTAATAACTTAACTGAATGTAAACTGTAAGTGACAGTACTTTACATGGTAATATGCATCATTATATCCAGCATTCAACCCCATCTTATACGCCTGTCCTTAGTTGGATTAATATGAGTGTGAAAATCCTTCTCAGTGAGGAAGGTGGATTACGTACCTTCGTCTCTTCCATCCATAACCCATTCAAGTACAGGGGTTATGAAATGGAATGGAATATAACATTTAGGCCAGAGGCCAAGCGCTGGGACTTATGGGGTCATTCAGCGCTGAAAGGGAAATCGAGAAGGGGGAAAAAGGTTTGAAAGGTGTAACAGGAGGAAAACCTCACAGTTGCACTACGAAACAATTGTTAGGAGAGGGTGGAAAGTAAGATGGAAGGAAGAGAATAAGAAAGAAGGTATAGTAAAATGAATGGAAAGGGTTCCAGCTGGGAGCCAAAGGTACTCCTTAAGTAATGCTTACAGTGCACCGCGTGAGGAGCGCTGATGGCACTACGCGAGAAGGGATAATGTGATACAGATTGTATCTCCCGGAGTGAGAATTTAGAACAGGTTTCCCTGCGCTGTAACTCGATGTTCTCCTACAGGAAATTCGTTAGAATCTAACGAGGTAATGGGCTCGCTAATGTAACGTACATGTAGCGATGAAATGGACTGATAATGAATTTTGTCCTTCGCCCCCTCTCTCTCTCTCTCTCTCTCTCTCTCTCTCTCTCTCTCTCTCTCTCTCTCTCTCTTTTGGTCGAGTTCTTCTAACCTGTGCAAGAAAAATAAAAAAGATAAAAAAAATCTTTTACGTTCCTTAACTTTGTTATGAGTCGTTAATTTTTTTATCTCTAAGCATTTACAAAATTTTCGTATCATGATACGTTAACATAAGTGTAGTAATGTTGAGTAAATAAAAGGAAAAAGAATCAATGAATGTGAGAATGTTTTCGAAAAATGGAAATCGGCGACATCTGTAACATTTCAGGTAGAATGAGAAACAAGTAAAAAATGCGCCAAAGTTTCTTCGGCGCAATAGAGTTTTCTGTACAGCGTATAATCAAGGCCACCGAATATAGATCTACCTTTCGGTGGTCTCGGTAGAATGCTGTATGAGCAGCGGCCCATAAAACTTTAAACAACGGCCGGTGGTGGCCTATCCTATAGCGTTGCCAGAAGCACGATTATGGCTAACTTTAACCTTAAATAAAATAAAAGCCACTGAAGATAGAGGGCTGTAATTTGATATGTTTGATGATTGGAGGGTGAATGATCAACATACCAATTTGCAGCCCTCTAGCGTCAGGAGTTTCCAAGATCTGAGGGCGGACAGAAAAAGTGCGGACGGACAGACAAAGCCGGCACAATAGTTTTCTTTTCATAAAACTAAGATGAGTGAGTATGAAATTTGCATCAGTAACAGTAATGCAAGACAAAATACACCGATTAAATGCAGCCACGATGCAAAAGATTTTAATGTTTGTTATGTTTGCTAAGAGTTATGCTCTGGTTATCTGTTATTAAGTCACGCTGGTTCTGTTCCATAATTGGTTGGGTGACCAGCAGAAAATGTCTTACACCGGTGAAACACAAGCCCATTGAACTTCCGTGGGGCAGTGCCCTAGGCTAGCAACCTCATCCTAGATAAAATTGCTGATAAAACTCCAAGAGAAGAAGGTGAGGCGTGTAGATAGATAGATAGATAGATAGATAGATATCTTCTAAAATAAAACAATATCTTATCCAAGCTCTATCTTTAGCAAACAGCAAAAAACTTGAAGTTGAGATAAAAGCAAATGTTTATCCCACAGAGAAAAAATCTGCTTCGAAATAGCAATTTTACATCTTAAATACTCTCATTTTTTTTATCTGCCACATAACAAGCAAGTAAAAAATGAGCCGAAGTTTCTTCGGCGCAATCGAGTTTTCTGCTACAGCCGCTACAGCGTATAATCAAGGCCACCGAAAATAGCTTTCGTTAGGTAGTCTCGGTATAATGCTGTATGAGCCACGGCCCATGAAACTTTAACCACGTCCATGTGGTGGCCGGTACTATATCTTTGCCAGAGGCATGATCATGGCTAACTTTAACCTTAAATCAAATCAAAACTACTGAGGCTAGAGGGCTGCAATTTGGGATGTTTACTGATTGGAGGGTGGATGATCAGGCTGACAGAAAAAGTGCGGACAGAATAAAGTGCGGACAGACAAAGCCATCTCAATAGTTTCCTTTTACAGAAAACAGAAAGTGATTTTGCAGAGGCGGTGAATATTTACCAAGAAATCGGTAACCATATCTGCAAGCGATGAACATTTTACTGAAACGGAAAATATATATCAAAGAAAAAACAAACAAATTTTCTAGTGACGAATATTTATCTCAGGAGTGGTAATTATATACGCACGTGGTCAACATATTACAGAAACGGTAAGTATTTTTGCAGATAAATCGACGCTTTGCAAAATATACCTATGACACTTTTGCATATGCATTCAACGTATCTGGGAAAATATGGATCCTTTCCACAAAATCACCAGTTTGCTAAATCTTTAAACAATAATTCTCCTTGTTTACCTACATTTTTATCTATTTATTTTTTTTTTATTTTCTGATAACTGATCGTTTCTTTCTGTATTGCCTATTATCTCCTGTTACTTCTTCCCAATAAACGCCATCTTCTTTGGAAGTTTGAAATTCAAGTCAGTGGGCCCTGTGGGCTTGTTCCATATGAATAGGGTTCATCTTCATAATAATAATAATAATAATAATAATAATAATAATAATAATAATAATAATAATAATAATAGTAAAGTGTTATCGAGTCTCATACGCCCAACAGGGAATATTCATATACGCATTTGAGGACCAAAAATGCAGACTGTAAAGGATGAATTTCCTTTATTTTCTGAACCTGAAATTTTTCGTCTCTGCTCTGCATCGTAAAAAAAAAACTAGGTTTGCCAAAGGAAAAAATACCACCTTTACACAAACAACAACTTGGGTAAAAAAAAACCTTTCATACTGGAGGAAAAATTATTTTTCTTCCATTAGTTTTTGTAACTGTGCTGAGGAAGATGAAACAGCAATAATATCAAGGCTATAGAGAGAGAGAGAGAGAGAGAGAGAGAGAGAGAGAGAGAGAGAGAGAGATTATCAGTCTTCACTGATACTCAACATTTTTATTCTTGTACTGAGGAAGAAGAAACACCAATAATATCAAGGCCATAAAGAGAGAGAGAGAGAGAGAGAGAGAGAGAGAGAGAGAGAGAGAGAGAGAGAGAGATTACCAATCTTCACTGATACTCAAAAGTTTTTATTACTGTACTGAGGAAGAAGAAACAGCAATAATATCAAGGCTATAAAGAGAGAGAGAGAGAGAGAGAGAGAGAGAGAGAGAGAGAGAGAGAGAGAGAGAGAGAGAGAGAATTACCAATCTTCACCGATACTCAAAAGTTTTTCATCGCGTATTCATCATTATGAAATCTGAACGAGCAATTTTTCCAATTTCATCTTACAAGACTTACAAGATGAAACCTCATTTATGGCGTAGCATCTTCTCAGAGACAGGAAACCTGTTTTAGATTTTCTTTTAAAGAAATTAAATCTGTCTCATCGTACTATCCTTTTTACTAGAAGAATCAGAAGGAATTCTGTCATATTAATTTAAACGGGAAGCTCTAATCCCCGAGAGGGATTAATTAATGAGATGTAGAGACGCCTCATACCTACTAGTAAATCCCTGTCACACTGAATAACATTCAGTAAGGATATAGGATATTGCATCTTGGATAAATCCTGATTAGTCTTTTATTATGTCGGCTTCCTGAAAAAGGCAATAATTTGGAATACTTCAAAACAAACGACTGCCGTTCTCAGAATTGTGAAAAATGAATTCTTGTTGAGAATTAGATAGTCTGAGACTCCGCTCTCAGTCTAAGGAAACAGAATAAGTTCTTCGATGTCCGCCCTTTCTGAAGGTCTACATGAATAGTACTCGAACTGCTCCCCTAAAAACCCCCTCAACCACCCACCAGGAGAAAACATGACGTCACACCCCCGAAACAACAACACATTTCTTGCTGAGAATTAGACTGTCTGAGAATTTGCCCTCAGCCGAAGGAAATGAATAAGTTCTCTCAGACGTCCGTCCTTCCTGAAGATCTATAAATAGTACTCGAACTCCTTCCCTTGAGCCCCAATGACGTCACCTCCCCCGAAATAGCCTCGACGTCACCGAGAGACAACTCCTTTAGGGAACCACCTGTCTGGTGTAAGTCGCGCACGACCTTTAAAACTCTGTCCCTGATGATCGAGTCCAACGAGCATGTCTAAGATAGTGGTTCTCAACCAGGGGGCGGGGGCGACTTCTCCCCTAGGGGAAATTTCAGAGTTTCAGGGGGCCGGGGGGAATTCTGCCCTAAAATGGAAGATTGCAGTATCTGCAAAAATACAAAACTTAGAAAAATGGTAGATACTGTAGTTTTCCCCTTGCTTTACTACTGATTTTGCAGATACTGCATATGGGACCCCCTAAATAAAGCACTGAAGAATCATTCTGAAACTGCAGTAACTTGTGTATTAGTGTTTCACGAGCTTAATAGGTGGCATATATCTCAATTTAGAAATTTTGCAGATACTGCAGTTTTCCATTTTTGGGCAAAATTGTAACCAAGGATTTTTAGTCTTACATGCATATTCGGATTTTTAGTCTTACATGCATATTAGGATTTTTAGTCTTACATGCATATTGTTTGCAATGCACCTTTTCAGGCAGACAATTTTGGAAAGGATGGGGGAATGACATTCTGACATATAGTGAAAGGGTGCATGGGCCAAAAAAGGTTGAGTACCACTGGTCTACGACGATGTCAGCACCTACAGTAAGCAAGCGCAGACAAGGTCTGGTCACACGACCTCTCATTTGCGATACTTGCTTGACAGTGACCTTCATTCTGTCAACTGTTTCATCAAAAGCCCGTCAACAGTAAAATATATAAGATTCTTCTCTGCTGTTTTCGGATCCTTTTGTAAATAAAATGGCCGGAGACACTAAAGAAAAGTTAAAAGTTAAAGTTAAAGTCCTCCTGGGTCTCTGTAGGCTCATAGGGCAGGCGCTGATCTCCTGTTTCTTAGACCGACAGCCAGTGGGGGACATGTCCCAATGCCTATGATACGGGGCCAGTGTGTAGACTGTGGAAAATGATAGTGAAAGAGAATCGACAAATGCAGAACTAGATAAAATAGAAATCGTCGTCGTTTTAACTCGCTACTTCCCTTAATTCATCGAATAACAGTTCTATCTTTCGTTCCTCATTTCGTAAGAAATACGAAGAAACTAATAAACAAGCAGATTATACTGAAAATATAATCAAGTTGTCTAGACTGAAACGTTGCTTCATGTTTACAACATATTATACGTAAATATGATAAAGAATTCTGCATAAGTGAGACGTGTATCTAACAGAAAAATATATATTATATATATGACCATATTCCATGAATAAATGTATTCATATGAATCCCTTTTTTTTTTCCTTCTAGTGGTCATGACACCCACCTGACTAGTTTTAGGACTCGGGTTCGAATCTCGGGAGAGGCAGAACGGTTTGAGCAATCTTGTTGAATCCCATTGCGCCTCTGTTTGACTAGGCAATGAATTAAGTACTTGGTGTTACCCGACTGTGGTTGATCGTAGCTACAGTGAGAAAGGCATGGGGATACCATCCTCATCCCAAAATACTTGTTAAAAAACATAAAAATATAGAATCAAAGGGACACTGGGATAAGTTTGTTAATGGAGTTTGAAGTAGCACAAAATAAAGCTTAGGTTACAAGTTACTTTACTGAGCTGACTAATAACTATGATAATTATAATTGTACTTAGTAACATTGCCTTAATAATAATAATAATAATAATAATAATAATAATAATAATAATAATAATATAATAATAATAATCATCATCTCCTTTTCTATACCGTCCCCCACCGTTAATTTTCAACAACTGCATCACACCAATATTTATGTTGAATAAATAAATAACACTTAGCTCATAATGCTCGGGATATTAGCTGACGCAGATTCAAAGGCCTAATTGCGGATATTGTCAACAAAACCAATGGGTCCATATTGGAATATTCGGATATACTTTCAGTATTTGCATATTTGTTACACACAGTAGTAAATGTATACGGTTACACATGGCGTTTTGTTGTGTGGATAGAAAATTTTTTCATTTGCACCTTTGTTTGAATTATGAATAAATACATTAAGACGTAGACACACTACAAACCCAAGCACACTCACACATACATACATACATCTCTACATACACACACACATATATACATATATATTTACACATATATACCCCGAAAATCGTGTTGAAAATAACGCGAAAGCGCTTGGTACTCCTTTCTTTTATTTTTCCTTTGGCCTTAGCTGAATACATACATACATATATATGTATGTATATAAATATATATATATATATATATATATATATATATATATATATATATATATAATGTGTGTATAACATATATCGATATACATGTGTAAATATATAACATATGTATACATATGTGTATATATATATATATATATATATATATATATATATATATATATATGTGTGTGTGTGTGTGTGTGTGTGTGTGTGTGTGCCCACACACACACACACACACACACGTGTGTCCTGCAATCAAGCACAAACGCCCCCACAAAAAAAAAACACACACACGCGAATTTGTGTGCGCGCGTACAAGCACGGGTCTATTGATGTGTGTGTAAAGCCGTCGGAGGGTTAACCTCTTGCATGAAAGCGAACAACAAAATTATTAGGCTTGAAAAATTACAAGAGCTAAAAAAAAAAAAAAATTTTTTTAAATAGGGAGAAAAATCAACCATCTCAAATGTTCACATAGCACTTTCTGCATCGCCCTTCATTACGAAGGAAGGACAAAAGAGAATGAGTAAAAAAATATGTAAAATATTTCATCAGGGATGAAGCAGAGCAGGTCTAAAATAATGGAATATCTCCAGGCGACAGGAATTGAAAAAGTCAAAATAAAAAGCTCTTGTCGATAAAGGGCTGACTTTTTATTTCCTTCGGGGAGCCATTTTGGTGACATGGGGAAGCCCAAGTTTTTTATTAATAAAAAACATTAAATTCAGAGCCAAGAGCTTCGAAAACTACTTTGCTTTATTTCCTCAAATATTCATTAGACCCAAAACATGATTTTTTTCAGTATATTTTTCAAAATCATTTTACTGAAATGAAATTTAGAAATTAGAATTTTATCCTTTCCCAGAGTTTAACATAATGCCTGAACCGGTGAGGAAATTAACAAGCACAGCCTGATTCAGTTAATTTAATTTAGCAATTATTAGCATCAAAGAAATTAAAGTAGCACCTAGGGTCCTTCTTTCTGAAACAAACACAATTTTAATGGACATTAAAAAAAACCGAAGTTATTTTAATGTCTATTAATCCTCTAAGCATAATACCATCTCTGCAGAATTATCGGTCGAATATTGAAACTCTACTACAGTGAAGAGAGAAAAATTAGTTTTTAAAGCATTACGTCATCACGCAGCTTAAAGACGGTATCACGTGATGGCCAGCGAGGGCTCACACCCGCACTTAATTTCTGGGGTTCATAAATAAAGATACACTGAGCCAGTTATGGCCAGATTATGGCGTTATTCTTATTACAGAAGTCGGATCTTTCCTTGATAGTGACCCCCAAGGGTTTAAACCCGGTATGTATCCACCTTGGCGGCGTGTTTAGTACAAGCCCGCTGGGGATTACCGTAAGAACATAAGCAAAAGACTGTAAATATCATAAAGATAATGACCCCCAAGAAATATTAGTCCTAGATAACGACCCCCGAAAACCCTTGGGGGTCACTATCTAGGGCAGACCCAAGAAGTCAATAAGATCCTGGAAGAGAAGGTTGAGCAAGTAATCTTGAACAAGCGATTAAGGACTTTGTACTCACTCCTGGCTAACTTGGCCAAGCATCAAAACATAAGCAGTGAAAGTCAAAGAACTGACAATGAGGAAGTTACTGACCACATGCCAGATAATTTAAACTTGATGCTCTGGTGGTGGGGGGAGGTGGGGGGAGTGAACCTACCCCCGCAACCGCTGGAGCACCCCGTTTAAATGATCCAGCATGGGGTCAGTGAATTCCTCATTGTCAGTTCTTTGACTCTCATCGAATATGTTTTGCTGCTTGGCCAAGTTAGCCAGGAGTGAGAACATAGTCCCTAATTGCTTGTTCAAGATTGCTTGCTCAACCGTTTCCAGGATCGTCTTGATTTCTGTAATAAGGATAACGTCATAATCTGGCTTTAACTAGGTCGGTGTGTCATTGTTTATGAACCTCAGAAATTAAGTGCAGGTGCAATTCCTTGCTGGTCATCACGTGATACCGTCTTTAAGCTGCGTGATAACGTGATGCTTTAAAGACTAAATTTTCTCTTTTAACTGTAACAGACCTTCAATTTTCAACGGATAATTCTGCAGAGATCAGGCCTGATCAGCAATGATTCATACACCAAGAAAAACAATCCTTGAACTGGGGACAGTCATTCACCCTTCAAGCACCGTCCTCTCCAAGTTGGGGAAAAAGGCTTGTAGTATTTATGAGTATTTATGAGTATGTGTTCAAAAAAGCCCTTCCCTTAAGAGAGGCTGCCTGTATAGAAAAACGAAGCGATTGTCACTCCACATTCATCCTTCTACTGCTGAACAAAGGATTAATTCCCCATGCCGAGAACACCTATAACGTCAGCCGTCTGTGTTGGAACAAAACTCATCAGCATTGCGTCGAAACCACCTTTAAACCATTTCAACCTCTCCCAACTGACCTAACGAGTTTTCACTGTCTCTCTCCCTTTCGTCCTTCCTCTTAACTGTGAGGAGTCGGTTAATAATGAACAGGTTGTTGGAACGAAAGGTCATTAATATCTATGAAGTGCGAGAGTACTTTTAACAGAGTTGATTGACACAGTGGGGTAGGTACGGGGCCGGGGACCGGGGTGTGAGTTCGAGCTTGAAGATATCCCGTTTTCTATAAATACTCAATATTAGTAGAATTAATTCTGTCTGAAAATGAGTTGGAGTTAAACTCTAATGAGGAAATCCCGTTTTCTGTTATCCGTTTTCTGTGAATAGGCAACGTCAGCTGAATTGAAACTGCGTCTGAAAATTCCCTCATTGATTCAAGCACGGGCAATTAAAATGATTCGTCGAACCTATTAATTCGTTAATGAGCAGAACCATCTGTGACATGTACCGTAATGGCACTCGGAGATCAAATGACGGTCGGAGGCTCTTGGATTCGCCGCCGCATTTCCCGAAATAAAAAAAAAAATGGGGTTCGATGCCAATTCAGTTTCGAGTGGATGGTCACCTAACGTATGAAGTCTCTCTTCGCAGCTGTTTTTGTTTGAAAGGCTGAGATGAATCACTGACACTTACTTTGTTGGCTTTGGGGTCTATTAATGACCCACTGCCGCTTGCACAAGAATGATAAGGTGTTTTCAAATTCACCTAGGATTATATCGGCGGCATCACTATACGAATTTCCAAGGCAGAGTTCTTGGCAAATCAAAATTGTGTCGGCTTTCCACAGAGCTCAAAAGTGAAGGTCGATAATTGCATATACATTCTAGTAGGATTTCAAAGTGTCGTTTCCCTTACCTAGTGAATTTCAGCACAAGAAACTCTAGGTACTCTTGTTTCCATGTTTTCATAATCTGTGAATACTTTGTCATCATCGTACTGCCCTAAAATGGGTTCGGTTCACAACTGAGATGAACAAATTTGGATGTGGACTGTTGTGCTGCCGTAAGAGTGCACTAAGTCACCAGAACTTAATTCACTGGAGTTGTGGTGGGTCATACCCAAAATAAAAGTAGAGCATTGGGCTGGCGACTCTTTCTAAAAGAAATATTTAGAACCGAATGGGTGATATGTCTCGGAAACCAGCTTTTCTTAAAGAGAGCGCCTATGTATAAACATACATACATACATACGCATATACAGTATATATGTGTATGTATACATATACATGTGTATATATGTATATATACTGTATATATATACATACACATATTTATATATACATACATATGAATATATGATGTATGTATACACATGTATAAGTATACATGCACATATACAGTATGTATGAATGTATGTATATTCCTTTTCGTGGCTTGATACATATTTTACTCTTATTAAGTAAGTTGTATACAAAAACACATACACACGCTCATGCGCCTCACTTTACACACGTTATTTCTCTGACTGACTTATACCAGTATACAATCTTTGAACATGTGCGCACGCGCTAGCTCGTCCGTGAGCGTATGCCTCGAATGGCCTCACAGCCCATAGACTGCAATTTTCAGTATTTGCATAAACAATATTTAACCCTAACAACGCCTCGTAAATATTTGTGCGAGCAATATTAGCTGATACGGATTCAAAGGCCTTTTTTTACAAATAATAATGTCAATTAAAGCTATGGGTTAATATTCAGATATTCGGGAATAAATTCTGTATTAATACAATTAGGCTATAACTTTCATGCTCGAAGCGTAACTGTTTATTTATAAATAATCTCTGCCATATATACACATATATATACACATTTATATATGTATATATATTTATACATGCATGCACAAATGAAAATAGACAAAATCCACGAAGGAAAGAGAAAGAATGAAGTGCTGCGAGGCCTTTCGAGTTGTCATCCTTTACTTAGCCTGCCAAGTAAAGGACGACAAGTCGAAAGGCCTCGCAGCACTCCATTGTTTCTCTTTCCTTCGTGGATTTTTTCTTTATTTATATATTCATCACGCTCCATACTCTTGTGATTCAGTTATACATGTACATATGTGGATAATGTATGAATATATATACATACATTATACACATATGTACATGTATGTATAAATACACACATTATATATATATATATATATATATATATATATATATATATATATATATATATATATATATATGCATGTATATGTATATGTATGTGTGTGTGTCAAAGGCGCTGATGAGAAGAAAAATTAAGACCCTAACCACAATACAACACAATTCTCAATAGTTATAACTAAGAACTAACTAATAAAGAAAGGGTAATAATGCAAATTAAATCAGTTCAACAACGCAACGAAAATAAAATCCCACACAACATCCAACGAAATATAAGAATGAGAAAAATAACAAAATCCAATTGGTTGTAGCGCAAGTCGAATTGCACCAATAACAACCATTAATACAACAATTAATAAAACACTGAAAGATTTATAAGTCCCACCTCCTTCATCTTTAGCAACAATGAGCAATAACAACGTATCACTAAAAAAAAATGGTACAGAAAAAACAAAAGACGAAATAAATAAAGTTTGAAGGAAGTTGTAACTATCATGTTTCCAGCCAGGTTTCGTTTTCTATGGTTTATGTTCTTGCAGGGTACGTTAATGAATATGAATACTTGCCATTGAAATGGATATAGGTTATATGAATACTTTTTTTTTTTTTACATATATAAGGTACATTGGTATTTATTGTTTTGTAGGTATGTGAGTATTTAGTGCTTAAATGATTTGGGGATACGGGTATTTAGTTTCTATATTTGTAACGTATGTGAATATTTAAGATTTATATATTCCTTAATATTCCAGTTTTCTATCAATTTCAGATGATCCGTTTTCTATGAAAGGAGAAAACCTACTGAGAATTGCATTTCTCGTAAAGAAGTTCACAATAAATAATAAGACTACAGGAGTAAACATTACCAGTGTAGAGAAACAAGCCATGAAAGCACGCCTAATCAAGAAATGCAAAGAAAAAAATACCTTGATATGAAAGCACAATGCAAGCACAACTAATTAAGAAATGCTAAGAAAAACAATACTCTGATATGAAAGCACAGGAAAGCACAACTGATTAAGAAATTGAAAGAAAACAATGCGTTAATATGAAAGCACGGGAAACCACATCTTATTAAGAAATGCAAAGAATACAATGCTGTGACATGAAAGCACAGGAAAGCACAAGTAATTAAGGTACGTAAAGAAAATGATACGTTTATATGAAAGCACAGAAAAGCAAAGCTAGTTAAGAAATGCAAAGAAAACAATACATAAGAAAGCACAGGAAGGCATTCCTAATTAAGAAATGCAAAGAATACAATACGTTGATATGAAAGCACAAAGAAAGCACAATTAATTAAAAAATGCAAAGCAAACATCACGATTTATGTTGGCATGCAAGCACAGGAAACAATATTCCATAACGATTAGAGTCAAATGGGAAAAAAGTGGTCTATGGAACGATCTCTCATCTAAAACCAGTTGTTTCGCAGACAAGAATTTATGGCAGCGGTAAACTCCATTACTGGAACCGAGCAATGCCTTGAAATAGTGCCGCATACGTCATATCCGGTCAGTAATGAGATCCGCTAAAAATAGGTAACAGTCAGTGCCTACTGACGCTTTTGTTTTATGATGCTGGAAGCGGAGGAATAACTTTGAAACTAGGTCAGAATTAAATAAAAAAAATTTTGTTTTCCAAAAATATGAAGGATGTTCAAAAGCTTCATCGGACCATACATTGATTTCTCTGTTTATACATTCACAAAAATATATTGTGCTGTGCTGGAACATTAAATTAAGAAGACTGAACAGAACAGAATGAAGAATTTAGGCCAAAGGCCAAGCGCTGGGACCCATGATCTAAAGAATTCCTTAAACCTTGCTGGGATCTATGAGGTCATTCACGCTCAAACGGAAACTGACAGTAAGAAGGTTTGAAAGTGTAACAGGAGGGAAACCTCGCAGTTGCACTATGAATCAATTGTTAGGAGAGGGTGGAAAGTAAGATGAAAGAAAGATAAAATGAACGGAAGTACAGTAAAAGGAATGAAAAGGTTACAGCTAGGGGCCGAAGGGACGTTGCAAAGCACCTTAAGTAATGCCTACAGTGCACCGCATGAGGTGCACTGACGGCACTACCCCCTATGGGGTTAAGAAGGTGATATCACACGAGAAAAATGAGAACTTAATCAGAATTTTCACGTCTAAAATATACCTAAAAGTAAATGGCGTATTACAGATGAGCATCACCAGTCCTCATCTAACAACATAGCATCAGGAACACTTTTCAATGATTTCAACGAAATTATCAAAAATTAATCAGTGGAAATATGTCAAAGCTAAACGTTGACATTTTTTATTTTATATATCATCGAAAATATTTTTGGTTTAAATTCGGGAACAGCGCGAAATTAATAAAAAGTCAGACATTCATAGCAAAGGTATTAGCAATAATTAATTCATAATCACAAACATACCATTTGCAATGTGTATTAGCAATAATTAATTCATATCATAAGCATACCACTTGCAATGTGTAAGTACAGTCGCCCATAAAAATAAAGCAAATAAAGCATCAGATGGAGAGGCTCGACACGCACCCATGTGTGTAATAAAAATAAACATCTGAACATCTGACCAGTTAAATGTTTAGATAAATATTTATTATAAAGTAACTGTTTGTCGATTATTTCCATCACATTCAATCAGAAGGGGTAGTTCGAATGAAATACTATCAGTTGGGTCATTAGCGGTATGCAAGGCGTTTAATATGCTCAGGTGAAACCTCAGGTACTTGTCACTTACTTTGTGACCTGTATGAGACAGTTGGTAGCGACCTTGCCTTTAATCTGAGAATCCTGGGTTCAATCCAGATGTGCGTTAGACATTTATTGACAAAATGTTAGTTGTCGACGATAGATCAATCCTTTTCCGTTGAGATGACGCTGTGATCTACAAACACACGTAACAGTCTTTAACAATGTACGCTGCCTGCACTAAGTACATACAGTAATACACAAAAATCAACAATATCAAATGCTATGAGCGTTTGTAGAATGAGACTGGAGGTGAACTACGAAGTATGTGGGGCCAAAGAAGGCAGTAGGATCACTACAGAAAGTGAGATATTAAGAAGAGAAGCACAAATCTGAACATGTTAAGGGAAGAGGTCAATTCCACTCTGCTGAATTTATGTTTGAATTCTAGACAGTGGAAAATGAGTAAAAAAGAAAATGGAGAGATTTGACATGGATCATCTACGAAGAGTATAGAACTGAATTGAACATAGAATTTAGGGCAACAGCCCAGCACTGGACCCTATGAGGGCATTCAGCGCTGAAACAGAAATTGACAGTCAAAAGTTCTGAGCGGTGTAACAGGAGGAAAACCTCCCACTTACACTATGAATCAACTGTTAGGGGAGGGTAGAAAGTAAGATGGAAGAAAGCGAATATGAAAGGAGGTACAGGAAAAGGAACGAAAGGGGTTGCAGCTAGGGGGCGAAGGGGCGCTACAAAGAACCTTAAGTAATGCCCACAGTGCAATCGCATGAGGTGCAGTGACGGCACTAACCCCCTACGGGAGCGAGTAGAGTATAAAGAATAAACAATTACGAATTTTGACTCTCAGAGATGTGTTTAGAGGAAGAAATGCAGATCACTGAATAATTCCTGAAGATCTTACAGATGGTTTCGTCAAGTAGTCAGAATGGAAGACGTGTTGACAAAAACAAATCTGATTTAGCGCTGTTTGGAAAGAGGATCTAAAGTGTTCTAAGAAATGGATTATAAGAATAATAGGACCTTAATTTGCAAAAGTGCAGAAGTAAAAGCAGGAATGACTGATGCAGTAACTGAGAGGGGACTCGACACACAGCTAATGAGCCATTAATAATCATTTACGGGAAATAATAATAAAAATAGTAAAGAAATCAACATTGATGAATGTATTACATATATTTTTAAATTTATATTTACACTTATATCCGTGTGATTTTCTTCACCATTTCAGTGTCTCGTGTGATAACGGGATTTTCATAAATAATAATAATAATAATAATAATAATAATAATAATAATAATAATAATAATAATAATAATAATAATAATAATAATAATAATAATAATGAAGAGCATGTCCAAAATTATCGTCATTATCTTTACTTATTCTATGCTTCCCCTTCTCATTCATCATCTATCATCCATATCGCTCACGATCACCACTACCCATCATCCACGTCACCCACGATCATCAACCGTTCCTCATCCTCATCGCCCATTCATCCAGATGGAATCCGAATCAATCCAGAGAATCTCTTTATTTCCCGAAAAGTGTTTCCGAAGCCGACGAAGTGTTGAGGGCAAATCCCATTTGAGGGTTAACTTTCGCAGAAGCACTTTGGGAATTTCCGGGGCCCTGTAACCCCCCGAGGATTTTTCTTTTGGGGGGCCAACTTTTAAACTATGCGTGGGTGGGGTTTGTCATCCCGCAGGAGAGAGAGAGAGAGAGAGTTATTACTCATGATTTGTTCTTCCATTTTTCCATTTCTCCTTTCTTCCAAAAGGTCCAACTTGAAATCCCAACCTTTTTTTATCAGTCTAGCTTCTATGGTAAAGAGGCTAGAGAGAGAGAGAGAGAGAGAGAGAGAGAGAAAGAGAACTATTATGAATGTCTCTGTTATTAGTTACGTGTAAGTCACAACACTTCTCGTCCTCATTAAATTGATTACTAACGATATACACACATACACACTATGTATGTATGTATATATATATATATATATATATATATATATATATATATATGTATATATATATATATATATATATATATATATATATATATATATATATATATATGTATATAATATATATATATATATATATATATATATATATATATATATTCATATATAATATATATGTATATATACATACCATATAATTCGGAAGATTTTCATCGCATCATTTTTTCGTTTTTGCCGGAGTATACAAGTTCACTGAACCGCAAACCTTTCATATAACAAAAAAGGTTTCGTAATATCACTAACTGCATTTTAATTCCCTATAGAACGTAAATAAACAACGTATGCCAAACAAAGCCATTATATAGTTTAGTAGACGAATATCATTACGAAACAAAGTCCCGTATTCAGTCTGTGAAGATTATAAGGGGATTATGTCAATAACATCACAATAGCTATTGTGTATAGGATTTTATTTCATTTTTTCTTTTTCTTCATGAAACTACAAATCTCTAATATAATAGAACAGCTTTAGTTGAATAGCTGAATATTGAATTTAGGCCAAAGGTCAAGCACTGGGACCTATGAGGTCATTCAGTGCTGAAACGGGAACTGAGAGTAAAAGGTCTGACAGGTGTAACAGGAGGAAAACCTCGCAGCTGCACTACGACTCGATTGTTAGGAGAGGTTGGACAGTCAGATGGAAGATAGAATATATGAACGGAGGCACAGTAAAAGGAACGGAAGGGGTTACAGTTAGGGGCCGAAGTCACGCTGCAAAAACCCTTACGCAATGCCTACTGTGCATCGCATGAGGCGCACTGACGGCACTGCCAACCTGCGGCGAGAACAGTTTTTTGGTCACTGGAGGAGGCAGCGGACACGTGCTCTTAAATATTCACAAAATATACGAAGTTGCGCTACTCTCAGAGAGTATTTTCCTTTCCTAAATATTCACACACCGTAAGGACATGCGCAACCCACATAACATAGTCTCTTTTAGATATTCACAAGATATGCGAATATATGCACCGCATATATTCCGGCTCGGATTGGCACAAAATATACGCAACTCCGTGAATATTTCCCCTTAGATACACACGAAATATACACAACACCAGAAAATAAGATTTTCACTCGGTTATAATTAAATATTCGAATATGAACACCCAGATAACTATTTCTCCTAAATATTCATAAGATATACGATGCTGAATATTTTTCATTAATATATACTGCATATATGTATAAAGATAGCATGCAGGGAATATTTACTCCTGAATAAAATAAGTAAAATACGTAAAATAAGCGAATACAAACACCCGCAGAATATGTAATAATAAATATATTCTATATATCTAAATATACGCATCTCTTCCAGAATATTTTCTAATAAAAATACGCAACGTATCTGGCCATTCGTAACTCCTGCAGAATATTTCAAGTCAAACAAACACAAACTATACAAACATACACAATACTCATTTAGTCTCGAGATAAAAAATCAAGTTAAAACATTTGTGACAATGTAGCAAAATCTTGAATAGACAGACAAAAAAAAAAAAAAAAGAAAAACAGATAATAAGCCTCGCGCAAACAGAATGGGTAACAGACAGACTAACAAACAGACGCAGACAGTCATTTCTTAGATGAATGCATTTTCGTACTTACTTTAATTACGCCGTAGTCGTGACAAAGAGGTGGGGGGGGGTGTTGGAGGGGGCCTGGAGTGGGGGGTTGGAATTTGAGGGCTTAATTCTATCTGGACAAAAAAAGATAAATAAAAACACATTACCATAAGAGACTAAGAACAATTAAGATTTGAGAACAGAAGAAGAGTGAGTCATTTTGAATATATTAATATCTCATCTGCTTTAGACAAATTTAAGCTAGTTTGCTATGCTTGTACACACACACATATATATTTAAACATATTATAAAAACATATGTATATATACATATATACATACATATATATATATATATATATATATATATATATATAATCTTCAGGTCAACAGACCGTTGACCTGATATCCAAATCTAGAGTAATCTCGAAGTTAACCATGAAAAACTTGAATTATAACCAAAGCGAATGAAATTACTACATTTCTATGCACTGGGGGAAAAGGAAGCAGGAAAGAGTTGAAGATGTTTATCAATAAATAACCACTCTGGACTGGCCTTCAATTACTCAGCCTCGCTCTGACTGGTGTAAAATGAAGAATGAACAGGTAAGAAATGCGCAGAAGTTTCTTCTGCGCAGTCGAGTTTTCTGTACAGCTTATAATCAAGGCCACCGAAAATAGATCTATCTTTCGGTGGTTTCAGTATAATGCTGTATGAGCCGCGACCCATGAATTTTAACCACAGCCCGGTGTTGGCCTGTCCTATATCGTTTCCAGAAGCACGATTATTGCTAACTTTAACCTTAAATGAAAAAAAAAGTACTGAGGCTAGAGGGCTCTAATTTGGTATGTTTGATGAATGGAGGGTGGATGATCAACATACCAATTTGTAGTCCTCTAGCCTCAGTAGGTTTTAAGATCTGACGGCGGGCAGAAAAAAGTGCGGACGGACAGACAAAGCCGGCACAATAGTTTTCTTTTACAGAAAACTGAAAAGGAGTTTCAGCCAAGAAGGAAGCTGGCATTACAAGTGCATTGATAAAGTTGGAAAAAAATTAATTTTTTTACCATAAAAGCCCTTTGTATGAGTAAGGTTAAGAATAAATATAATTAAAATTCTTTTAACCCTTTCCTTGTAATGATGCTGGTTCCTGAGAACAAACCATAACAATCCCAATCACTTTGTACCATCAATAACGAATCATGGATGAACCTCCTATGAGGTAAAACTTCCGCAACATGAGCCTCTTAATACAGCTACACGGAAGGCTCTTCAGTAGTTTGTCAAACCCTACTACAAACGACTGAGCTATTTACTTCTATTTTGCACGCACTCTCGCTCTTCCTGGATATTAAGAGAGAGAGAGAGAGAGAGAGAGAGAGAGAGAGAGAGAGAGAGAGAGAGAGAGAGAGAGAGAGAGACGATCTTTGCAATGACCATTATCTATAGTTTTTTACAATTTTAATGCAAAGAACAATAAAAAATCAGCGGTAGAAATAATAAAACGAAACCACTTTGATAAATCACTAAACATTGCATCTGATTCTCCCTTCGCTTAAAACGAAAGAGAGAGAGAGAGAGAGAGAGAGAGAGAGAGAGAGACTTACTCTTCTCCTCCACTCGCTACTCGCACAACGTGACAACCCGCCAATTCTCTGACAATTTCGTACCGAAAGTTGTCAATCAAAATTCCTACTTTTCCGAAAGAGACGAGCAATCAGCGGGGGATTTCTGGCCTCATTTATTACCAGGCAGCTTCGGCTACTCAGCTTCAAATCAAAGCTCACCCAGATCTCTATAGAAAAAGGAGGAAAGAGCCTTTGCAAATGTAAAGTCTGATGTTACGTTACAACTTTTGATTTCCTATAGACAGGGGAATAATTCAGTAATATCAGTTAGATCCCTGAATATCCCTGTCTCCCTACTCTGGAAGTTCCTCATTGGGCCGGTTGGTAACGTTCTTGGCTAGCACTCTGCTGGGCCCGCGTTCGATTCTCCGACCGGCCAATGAAGAATTAGAGAAAATTTACTTCTGGTGATAGAAATTCATTTCTCGCTGTAATGTGGTTCGGATTCCACATTAAACTGTAGATCCCGTTGCTAGGTAGCCAATTGGTTCTTAGCCACGTAAAATAAATCTAATCCTTCGGGTCAGCTCTAGGAGAGCTGTTAATCAGCTCAGTGGTCTGGTTAAATTAAGGTATACTTAACTTTTTTTTCCCTACTCTGCATATTACTCTTTTTACATTTTGGAAGATATAAATGTAACTTTTAAAAAGAGTGGGCCATCTTAGAAGCGGATTGCATAGGCTTGGTGGAGGCTTACGGCCTCTGAACGCTCTTAATTCAAAGAAAATTATACGACTGATTTCTGATGAACGATGGAAAGTCTCCATATGCTTTGAAGAACCTTTGTGAAACGCTCATAATCGTCAAATATAATAAAACTGCTAGAACCGAGATCCAAGAAGAACAAATTCTATGAAAATTATCAAGCCTAGGAACTTGTAATGCGGGAAATACGTGCACTCACACACAGGTGTACACATGTACACAGAAACATACAAGCAGACGCATAGACGTATAATCCCGTGTCTGTGTGCAGTATACATGTGTGTGTACTACTTTAATACTTTAATTATATATATATATATATATATATATA
Source organism: Macrobrachium rosenbergii (assembly GCF_040412425.1). Taxonomy (NCBI): domain Eukaryota; kingdom Metazoa; phylum Arthropoda; class Malacostraca; order Decapoda; family Palaemonidae; genus Macrobrachium; species Macrobrachium rosenbergii. The sequence goes on along the minus strand of NC_089753.1, from coordinate 39,116,818 downwards.
TATATATATATATATATATATATACATACGTGTGTCTGTGTGCAGTGCACATGTGTGTGTACTACTTTAACACACACACACATATACATATATATATATATATATATATATATATATATATATATATATATATATATATATATATATATATATATATATATATATATATATATATATATAAATTTATATATGTTATATATATGAATAGATATAAACAATATATATGTACACATATATGTACAGTATATATACATATGTATACGAATATGCACACTTGAAACCGCCTCGCCCATATTAAAACACTCACCTCCATCCCATCTAGCTATAAGTCCCCACACAACCCTTCCCACCCCCCCCCCCACCCCGACCCCTTCCCCACCCCTCCCCAAGTCATCACCGCCATTAAATCCAATAACACCACTTTTAGAGATCCGCCCCATACATTCTGTCCTTTTCCTTCGCCATCCCATTCTTTCCCATAGAAACAACCCCTTAGGAAAGGATGGAAGGGGGATTTCCCATCCCATCTCCATTGATTGTCTCCAATAACAGGCGCTTTCCAACCAATCTTTCTCGCGGGTATCATGGCGAGGGAAAAATCCTCGGGGGACAATTGCTTTTGCTGGGACTGAGAGAGAGAGAGAGAGAGAGAGAGAGAGAGAGAGAGAGAGAGAGAGAGAGAGAGAGAGAGAGAGAGAGAGAGAGAGAGAGAGAGAGAGAGAGAGAGAGAAAGCGGGCGAATTAATTGTGAGGAAATATTAAATGAGAGACAGACTTAATTGTGAGAAACTATCAAATGAGAGAGAGAGAGAGAGAGAGAGAGAGAGAGAGAGAGAGAGAGAGAGAGGGGGGGTAATTAATTGTGAGAAACTATGAAATGAGAGAGAGAGAGAGAGAGAGAGAGAGAGGGAGAGAGAGAGAGAGAGAGAGGAATTAACTGTGAGAAAATATCAAATGAGAGAGAGAGAGAGAGAGAGAGAGAGAGAGAGAGAGAGAGAGAGAGAGAGAGAGAGAGAGAGAGAGATTAATTTCGAGGAAATATCGAGAGAGAGAGTTATTAACTGCGAGAAAATAAAAAATAAGACGACGAGCTAGTGAAATATATCAAATGGTGAGAAAAAAATCTCGGTAACCTGAAGAGAATTAATACCAAAAGAAACATAAAGAAGAATGACAAATATAAGACGGAGATGCCGGAAGTTGAAAACACGAAGAAGATATTGTCAGACGAAAATTAATAGTTATAAATTACATTTGAAAAATATCTAACATTTTCTGACAATACTTAAGACAGACTATAGAACTTAGGCCAAAGGCCAAGCACTGGGACCTATGAGGTCATTCAGGGCTGAAACGGAAATTGACAGTAAGAAGGTTTGCAAGATGTAACAGGAGGAAAACCTCGCAGTTGCACTATGAATCAATTATTAGGAGATGGTTGAAAGTAAGATGGAAGAGAAAATATGGAAGGAGGTACAGTAAAAGGAACAAAAGGGGTTGCAGCGAGAGGCCAAAGGCGGGGTACAAAGAATCTTAAGTAACGCCTACAGTGCACCGCATGAGGTGCACTAACAGTCCCACCCCCTACGGAAGACGGATGACAATACTTAAGGAAATGACAATTAACTCAACTGATCAGTGTATTGTGGTGGGGGTTGGCTGGGGAAGTGACTATCAACGAGTGTTTAGAATTTGGGCGAGATTTGGACCTGCATAAAGGACCTTTTGAGTGGGTTGGTGGGTGGGTTTCCTGGGGATGAGCGAGGTGGGTTGCAAGGTATTTTGCAGACAGACAGTGACAATTACAATTTCCCTCCTCCCACACTGGCTTTTATACGGATTTGGTAGCATTAAAAAGAAATTTGGAATAACCTAACAACACCCGAACCAGCACTTCTGTGATGGGCTGTTATCTTCTCGGCCCGCCCCCATTTTTTAAAAACTATTCATGAGAAAACTACCCTTTCATTTTACATTTTAACGTTAGCACTGATGAGTTACACCGTTCAGGTGTTCGAAAGTCTTGTTTATTTTACATAGTAATATATTTTTTACTATATAATTGTGGATTTTTATTACATTAAAAAGAAAATTGTCAACCAATAACGCTAGACTGTTGTTATAAAAATAAATATAACCAACAAGTGGAATACAATTGTATCTAAACGTCAATTCAATGTGTATATATCTATACACAAACTGTATATATATATATATATATATATATATATATATATATATATATATATATATATATATATATATATATATATAGTATATATATATATATATATGTATATGTATATACTGTATATATATACACACGTGTGTGCATGTACAAAGTTTACGAAAAATTCTTTGTTAATTTTCCGGATTCTCTCTCAATGTCAATTTTCACGAAAGGACAAACACAGTACGTAGTTTACACAATTTAAGGAATTTTCATAGTTCTATCAAAAAGTCCATTAAAAAAAAATCGTTTTAATAGAACTTCAGGCGAAATTTCACGCATCGAAACGCGTCATTTACAATTGCTGAATTATCGACAGATAATTTGAACTTATCAGCCGATGGAAAAAATACACTTCTAACATACTCATACGTATATATATATATATATATATATATATATATATATATATATATATATATATATATATATATATATATATATATATACCTAATAAATGAATAATACACAACTTTACCTTCCCACTCTAAAAAAATAACGTTTTACCTAATTTCACTGCATAAGGAATGAATGAAGGAAAAAAGAACGCAAATAAATGAGAAACCGAATGAATACATAGGCCATCCCTCACTATACCTTCTCGCGCAATCACGAAATAATAATTGACCTACTGACCTATCCAGTGAATGAAATTGTTAATTATGATAATTTCTGTACTCACCAATTTGGATCAGCGGTAGACGTTCAAACACAAAATGACATTTGGCCCCTGCAAATGGAAACGAGCTGAGTATTCCTATTACGAAGATCCTATTTTACATAAATCAGTTAATTAATTGGTCCATTTCTATATAAAAGGAAAAAAATTAATTATATTATTGCGATGCTAATTTACATAAATCTGTCATTTAATTTGTCAAATCGTCTATATAGTGATATATGTTATTCGTGGCATTAGATAAAAATAAAAAAAACTGGTCTATTACGTAATTGATGTTTGCTAACTGTTCCCTCATTGGACTTGAAATGCGATGAATAAATAATCTTGGTAAACAGTGGTAAGATTGAGCATTATCTAATGGGACGAACCATTAGAAGTATTTTATCTACTGTTAAAACTTGTACCGAATGCATTACGATAATGAAAACAAACAAATATATCACATGAACTCCATCATTTCGTAGCGTATGTCATTACTTTATTAACAGTTGCTAAGATACATTACGTAATAACGTAAGAATAAAATTCGTGGATCGATTATTTAAAAAGCGTCACTTCTAGATACTGATTAAAACAGAATCGATGAAACATGAGACTAGGCTTTCAACTTGGTCAATTTAATAACCGTTATGATTGATATAATACTCTAAAAGCCAAAGCAGCACGCTAACCATCAGAAATTTGACATAAATTCGGTTGTTGTAACCAAAAAACACACGCACAAATCTTACCTTTAAAGTAAACATTATCCAGTGTTATCAGTAAAGTTAATGGTGAATTATGCTTCTACTCAGTACAGGTAATTATGAGCAGCGCACAGTCAACAAACAGTCAACAAACCAAGGCGATTTCCAATAGAACGCAACCACGAACGGCCCCGGCACCTGATACGGTGCTTCATCCTCAATCTAATTCACACGAATAAGTGAAAAACAACGCTTCTGTAGATAACAATCGGCTGGCTTTCGTAGACGGCTGTTCCAAATGAATCCCTCTTTTTAGCCAAGGACAACGGAGCCCACTGATTGCCAGTAGTACATAAACACTCCGGTACTTTATTTTTCTTTACTAACGGCTGCCTTTCTGGGGCTACGTTACGTTATACTTAAAAAATATTTTTAGGCGCAAACGGTCTTGCACCGAAACATCGCCAATACCTTAATCTTCGGTCGGTTTAAGAGAGCTCCCGATGTAGCAACGTTGTTGGAGCTCCGGTTTAACCTTTAACGGTTGACTGACCTTTCAGGGTGGCTACGAAGTTTATCTTACAAATCCAAGGATCTCATCTTGTAAAACTAGCATCCATGAAATATGAATTTGGGCTTTATAACAAGGCCATAAACAATGATTGGTCTTTAGTCTTTATAAACAACCATACTAAATATCAACATTCCTACTTTATTTTCAGAGATTCACAAACATTTTTATTATGCCTCGTGTCACCTTTAATTATTCGTAAATACCACATTTGGAGCGAGGACAACTGTAATATCATTTCAGTAACTAAATCAGTGACAGGATGATCAGAAAACGTAAACAAAACAAAGAAAAATCGTTGCCAAAAGCTTCTAGAAATATTAATTTTGACATAGATTCCTCTACATTCCTGTCATTTTCCTTTACAAATTAACAAAACAACCATGACTATCGTAGAAAAAAAGTTTGTTCAACGTTGCAACGATGGTCTTCAATAAATAAGCCAACGAAATAGAAGTAAATGGAAAAGTAACGCTAGGAATGCCATCTTCCAGCGAGAATAAGTTGTACCCGGAACAGGGAATTATCGTACCTTGCATCCAGCTGTCATCCTATTGGTCCATTTAAATGCAAACTCTGAGAGAGAGAATTGTTTACAACAAATACCGCCAGTACAGGCCCTCAGTACAAGAGAAACTTCATATTTTAATAGGGAAATGAACACACTGTTATTTTTCACGATGTTATTGGTATTATTAGAAAAACACAACCAGAGCTGGGATATTTAGCAACGACATTTGAGGACGATGTGGCTGTGGCGAGGACAGGGCATCAGAATAGCGTTAGCTAGAGCAGGTCTCGCCGCTGATGGGATATTAACTCCATTTGCATGAGATGCTTGCATATGCATGCATTCAGGCACATAGATAAACAGACGGAAAGACAGACAGACACAGAGAGAAAGTCAGATCTGTTTAAAGCCAGATCATTTTCACTGCTTGATTAAGGTGTACATCACTTTATTTTTATGTAGTATTTGTCAAAAAAAGTTACAACTTACATTCACTGGAATACAAAAAAAAAAAAAAAAAAAACAGGAGTACGAAAAGGGGAATGAAGATGAAGAGAACAACAAAGAAGGATTACATAGACTTTTTTTTATTCTAATTTATTCCAATTCATCTTATTATTTTTATTTCGCATTTTTATTCAATTTAATTAATTATATTATCTATTTTATTTTAGTTATTTACCTATATATGCACTTACTTTTTATTCATTTTATTTGATTTGTCAC
>NC_089753.1:39068912-39106412 GCF_040412425.1 Macrobrachium rosenbergii | reverse complement strand
TACATCTTGCTACAAAGCCATCTGTTAAACAGCAGAAAACTACTAAACAACAAAAGAAGAAGAAGAAGAAGAAGAAGAAGAAGAAGAAGAAGAAGAAGAAGAAGAGGAAAGAGGAAAAATGTTTCTAAACGTTTCTCCGAAAGTGTCAAGGCTTCTTCTAAGAAGTTTTATGAACCATTCTTCTCCTCGCCGTTTCCTGTACGTAATGGGACGGTTTGAAAGAACCATTTTTTTTTTCATTCTTTGTGGCTTACAATGAAAAATTGTTAGAGTAATTTCGTTTCATAATGCCTGTTTACTGAATGTTGGATATATATATATATATATATATATATATATATATATATATATATATATATATATATATATATATATATATATATAATATATACATAGATATACTATATATATATGAATGTATATATAGACATATATATAGACATATATATAAGAGGGATGTCTCCGAAAGAAAGCGGAACCACAGCCATTGTAACACACACAAATTATTTTGTTCACTTGAAAATATAATAAAACACGACAAACTTGTTATAAAAACGGCGGAAAGAGACAATTGCGAGAGTGAGAAGTTTTCAGGCAAAAGGAACAGAAAAAAAGAAAGTTTTAAAGGAAACATAAACATTTAAGAAAATACCTGACTTACATAAAATAACCTATGTCTTGTCACTTCTTTTTTTATAAGTTACCATTTATCTAATATGAGAGGACGACCCTTGGAACTGTGCATGTGACATACAACGAGGATGACCTCATCGAGGATGTATGATGTCCACTTCCTCGATGAGGTTATCCTCCTTGATGAGGTCACCCTCAATGAGGTCATGCTCGACATCCTCCTCGGTGATGTCCACTTCCTCGATGAGGTTATCCTCCTTGATGAGGTCACCTTCAATGAGGTAGTGCTCGACATCCTCCTCGGTGATGTCCACTTCCTCGATGAGGTTATCCTCCTCGATTATGTCCACTTCCTCGATGAGGTTATCCTCCTTGATGAGGTCACCCTCAATGAGGTCATGCTCGATATCCTCCTCGATGATGTCCACCTCCTCGATGAGGTTATCTTCCTCGAAAAGGTCATCTTCGATGAAGTCCACCTCCTCGATGGGGTCCTCCTCGATGAGGTCCACCTCCTTGATGAGGTCACCCTCGATGAGGTCATGCTCGATATCCTCCTCGATGATGTCCACCTCCTCCGTGAGGTTATCCTCCTTGATGAGGTTCTCTTCGATAAGGTCCACCTCCTCGATGAGGTCAACCTCCTCGATGAGGTCACCCTCGATGAGATCCACATCCTTGATGAGATCCACATCCTTGATGAGCCCGAGGAGGATAACCTCATCGAGGAGGTGGATCTCATCGAGGAGGATAACCTCATCGAGGAGGTGGACATCATCGCGGAGGATATCGAGCATGACCTCATCAAGGAGGTTGACCTCATCGAGGAGGATGACCTCATCTAGGATGACCTCATCTAGGATGACCTCTTCGAGGATGTGGACCTCGACGAGGAGGTGGACCTCGGAACTAGAGTAGATTCACGCATCAACGGGTTCCTTCATCAACCTTTTGGGAGAAACTTTCGTTCTCAACTTTTTTCTTCGACTTGAAAGGCTGGCAACAATTATTTGTGAGACAATAATTAACCTTGAGGAACCTTCCTCCTAGTAACAGTTTCTCTCTCTCTCTCTCTCTCTCTATTACACACATAGATACAGTGTATGTAGAACGCTGGGATCGCGCTTGCAAGGTCCGTGCTTTGACCCAGGACTGCAGGACGCTATTTGTCCCAGCTGGTGCTGCTGTCGAAATTAGGTCCTATGTGTCTAGTACTTGCTGAGAATCGGAATCTTCTGTCTTTGTGTGTGTAAATGTACATATGTATATATGTATGTGTGTGTATATATATATATATATATATATATATTAATTTTACCTATTTATCTACATATATTTTTATCTATATAAATATGTAATATATATATATATATATATATATATATATATATATATATATATATATATATATATATATATATGTGTGTGTGTGTGTGTGTGTGTGTGTGTGTGTGTGTTTGTGCTTGTGTGTTTGTGAGCAATAATGCGATTACCCAAATAATGGGTGGGGGGGGATTTCTGCAAAGAAAAAGTGATAACAATTGCTGCTATTGTCGTTACTTAAGCCACTGAATCAAGAATAACTTGCAACTTTTATCTCTTAACCCCATTATGGTTTATTCCAAAGTAAAATGAGAGTCATGAACCGACCCCGCATGCAAATTACCAAGGGGAGAAGAACATTGCTATTCCTATTTATAAAAAAAAACCCAACAAAGCTTTGACTTTTATTTTTTAAGAAGGGGAGCTCAAACAATTTTTTTTTTTCTCGTGTGAATGAAAAGATTAAATTTGCGCTGTTTGCGTTTGGTGAGGAGAAAAAGGTGGCGGTAAAACTGAAGACTACTACCGCGGCCTAATTCCGGCCAGTCACCGGCCGGAATATTTAACCGCCATGCGTTTATGACTTTGTTTATGTTTGTGTCTTTTGCTTATCTTTATGGTATTTGCCGTCTATCGATTATGTTTTTCCGTTCACCCTAATCATGAAGATTCACTTTCTATACACCGTAGAAATTGAGACGAGTTGAAATTCTACGTCATGTGTTCTGATAAACTCACCCCGGTCTTAAGCCCGGATATAGTGGTAGGGTTAAGCGGATGTTATCGCTCAAGCCTTCCAAAAAAAATAAAATAAATAAAATAAGATAACCTTTAATGAAATCTGGAGACCACTTAATGACTGGTCAAGTATTGCATAAATGGGCTGCAACGATACTCGAAAGACACCGGAGAGAGAGAGAGAGAGAGAGAGAGAGAGAGAGAGAGAGAGAGAGAGAGAGAGAGAGAGAGAGAGTGTGTATATATATATATATATATATATATATATATATATATATATATATATATATATATATATATATATATATATATATATATATATATATATATATATACATGTATATATATTGTGTTATGGGTATGAATTTTTGCTCAGAAAAGACGGCAACGGAACGTGTTATCCTTCTAGTTTTCAGCAAGCCTCATATGGATGGGGCTGCTAGCCCCATGCCCTATTCTTGACCAAGAAGATGCTGTTACCCATTTACAGCTGGGTCGACTGGTAAGAGGCATACTGAGAGCGAACCACGGACCTTGCAGACGTGATTGAGCTTCGTTTGCTGTGATATAAATGTTTTAGAACAAATCCATTAAGAAAATAATTTAACTGGTGAGATAGATATTTAAAAAAATCACATAGGTAAATCAAGGTGCCAAAACTACGTCATTCAAATAAAAAAATACAAACTATTGTATGTAAATACCGGCTGGCCTCTGGTACAGTGTTTAGTGTTTTGGAATGCCACTTAGATATCATGAGCTCGCGTCCCCCCCAGGGCGATGAAAAAATCGCTGGCTCTGTATCATGATCAGTTACTGCCGCGGTGTGGGGTCCGTGGTGGGGGGTTGAACCCAACATATTCTTTGGAAGTTTGAATTTCAAGTCAATGGCCCCGTGGGCTTGTTCCATGTGAATAGGTTTCATCTACTGAATAATAAAGAAAAATACGAAAACATCTCAACCATATTCCATTAAGTAACAAAACTACTTAATTCATACACACACGTATATAAAGGATATTAAAACCAGCTCATTTACAAGATAATTGTTTTATTGTCCATTTCAGAACCCCCTCAAAAATTCACCGGGGACCGGTCACGACTTACAAATAAAAAGATCCGTTCGAAAACGCCTCGTCATGAATAGTACACACAGAGCTCAACCTATGGATGAGCCATGCTCGTACCACCCCTCCAAATCGTGTAACCTAGGCCTAGGAAGTATAAATAACTCCAATATTTACATATATGTGAGGCAAGTCAGCGCCAAGCAATCGCCTCCTGCAGCTAGACTCCTCAAAGGAAAGATTTCAAACTTCAGAAATGGGTAGATGTGCTTTGATATACAAATTATAAATGTGGAAAATTAAATCAGATATAAGAATCATTGAAAAAATGATGATCAAAGTTGAGAAATTGGTAGATGTGCTTTTATATACAAATTATGAATAGGGGAAAATTTAATCAGATATAAGAATAATTGGAAGAATGAATGATCAAGCTTCGGAAGTTGGTAGATGTGATTTTATATACAAATTATAACTGGGGAAAAATTAAATCAGATTTGAAATTATAAATAAGGAACAATTAAATCAGATATGAAAGTAATTGGAAGGTTGGATTGTCAAACTTCAGAAATTGGTAGATGTGCTTTTATATACCAATTATAAATTGGGGAAAATTGAATCGTGTATGAGAGTAATTGGAAGAATGAATTGTCAAGCTTGAGAAATTGGTAGGATGAATTGGAAGGTTTTCTATTATATACAAATTACAAATATGGGACAATTAAATCAGATATGAGAATAATGGGAAGAATGGATTATCAAACTTGAGAAATTGGAAGATATGCTTTTATATACAAATTATAAATAGGAAGCAACTGAATCAGATGTGAGAGTAATTGGAGGAATGAATGATCAAACTCGAGAAATCGATAGGTGTGCTTTTATGTACAAATTATAAATGGGAGAAAATTAAATCAGATATGAGAGTAATTGGAAGAATGGCATGTCAGGCTTAAGAAATTGGTAGGATGAGTTCGAAGATTTTCTGCTATATACAAATCACAAATAAGGAACAATTAAATCAGATATGAGAGTAATTGGAAGAATGAATTATCAAACTTCAGAAATTGGTAGATGTGCTTTTATATACAAATTATAAACAGGGAAAAATTAAATCATGTCTGAGAGTAATTGGAAGAATGGATTGTCAAACTTCAGAAATTGGAAGATATGCTTCTATATACAAATTATAAATAGGGAACAACTGAATCAGATATGAGAGTAATTGGAAGGATGACTTGTCAAGCTTGAGAAACTGGTAAGGTGAATTGGAAGATTTTCTATTATATACAAAATGAATAAGAACAATTAAATCAGATATGAGAATAAGTGGAAGAATGAATTATCAAACTTCAGAAAGTGCTAGGTGAGGTTTTATATACAAATTATCAACAGGGAAAACTTAAATCAGGTATTAGAGTAATTGGAAGAATGGATCGTCGAACTTCAGAAATTGGTGGTTGTGCTTTATAAACAAATTATAAACTGAAAAGAGAAGTTGATCAACTGAATTGAAAGATTGTGAAGAGTCAGGAGGACTAGAGTTTTATTTACAAGAGAGGAAAACACGTGGAAAATAAAATATTCAATTATAAAATCTGAACTTGAAAGAATGAATTTGTGAATGATAAACTGTTTTTGAGGAAATTGTTTTTTATATAAAAATAGCAACGAGAAAGGTAAAACGTAAAGATTAAATCTTATGGAATTGCAAATGCGTTTAAGTAAAGCATTGTATATTTAAGCAATAGAGTAAAAATCGCCTTAACATCCTACAAAACAGACACAAATGTATCTTATAATATAATGCTGAAGTGAAATTCAAACCAAAATTTTTACATCATTCAGATTTTTGATATCCTGATATGGCAAAAATCTTGCCCCAAAAAATATTCATAAAGATTTCATTTTCACAACGCCTAATGCTAAAGGGAATAACAGAGAGAGAGAGAGAGAGAGAGAGAGAGAGAGAGAGAGAGAGAGAGAGAGAGAGAGAGAGATTAACAATATCAGGCTTCCCCCCCTTTTCTGCAAAAGGAAGAGAAAGCATAAAAAAAACAATAAAAAAATCGTTAGGCTAATTAACAATAGCACCAGCGCAGCCTGGCTTCGGCAATCCCTCTTCGTGGGAACACAGAACGTTGTGTGAGAAACGATTTGTGGGTCCCTTTTCCCCCCCTTTCCCTTTTAAATGAAATACTAAAGGATTCAAAAATACATTATTTACTATTTTATTATATTTTATATTTAACTGAAGGATTTATAAAAAAAGTCATCCTTTTTTTTTTATTTACAAATGCTTTGTGGGATATTCCATCACGTACAACAGGACGACATAAGGTATTGTAGCAGGGAGAAATATTATTATCTATTTCGTCATAGTTGAAAATATTCGCTAGAGGAAGAGGAAAGACACGATAAAAGAGGGAAGATTAAGGAGGACAAGTAAGGAAGTGATGGATGAGAGATTACGAAGAATGGAGGAAAACATGCTTATCGTAAAGGAAGTCGCGAAGACATTGGTAACCTTTTCAATCACTATTTACAAATGTGGCTTTAAAGAAATGAGGTCTTCATTTCCTTCGTTTTCATTTGGCAGCTTTATATCACAAACGAGGATTGGGTTTCAAGACAGGCTCGTCTCGATGTATATACCAAAGCCTGATTGGCTGGGAGACTAGTCGCGCTAAGGTACTACGATTTTGATTGGCTAGAAAAAAGCGTTTATCTTTTTTTATTTTTTGGAAAGGAGGGAATTATTTATCAATGCAGTTCAGCCTAAGCCTACTTGCTCGGCCAATCCTCGTTCAAGAAATGGATCCACAGAATTAGCTTTATACAATAGAAGAATAGGGAAATATAAATGGAATACATCATGAACATTTATAATACATCACTCGACCCTCGCGTTCCAGTGAGCTTGCAAGGTAAGTAGTTGGAGCGTAGGCGGGGGATTTTCCGTGACTTTCTGTGACTATTTACAAATGAATTTTTTTTTATGAGATGACGCTTTAAAATGTCTCTTTCGTATTTCATAATTTCAATTATTATTCTTCTGTGTATATAAACAAATAAGAAAAGTTTCAAGAGCTTGATCTTGGCTTGAAAAAAAAAATTAAGTCAAGTAGGATTGTTTTATTCCTTTTCCAGCCACAGACGTTGCCGTTGCGCTTGTTTCAGACGTTGGAGCCACTAGCGGATCTAGAAAAGTTTCACGGGGACCACCAATTTTCATATTATACATACATACATACGTATATATATGTGTGTGTGTGTAATATTATTTCTATAATAGGTTTTTATTTTTTCCCCATTTTTATATTTCTCATTTATGTTATTATCTAAACCTTCAATATTATTATTTTGTCATTATTTTGCATGGGGGGGCACGTGCCCAGGTGGCCCCCACCCCTGGATCCGCTAGTGGTTGGAGCCAATTTACATATATTTACCTGATGCAAAGTCTTTTAGAAGCTGCTTGAGATACCTCATATAGCTCCACAGAGGCAGGGAAACGTTGGGTATTCCAAAATACCCACTTTTCCCCCTCCCAAAGGAAATTCGGGCTTGCGAGCTCACTGGAATCCTAGTTCATCATAAACACTTGAGCGAAACAAAAGCGACAAAGCGAAAGTTTTCAGAGACCCAGTCAGTCACCTGAAGGCAAGTCTTCCTGTCGTCTTTCCAGTTCCTTTGGAAAAAAAAAGGGGTAGTTTCCAGCAAAACGGAACTCGGGACCTGGATCCGCAACGATTCTATCAAACATATGTTGTTCGCAGACTATTTTCGAATGCGTAAATGTTATTATCGTAAGGTACTTTAACAAGACCAGTGCAATCAAAACTGAACCCACTAACGTTCAGTTATACCTGAGTATTTATGCCTGCACAGTCGGCCTATACAGGCAAAACTGAACCCACTAACGTTCAGTTTTGCCTGCACAGGCATAATTGCGCAGGAGTATTTGAACGTTAGTTGGTTCAGTTTTGCCCGCACAGGCATAACTGCGCAGGTACAACTGAACGTTGGTGGGTTCAGTTTTGCCTGCGCAGGCCGACTGTTCAGGCGTATGTGCTCAGGTATAACTGAGCATTAGTGGCATCCTTAAGGGGTAACAATGAAAGAAGTTGAACTTTAGATAAAAAAAGGCAGAAGAAATTCAGCTTGAATAGCAGATGCATTGCTGTTTCAAGATTAATGAGAGAAAACGGCTGTCAGACTGTATTTGCAAGGCGGAAGACTCTAAGGCAGTGGTTCTCAACCTGGGGAGGGGGAGCTCCCCCTAGGGGGGCTTCAGCAATTCCAAGGGGGGGTGCGAGCCCTAGGGAAAAATTAAAAATTCTCCAGTTATATTCGTTATTCTCTTAGCAAAGAGTCGCTAAGAAGTAGTGTCAAGTATCTCACTAATTAATTCGCAAAAGAATAAAAAGATCCTTTCTCTTTTTTTTTCCATCTTCCTTTAAATCTGGGAGGGAATTTTACTCATGAATGCAAGGGGGGTTTGTGGAGGGAAGGACCAACTCTTGGAGGGGCCGTGGTGATAAAAAGGTTAAGAACCACTGCGCTAATGTAAACAATGGTAGCGAGACAAATGAACATCGCAAATCTAATAACAAACTCTGGTCCAGTTTCTCTCAAAAGTTAATCATATCGAAAAAGGTCATATAATGAAAATATCCGCCAAGTTTCATCCAGATTCGTCCACAAGTTCTTGAGGTACCTTACTGACTTGACACCAAGAAGCGTCAACTCCCATAACCTTCTTGAAGAGGGTAACGATCTTCTTGCTTTATATAAGTATATTTTAAAAACACACTTACTTTAATTTAGCATCAAAATTGTTTTCATTTCTCGGTTCTGATGTCTTTCCAAATCAACTTACGAACAGGAAGACTTGACCTACGGTGATTCTGGGACTTTTGTCAGACCTCTTGAAAGAGATTATTCATAGGCCATACGCTTCCTAGGCCTACCAATGATGAAAATGATAAGTCTTGTGTTAGTATACGTGCATGTATATATATATATATATATATATATATATATATATATATATATATATATATATATATATATATATACATGTATATATGTGTATATATAAATATATGCATATATATATGTATATATATATATATATATATATATATATATATATATATATATATATATACTTTTAACTCTCACTAGTTTTCAGACTTAAAAGGAAATGATGAACTTAAAAATCGTATTCATATCTACTCATTTCCTTACAATCCCCTAAGAGATGATATTGAAAACCAATGAAGATTAAAAACAAAATCATGAGTCAACCCCGAACTTGACCTTAACCCTGAACTTGACCTCGCATGACCCTTCCGGTAAGGAATGACCTATGAATCTCTCTTCGAAGGAAAAAAAAAGTTGGCCTGACTTGGAAATGAATTAATCCTACTATATATTATAAGAGCGTGTTTGTCCCCTGCAGGTTGATTCTTCTATCTTTTAAAACTGAAGCTTCTTTTTTCGGAGGCAGTTGCGCGCCTGCGCGTTCTGAGACTCGTTCGTAGAGAGATTTTGCGTTTCACGAAGGAGATCGGGCCTGGAGGTGGGTGGCGTGCGGAGCCTGGGATGTGGGGTTGCGGGGCGGGGGGAGCCTGGAGGCGTGACTGCTATGGATTCTGTTGACCAGATACTTGGTTGTGCTTTTAATAACTATACTCTTAATAAATTATGAATGTATTTGCTTTGAAGTATTTATTTCGTATATTCTATAGAATCGATCTATGTATGTGTATATACATATACATATATGTATATATAAATATATAATTATATATACATATATATTATCAAAAGTTGTTACCCTTCCGTTTCTCAGTCATTGCAATGGTATGAGGTTGCAAGACCCATGACCAATTTTACTTTGGTAATAAACACGGACGTACAGCACTTATTAGGTCGATATACAATTGGATTTTAACGGAACGTATCCATAGTGCTCCTTACTCGCTTGGAACTCGAACCCAGGGCCTACAGCATGTAAGGAGAATGTTTTACACGCACGTACACATAAATTTATATTATATATACATATGTTTCTGTATACAGTATATACATATATAGATATACATTTATAATATATATACAGTATATACTGTATATATATGTGTGTATATGCATGTATGAGCATGTATTTTGTATACGTTTGTCTGTCTGTCTTTCCGTCTATCCTATCTCCTACCTTTACTCTTCTCCTCCCTCGCAATAATTACAAATCTCCCTTTGTCCTTCCCTCTGCAGATTCCTCTTCTCTCTCTCTCTCTCTCTCTCTCTCTTCCCGTTCCAGCTTTTCCATTCTCGCTTTCATTAGGCATCGGGCCTTTGATGCAGTTTTTTTTATTGCTTCCCATTATGAATAGTGGGGCAATGAAGGAATCGTTGTCTGTGGTTGTGTGTGTGTGTGTGTGTGTGAGAGAGAGAGAGAGAGAGAGAGAGAGAGAGAGAGAGAGAGAGAGAGAGAGTATTCCAAAGTATGCAAATTACTGCATATGACCAACTTAAAATTAGACTGCATATGACCAACTTAAATGCAAAGAGATTAATTCCTGAGAGAGAGAGAGAGAGAGAGAGAGAGAGAGAGAGAGAGAGAGAGAGAGAGAGAGAGAGATTTCAGTGTGCAAATTATTGCATATGGCCACCATGATAGGAGAGCGATTGGTTCCTGTGAGAGAGAAAGAGAGAGAGAGAGAATAGATTCTAACGTAAAAATATTCATGGATTTGACTAACATGATAGGAAAGCGATTGATTTCTGAGAGAGAGAGAGAGAGAGAGAGAGAGAGAGAGAGAGAGAGAGAGAGAGAGAGAGAGGAAAAAATTCATTCACCATCTGTGGCAGGAGTAGTGAAAGGGAAAAATTCACCTCCATCTGTAGTGGAGGGAGAGAGAGAGAGACAGAGAGAGCTATCAAATTCGTGCTATCCTAATAGACGACTGATAGACAACGGGAAAGTAACGCCTGCGGCAGGTTACGAAGGAAATGTCATTATATATATATATATATATATATATATATATATATATATATATATATATATATATATATATATATATATATATATATATATATATATATATATGTATATATTATATATATATTATATATGTATATATATATGTACATATATATATATATATATATATATATATATATATATATATATATATATGTATATATAAGCCAAACAACCTTTCATATGTCAAAAATAATATCATAATATCATACCGGGAAATGCAATAAATAAATTTAGGCCTGAAATTTATAAGTAACTTTTATTCCCGCCTCCAAAATCCCTTGTTCAAATTAATGAACTAATTTCGCACCAGAAGAATATCCACCATTTTCATAACCAAAAAAAAAAAAAGTAGGCCTAAACAGGCAGGCGCCGAAGCCACCGTCACCACGCACACATTTAAACAGATAACTGATAAATAATGAATAAATATTTGAAGCAATCAATCGACTGGCTTTGCATTCGGAAGTATTTCCCGAAAAAGGTTTGGTAAAATTGTTAGCAATAATTTTAGGCTTCGTTTCTAGTGACTGGGGAAAGTTCATCGGAATCCAATTGAGGCGATGTTATTGATTCTGATGGGTGACGTAATCGTTTGCTTGTTTACTTGTTTGTCTGGTATTTTATTTTATTTTTTTTTACGATTCTGCTTTGGTATTAGGTGGTGGTTGCTTTCCTTAATATTCTCTGTGTTTATTGTGTTTGGTTCTTTGTGTAGATATATTTTTTGACACACTTGTGTAGTGTGTGTGTGTGTATATATATATATATACATGCATATATGTATATATAAACAATATAACCTGGCATTAATAATAATAATTATATATATATATAAATATAAATATATATAATATATATATATATATATATATATATATATATATATATATATATATATATATATATATAATTTCTGACTCACATAAAGATCAGAACCCAGGTCTTTCAATTTATGTCTGTTCCACACGTAATGGTGTGTTGATTATTCCTAATATATATATATATATATATATATATATATATATATATATATATATATATATATATATATATATTATATATATATATATATAATATATCTGTCTGAGTGTTTGAATGAGTTTGTTGTTACATTATGTAAAAATTTTCTATTATGAGTAAGGCTGCTTTGGCAGCGTTGAATAGAATCTAAAACAAAATAACAAGAAAGATAAAACTGTCGTGTTCACGCACTTCCTGGTGCTGGCATGAAGCATAATTCTCACAAAGGCATTTTCTCTCTCTCATCAGGCTTTCCTGTTTAATCATTCTTGCTTTTCTTTTCCAAGAATTAAATGCAACAATTTATCTTACGAACAAAGAACCTGTTGAATTGCGAGTAAAAGTATGCGTTCTGTAATTCCTTCATTCAGGTAAACGTATTTTTCTAAAGTTTTTCCCTTCTTAACCTCCCACCTCCACCATCCCCCCACCCCCACACCCGCCCCCACAAAAAAAAAAAACACCTCCACACGCCCACGAGAGAGAAAAAAATAAGCAACAATGTCTAAAGTTAATTTCCAGCACAAGATCTCAGAACCGTCACCGCCTCTATTTTTAATTTTCCTCTCACACACATTATTTATTAAAGGGGCGAAGTTTGGTTTGGTCAAGCTACGTTGTGTTTCTCTCCGGGGAAGTGAAGTGAAGTGAAGTGAAGTGAAGTGAAGTGAAGGGGTACATAAAGGTATATCTTTCACCGCTGAGATCTGTCACTTCTTCTTCTTCTTCTTCTTCTTCGTCTTCCTCATCTTCTACAAAATCTCGCCGGTAATGAGTATCTTGAGTTGCTGTTTGATATCCTGCCTCATCGTCCACTATCAAACCCTTTTTGGCCATCTCTGTACACGAGAGGCATATTACAAACAGCCTCTGTCTCTGTCTCTGGGATCTGTCAGTCTTTCATAAACATCCACCTGGCTCCGTTCTCTCAGATAAAATCGAGAAAGAGAGAGACTGAGACACCCTCCTTTTTACGACGACCAAAGAACGCGGTTCAAACAAGCAATGTTGTGTAACATTCAAGGAACTGGCTTTGAACTCCATCTATGTTTCGCTTTTTGAACTAAAGTCCGCTTCACAGGACCCATCATTTCGAAACTTCTCTGAACCTGGGCAGGATAACTTGTTTCTCAGAGAACCGTCTCCAGTTCCGCTACCTCCAGTCTCCTGCACCTACCGCTGCTACTGCTGTTTTGGGGGAAAGAAAATGCAATTACTTCAGAAGTAAAGGTCATTTATGGTCACAGATGCATAAATCAGAGCTTTGCAAAACATTACTGATTTGAAATGAATTCGTTGTCTTCATCGGCCCACACATCGACACGCAAAACAGATAAAATTTTTTAATGTGTAGGCCTATTTATGTCAACATTCGTCGATGGCAATTTGCACTAATCTATAATAATAAAATCCGAGTGGATTTTCTTAATCCTCCCCTGGGTGACAGCAGGGGAGATATGACACAGCCACCCACCCCCTGCAAACCGGCTTGTCCGCTCCGGGTGGGAGTGGGGTAGGTAGGGGAACGGGAAGGTAGGGGAGACATCCACCTACTCCTGCAAACCTGTTTGTCCGCCTCGGGTGGGGGAAGGCTAGGTAGGGGATCGGGAGGGTAGGGGAGACAGCAGCGCCGGGTTCCAGCACGCGTAGCGTGTGCCAACAAGTTTGTAGGAATGTAATTCTATAAATAGTTCCAGTATGAAAGGGTGTCTAAAATTTACTGTGGGTGAAAGGATTCGGACACCAGGACAGTGAGAAGAGGCGGAAGACGGTAAGTAAAAGGAATGTGAAAAGTAGCCGTGAATAGGAAGAATTGAGGCTTGGAATGACCTTGATAACATGCAAAATGGGTTCGAAAATAATGTCTCAGTTTTGGAATTCTGGTTCTTTGCATGAATACAATATTAATATCTAAAATACATAAAAAAGTAGAGGAGAGAGAGAGAGAGAGAGAGAGAGAGAGAGAGAGAGAGAGAGAGAGAGAGAGAGAGAGAGAGAGAGAATATTGGACTCTCAATACACCTCAGCCGAACAGAAGACGACCCTGCACTGTACCGTACCTTGCAGCTAAAAGGGGGCCTCTGATTGGCTCATTGGTTGTCACGTGATTCCGCGTCATATCTCTCGGCTTCATGTAGTCTATCATCCCCGACTTGACAGTTCTGTCTCTGGAATGAGATTTGCTGAAGTCAGCACTCAAGACTGCATTGCTGGAGATGACCTTAAACTTAATGAGATGAAGTTACCTGGACTGGCTGGAACCTCGTAACAATTAACAGTCCCTTGAGATAGGTGTGAGTGATACATACATACATACATACTTACATACATACATACATACATACATACATACATACATACATACATACATACATACATACATACATACCGGAATTCTTAGGTGATACATACATACCAGAATTCTTGGAAAAGTATTAATTTAAACCGGTACACGGAAATTCAAACAAATAACTTGAAGCTGTTTTTATAGAAAATTTAATTATACATATTTTTTAGTTATGAAATTACAGAAAATAACATTCCTAAATGTTTTCATACCTCTGAAGATTTATAAAGAGGACACGGGGATAAGAATTAATTCTTATGTAATACGAGTTAAACCCGTTTATAATATAGCAATATTCTAGAATATTGTAATACGGTTGCTAGAACGACGTTTATTTTTTCATTTTTAAACAATCTAAGCCTTCCTGTTTTTGTCCTGTAAAGATATATACAGTATATATATATATATATATATATATATATATATATATATATATATATATATATATATATATATATATATATATATAATATATAATATTGTTTAAAGATCCCACGAGCAAAAATGTTACTCGCCAGCAACACATTAAACAAACTTATACACTCACACATATGTGTACCCATTACCGCATCTGATGAACACAACAGATCTCTAAAAATTCTTAAAAGTATCTGACTATTTATCATTGCAATCTGAAAGGCAAAACTATATTAACTTAATAGGGAAATGTATGCATCCTTTCTAGACAGAAAATTATTGCTCTCCACAACCTAACCCCTAACGTCCCCCCACCTCACTCCCCATAAAAAAAATGTAATTTCTGCTTTTTAGTAATTGAAAAAAAATCCCTCTAGTAAAAGATAAAACTATTCATTTTAATTACAGATGAATGAGACGAGACGCTAAACCTCTAATTGCTTCTCCTGTTCATTAAGGAAATGATCAGGTTAAAGAACTTGAATAACCCGAGAAGCAAATGATAACCGACGAGATGGAAAGAGAAAAAAAATGTCGGCCTATGGGGAACCTCCAAGGCTTGGAGGCACGGGCGCATTTAGAACAGTATACTTCGACTTACTCTGGCTTAATCTTGAAGGCCGCCACTAACGCTCAGTTATGCCTGCACAGTCGGCCTGTGCGAGAAAAACTGAACCCACTAACGTTCAGTTATACCTGCGCAGTTATGCCTGCACAGTCGGCCTGTGCAGGCAAAACTGAACCCACTATCGTTCAGTTATACCTGCGCAGTTATGCCTGCACAGTCGGCCTGTGAAGGCAAAACTGAACCCACTATCGTTCAGTTATACCTGCGCAGTTATGCCTGCACAGTCGGCCTGTGCAGGCAAAACTGAACCCACTGACGTTCTGTTATACCTGCGCAGTTATGCTTGCACAGTCGGCCTGTGCAGGTAAAACTGAACTCATTAACGTTTAGTTTTGCCCGAACCCACTAACGTTTAGTTTTGCCCGCAGGTATAACTGAACGTTAGTGGGTTCAGTTTTGCCCGCACGGGCCGACTGTCCAGGCAAAACTAAACGTTAGTGGGTTCAGTTTTGCCTGCACTGGCCGACTGTGCAGACATACTCGTAGCTGCGCAGGTATAACTGAACGTTAGTGGCGGCCTTTATACAGAAATGCTCAGAGAACACAGAGAGGAAAGGATTTTCAGAGTTTAAATTTGGACGTGCAGGAGTGGTTATTTCTACTGTACTCTCTCTGTCTTAGAAACTTCATACAGGCGGACTTTGGGAACAAATACGTATGCATGGATTTCCAGGTTGTAAGAAGGTGATGAAGGTGCGAAAGGAGTACTGGCTCATGCACACATTTCTCACACAGAGTGACTCTGGGAACGAGGAAATGTGCAACGATTTGCAGAGTTTATGTGTGAAGATGCTAAAGGATAGCTTAATTTGATGACTCATGCATACAGTCTTCATACAAGACTCAAGGAACCTAAGGAATGAGGTTCAGAGGCGTAGGAGCAAAAGGAGATATAAATATAAGAAAATACATTTTTACAGTCCCTTAGAGACAGTGTAGTTTGGTGCATACCGAATTTATACTCATATCCCCTGAAAACTGTATAAATTTATAAATACCAATGTGTACAGTTATACAAGCATAGACATTTGCTCTAGAAGAGGATTGTGAACCTCTTGGAGAGGGAAACACCCTAAATGATGAATGAACCTATCTCAGGGGGTTAGAAGCAGCTACAATGGCCAGGTCAGTCTCCTGGCCTTTGGCTGCTACAACTTTAGTGGTAAGCCACACAACCTGTTTACACCAGAAATTGTGTGTGTGTGTGTGTATACAGTATATATATATATACATATATATGTGTATATATACAGTATATGTGTGTGTGTTGTGCATAACAGTTGTGTGCAACTAGAGGTACACAAGTATGTAATACATGTGCGATATAAACAATTTACTTGAAATCATTATATACATGGGTACATAGCAGGCTCAAATATCACAACCCTAAAAAAAAAATTATTGAACCAACAACCACGCGTGCTGCAACCAACCAATCATATTCACAAAAACGAATCATACGCAAGAATACGATCTAATACGTCACGCAACACGATGGCACAGTTCCACAATGCACTTCAACGCACTAGACGAGAGAGAGACTTCTTCGATCCAAATGGTGTGAAGGGTGTCTAAATAAACCACCTTTTCTTTACTCTAAGGGAGACAGATCTAGCAATAACAACAACAACACACTTTTTCGTCTCTACGTCAATAATCAGCAACTGCCTGAGAGAGAGAGCATTCCGTCTTACCCTTCGATTTCATCAATGATCTCCGACTGTAAGCCGATTTCAAACTCACTCTCATAGCAGGTTTCAAAGTCGGAGATCATCGAGACTCGCTTCCAACAGAGGGGAGGAAGCACTTGTTGCCAGCTAACGAGTGAGAGAGCGTCAAGGAGTCGAGATAGAATTATTAGGGAGAGAATTGTGCGAGATTAGAAAGGGATGATGGCAGATAATGTCGAATATCGCAGAACAATTTGGATAGAGAATCCATTAATTAAGATGATGAATATCAGGCAACCAAATGTATAAAATATCTAAAGAACGAGGAGAGGAGGAATGCTAAATTATAGTACTAGGAATAGAATTATTAGGGAGAGAATTGTGCAAGATTAGAATGGGATGATAGCATTAAATGTCGAATATCACAGAACTATTTGAACAGAGAATCCATTAATTAAGATGATGAATATCAGGGAACAAATTGTACAAAAAATCTAAAATATGAGGAGGTGGGGAATACTAAATGATAGTACTAGAAATAGAGTTATTAGATTTTAAAGGAATGATAGCAGTAAATATCGAATATTTTAGAACAACTTCGATAGAGGATCCATTGATGAATATCAGGGAACAAATTGCTTATATAAATCAAAAGTATGGGATGGAGATGATGAATGCTAAACTACAGTACTAAAGAACAAGCTGTCCACTGAAATATAAAGAGATGATGAAAGTAAATGTCGAATATCATGGAACAATTTACAGAATTCATTAAGACGATGAATATCAGGGAACAAAATGTACATGGAACTTAAAGTATGAGATGATGAATGCTAAATTGTAGTACTAGATAACGAACTGTACATTGAAATATGAATATTTTAACAGTTTGAGAAAAGCAGTGGAAAAGGGTCTGCATGGAATACAGTTCTGTCTCAGTGCATGTATAAAAACCACTAATATCACTTTAACACAGAGTTATGAACGTTAGTCCTCCAGAGAGCTAATTATGATCCTTATATATACTTTTAAAAGTACTGATGACGTTTTCTTTGTACTTAAATGATTTTAGTCATCATTCTCGTGATTCAGAGAGTGCATTTGAAATGATCTTCTTCATAACACGGAAACAGTAAAACTATAATTTTCTCATTCTGTCTTGTAAATGAGAGTCGAGGATACATCCAGTAGTCTAAAGGTTTGAAATGTGAAAAAGGTTGCCTGTCTAGGCCTATATCAATGGATTACCTTTCTAGACCGACATCAACGACCATGAGATGTTTCCAGATGAAAACTAACACTTTATTCTCGGATACTTATATAACTACAAAGTCTGTCAGAATCAGTAGTTGTCTCGACCTAGTACTTCCAGATAAACTCATTAAAGTGAATCTAAAATCGTTATAAGACTATTTCACAGGAAACGGTAATCACTCCAAGTATGTGGTGTCCTTTTAATATTTCTTCTGACAACGAAGATCGTAATGTTAAAGAAGACTAAAATCATAGTTAACAGTATGAATTGGATGTATAAATTCCACTTAACTTGGCTAATATCAACGTCAGACCCGTCAAAGAAAAAAAAAAAAAACGACGACAGTAACAAAGCGAAAGTGGCATTTTATACAGAAAATAATGATAGTGATAATAATAGGATACATTGCTCTGAAAATAAGACTGAGTCTAAGAAAACGAAGACAACATAAGAATATGTATAAAAAATCTCTTACTGCCGGCGAGACCCCATTTCTTGGCAGGAAGAAAATGCAAATAAATGTAATTCAATTCCCCCCACCAAAAAAAAAAAAAAAAAAAAAATTTTGAAAAAAGACAGGAAAGAAAAAGAACAAACGCAAGGAGGCCTTAGGCCTACGAGAAGAGGGAGGGGTGCAAATGACAGGCGCGTAATCCAATTTCCAGAAATAAAAAACAAGGATTAAAACCTACTTTTTAGGCGGCCTTAGGCCGTGTGAAACGAGCTGGTTCTCGAGGTGCTGTATCCTCAGGCGAGCCATGTCCAGTTCGTGTTTGACCTTCCACAGGTGGGTGTCGCACAAAGGGTCCTGGCACTTGTGGTTCCGGATCATGTCCTGCGCCTCGAAGACGGCTCCTGGGAAACTCAAGGACTTGCCCATACTCTGCGGGGGTTAAGGCGGGGGGAAAAAGATAGAACTGGTTAAAAAGGAGATGGGGGAAATGGAGGTTCGGTTGTTCTGACTGGTGGGGAACATTTCAAAAGAAAATTTATGTTGTCCTTCTTATTAGTCCTGTCTGCTTCTTTAATTTTGTACTTATACCGTCTATCAGTCTATCTAATTATCTATCTATCTATCTATCTATCTATCTATCTATATATATATATATATATATATATATATATATATATATATATATATATATATATATATATATATATATGAAACAGCGTTGTTCTATACCCCTAAGGACCTTTGAGGTAAGGGAGTGGTTGGGAATATCATCTGTGATGAATACTAATTGCCCTCATTTGGAAAGGGCAACACCCTTTTGGAACTGGGCCACCTTGTGGA
This sequence comes from Macrobrachium rosenbergii, assembly GCF_040412425.1. Lineage (NCBI taxonomy): Eukaryota > Metazoa > Arthropoda > Malacostraca > Decapoda > Palaemonidae > Macrobrachium > Macrobrachium rosenbergii. The sequence continues at coordinate 39,086,963 of NC_089753.1, read as the reverse complement.
AGTGAGATTGACAGTGTGTATATATATATATATATATATATATATATATATATATATATATACATATAACTACGTTAAAAACTATATTACAATGACTTGTGATTACGAAATGTTTTCTTGGAATTGTTTTACTAACCATAAAAACCTCCTCTAATTTCCTCTGACACGATGGATGCGTAGCACTAACGGTGAATTCAAGCTTAGATATGACGGTTAAGAACATTTACGTTTTCAGTTCCATTTGTCGGCGCGCATGCGCCCTTACATACACACAACAGGCAGGCATACACAATACATGTCTGTAGGGGAAGCGGTACTCGTCTGACTACCAGGTATATAACTTATTGTTTAACTCAACAAAGCCCAGTGAGATTTAACAGAAGCTGCTTACAGAATTTCGGTTTCCTCGGGAATCGAACCTGGTACTATCTGTTGTTCGGGCGAACTTCCGCCACGCCACAAGCATTCAGATGCCAGTACCACACACACACACACACACACACACACACACACACACACATATATATATATATATATATATATATATATATATATATATATATAGATTCCTGCAATGTCTATGTATTGTAGGCCTATAAATTCCCCAAGGAGCATTGTTACGTAATAGCCTCATGACGGCTGGCTTTAATAAAACTCATGTATTATCACAGAAAACAGACGTCAAAGTTATAATATACTGTGTAATACCCTAGTAAATTACAATTTCTCATCTGGGAAAACTCCTCCAGATTTCTCCTGAAAGCAACTGAGTAATACATGAAAACTGATATAACTATCCTTGTTAACAAACGCTCAACTACCAAACGCTCACAGCAGATTCACAATTCCAAGTTAGGTGGAGAGGGAACAGCCAATTATAGCGGCGATAGAATGCAAGTTTGGCTCGCTGGACCAATGGGAAGACCGAATGAGACTGGCAGCCTATTGGCGCTCGTTTAACATCCACCTATTGGGGACTGCAATGTTTACAATTTACAAATCAGTTAAGCGCCATGTGTTCCTCGTGTAGTGTCTGAAGCATGGACAATCTTTATTTTGTGATATTCGTGCGTTTTACGTATTGTTTTGTTACTTGGGTGATAATATTAATTCGTTATTATCTCGTGGTTTCGCCAGTAGCGTAAAGTAGGCTCTCGAAAACGTCCAAACGTCGGAAAAAGTGCAAATAAAAACGACTGAAACGAATTCCCGTCCCAAAGGTTTAAAGCTCACCCGGCCCTGCAGCAGAGACGAACTTTGAGTGAGTGTTACCATTTACTTATTTTAGTCCAGTTTTCTGTGCAAGTATTTGGTTTGATTTTATCTGTACTTCTTTCTTGTTTTTTTTTAGTAAAGGTATATAATATTCTATGGGTTTGTTAGAAAACGTTCAGATATGCTGAGTGAATTTGAGATTAGTCATTGCTGCTATTTAGTCAAATGAGCTTCCTATGAGCATTAGCAATTTATATCATTAGTCCCTGTGTCATAGTGCCGTTAATTTTGGTTTAGATTTATGTATTTAGTGGCTATTAATATTATCATGGTAAATCATATGGCAGCATATTAAAGATAAATATCGTAGATCTGGAGGTACTGCTACGATTGTTGTTAGGTCTACTACGACATTGCTCCTAGCTGTCGGGTTTTCGCAACTACTGTATATAAATTATGTTATTTAAATCAGTGTGCTTGATATTTATATTAACAATAATAATATGCCATATAGGTAATGAATTTTAATAAGTGATGGTTATAATGTTGCCAAACAGTTGTTGCTATTTTGAAGGTAATTTGTTATCAGCTGTTGCTATATTGAGTGCCACCAGTTATTTACCATACTCCCCCCCCTTTTTTTTATAATTGTCCTTAACTCGATACCTGTTCTTGGGTTAAGTTTGAATTGTTTTGTGTTGAACGGTTAATTGCAATGTTTCTTTTACAAAAATTGTGGACTTTTTTTGTTGTTGTAAAATATGAAATTATCGAAGTAGGCTATTTCTCTACTGTATGTACCATAGCTGGTTCTTGTCAGGTCCACATATAAAACTGTTTTAAGGAAGATGGTAACCAAATAACCACTTGTTTCTAAAAGTGGGGTTTACAGCGGCCACGAATAGTCGTTAAAATTGATTGACTGATTATAGCTACTAAAACTGGCGTTACAACACCTAGGTTATTGAGGCCGTTAATTGAGGAAGGATTTTAATGGTAATATGGACAGCGATAGTCTTAACAATAATATTAGGAACGATAGAGTTGAAGTTAGTTATTGATTAGATATCGAGATGATGGTAATGTTTCCATATTGTGATAAATATATTCTAATATATATTTTATCAGTACTCTTTTTCAGTACTGAAACAATATATTGCTTGATGTTAAATTTTTGTGGCGTATGCTTTTGTTATTGTCTGTGTGTGTGCATTAATCTGTTTTCTTGAAGTACGGTGATTTTTGCTTATTTTTTTTTATACTGCCATGTAATTGTTGTCTACTTTAGCCATTTGATGTTCTGTTTATTGGTTTACAGATATGCGCGCCTTTTTACATATTGCCTTATTCAGTTGACCTTTCTCATTTTATATTAAAATTATTTGTGCCGATCTGTGTTCGGGATCATGTCAAGATTAGCGAACCCAACATCTCCATGTAAAAAACAGCGAACCCAGTGATCCCCATGTAAAGAATGGCCAACCCTTTCCGGTCCGAACTCCAATTCCACATGAGGGCTAGTACTAAACATGGCGAAACGGTGATTCATGTACACTGTTTCGCCGTGTTTAATACTAGCCCCTGGGGGCGTCAAATGTATTTCGCCTTTAGTACTAGCCCCTGGGGGATCAAATGTCTGGTACCGAAGTGTTCATGTTTAGAACATCGAGCCTGATTATTCTCGTAAAGAATAACGAACCCAGTGGTCTTGCAAAGAACAGCGAACCCTGCTGTGAGTGGTTTCGCTAATCTTGACATGATCCTGTGTTCGTTGCAACTATTGCCATGTATAACGTTTATAAGAAGCGTAAACCACTTTCATGTTTACGTTGTAGGCTTATTTCTAGCTAGGGTCTTAACTCCCAAACCTCACTCTCCCCCCTCCCCCGCCCCCTTAAGTAGCTTTAGCGCCAGAATCGTAAACAAATTAAAATGCAAAGTGGCCTTTCGTTGTAAATACGTAATCTCCGTTGCCAAGCTATTTCGCATGCCTAACGCCAGGTGGTAGCCTCTCCTTTGGTTGTACAGTGTTCGGAGGTCAACACCAGGCCTCTCATTGCCTTTCATACTCTACCACCCTGGGGCGAGGGGTTGTTCCAGTATAAGGCCACTTTTACGCATGGACATATAGCCATTGCTTTCAAACACTGGGTAATACAATTACGTCTGGCCTTTCCCAATTCACCTTTTGTTGTTCATTATAGGTTTACTGTTCGTCAAAGTATAAAATTGTTTACTCTGTCTTCTTACCTGTAACGAGATATTTCCGGGAATATAATAAATAGGAGAAAACGTTGAGATAATTTTTTTTACAGATTTGTTTGGTATTTACCGATTTATTTTAACTCATTACACAAACTTTCAATACCTTTAGTCTTGGGGTATTTTATACAGAATACTAATTTATCGACTTGCTTATTATTGAGGATTTGCTTTATACCATATTCATGTGTCTGATTTTATATATATGGTAACGCGGGTTCGATTCTCGCGACCGCTATTCACAGGCTCTTCAATTTCTTCCGTCTGGATATTTTCGGCTTCGTAGTTACAAGCATATCCAAAAAAGCGCGATGAATTCGAGAAGTTAAGAGGGCATTGTGGCTATTAGAATTACATATATATATATATATATATATATATATATATATATATATATATATATATATATATATATATACACATACATATACACACAGACATACATACCTATAATGTGTGCGTGCGTATGTATACATACATACACATACATATGCATATATATAATATATATATATTACTTTTTTATTATTACTGGTGAGTAGAATCTCTTAAAATATCCCGGTATTGTTCATTAACTATTAGTACGGAATCTCATCTGATATTCGTTGTTTGTTTGTCACGCATTTCTTAAGTCTAAAATTTAACGTTCTTAGATTTACTAACGTCCAGTCTAACAAAAAGGAGTTTTTTTCATGTATGTATAACATTCTGGTTATATATTAATACTCACCGGCACGCACACACATATATTATATATATTACATTATATATATATATATATATATATATATATATATATATATATATATATATATATATATATATATATATATATATATAAGTTTGTATGGCTCGAGCGGAAAGCTCTGGGTTCGACACAGGACCCAACCAGAACGGTATGGTTACGTTCCCTAATTCTCTTTTTGCCTCAGTCAACACAAGCGCTTGGGAGTTACTTGACTGTGATGAGGCGTGACCAGGTTTTACATGGGAAATTACCATTAATTTGAAAGACTGTTGTAAAGTTCCTCTCCGAATTTCGTTGAGGGTGGAGTGCTTTCAGTAAATTTTTCTTTCCGGATTTGACCGTATGATATCCAAAGTCCTTTGAAGCTAAAATATTAATCCTTTTATTCCAGACTGAAGATAATTTCTTGCTACCACATTAAAATCCTCAAATTCCTTTGTGGAACATGGTGTAAAGATCAGTTAACGTAACTTTAAGAATTTTACTTTTACTTCACTTTGTAAACTGGTAAAATCTTAGCAAGTTCCTGGTAAGGACTTTTTTTTATTTTAATGTATTTACTTTTACCGCTCGAACCATCATAATTCCTGTTGGGATTTCAACTTATTGGATTAAATCACAAGTCTATTCCGCAGTCCAATAGGGGGAAGATCAAACCGCCAATGTCACTCATTTTGAATTAACCTTCTCTTGGTGGGCCTACTATGCTAATCAAACCACAGAAGACCTGTCTTAGGCTTAAACTTAATTCTGTAGACCTATTACGGTGACCAGTCCTGTTTCAGTGGACTTAGACTAGGCCTAGTTAGCAAATCCCATTAATATCCAGTCTATGACCTGACCTAGAGTCAGTGGACATAATTTGCAGATCAACCCACAACGGTACTTAAGGCGTCACCTTATTGCAGTGGACGCAACTACTGATCAATTGATCAGTACTATTTCATGGAACTTATCACGGCCACAAATCCCATATATATCCTATGTATGACATAACCAAATTCAGTGGATTAGATATGTTGATGAACCCACAGCAAGACCACCTTTGTGCATCTAGTTATTTCAGAGGACTTACTGTGCTGGTTACAACAAAGCAAGACTCTGTGTTTACCTCATATATTTACCAAATTTTAATGGCCTTACCCTGACAAACTTAACAAAGCAAACTCTACCTAACAACTACCTCCTGCTCCACCTTAAAATTAGTGGCCTTACCCTACTGATAAAAGCATAGCAAGACTTTCTGTATTTACCTTCTTTTAATGGCCTTACCCTTACAAACCCAACTAAAGCCTACCAATTAAGTCCTACCTCCAGTTTCACCTTAATTTAGTGGACTTACCATACTGATCAAGGCACAGCAAGTCCCTTTCTCGGACTTCGCCATGTACTGCCTGAAGTACTTGAAGTACACGTGTTCGAGTCCCAGGAGAAGGAGAGCTAGCAAGATTCCACAACCCAGAAGGAGGAACGTTGACATGAACTGCTCGAGAGCCAGAGGCTTACTGGACGATTTCTGCTGTTTGTTGGGCTTGCAGGCACCCGTGAACCAGAAGCGGGCTATCCTCTCCAGGTCTCCTGTGGCAGAAATTGAGAGAAATATAAGTCTAATGAGTAGAAGAGTATATATATATATATATATATATATATATATATATATATATATATATATATATATATATATATATATATATATATATATATATATATATATAGAAATAATCAACACACTCACGTGTGGAACAGAAATAAATTTCTGACTAACATCAGGATCGAACCCAGTCTTTCAATTGAAAGGCAGGGGCGCTGCCCACTAGGTCATACAAGTCATATTGAAAGGCAAGGGCGCTGCCTACTAGGCCATCGTATGGCCTAGTGGGCAGCCATCGTATGGCCTAGTGGGCAGCACCCTTGCCTTTCAATTGAAAGACCTGGGTTCGATCCTGATGTGAGTCAGAAATGAAAGGGCATTTCCTCCTTACCGTTTTCTCTGTATTTCATGATCTGTTCATTGAACATCTCGAGGTACTTCGACTTCCGGGCGAAGGCTACGCCGTACCCCGTGAGGGCATACCAGGAACCCACCGTCAGGAGCTTGCATTCGTCGTCCTGGCCCACCAGGTATTCCAGGACGGTGGCGTCGTAGAGGAAGGCATCCAGCTTCCTGAAGGGGAGAAGTGTTTCTGTAAGAGTCGTTATAGAATAGATCATAATAGTTCCTATGCCCCGTAGGGCAGTAGTGCCGCCAGTGAACCTCGCACGGTCTACTGTAGGCATGACTTAAGGTTCTTTGCAGAGTACCTTCCTTAGGTCCTTAGCAGCAGCCCCTTTCATTCCTTTTACTGTACGTCTGTTCATATTCTCTTCCATTTTACTTTTCCCCCTCTCCTAACAAATTTTTGTATAGAGTGCAACTGCGAGGTTTTCCTCCTGTTACACCTTTCAAACCTTTTTACCGTCGGTTTCCGTTTCAGCGCTGAATGACCTCATAGGCCTCCCAGTGCTTGGCCTTTGGCCTAAATTCTATATTTTATTCTATCCAATAGTTCCTATGTTTAGTGTTATTTTCTTGAGGGAGTTGAATGGAGTAGGTAGACGAGCCCAAAAGAAAACACAAATGAAGAGGCGAGGAGTAAGATTGAACACTTGAATCTGTTCCTTGGGATAAAATCCTCCTCTTGTGAAAGGGGTTTGATTTATGAAACAGGCTGTCAAGCTTTCGGTCACTCAGTGCTGGAGACAGTGAGAAGAGGGAGTTCGAGTGGTTGGACTGCAAGATGAAGAGATCCAGAGAAGAAAGGACATGACGTACAAGGATGCATAGGTGGGAGTGGGAGAAACCTCCACAGTCACATTGACAAGTAAATAATGGTGATGGATAGAGAAAACTGAAGGCAAGAAGTGGGAATGGAGGTAAATAAAAGGCTAAAAATTAGATACAGCTAGGGCTGAAGGACTACGTAAAGTGCGCCGACAGCACTACCCTTCCTACGGGGATGAGTGGGCGCTGATTCTGTTGCTAGTGGTAAATAAATCATCCTTTTGTAAATGAGAACCTTTCATGAATGGAAGAAGACAAGGGAGGATTTTCCAAAACTAAGGAATCTGGTGATTGGTGAATTAGATACAGCTTTTATGTGTAATGTGGATGTGAGTTGGGACAAAACAGCTGGATCATCTTGTCCTGTCCAGGCCCAAAGAACATAGGAAGAGTAATGAAGAAGAGCAAGGAATAGCTGCAGAGGAAGCCATAGACTTTTTGAAGGATAGAAGGTTAAATATACGGAAGCAGGAAGGAAGTTCTAAAGCTTAGCCAGTGAGGGACAGAAACAGTCAGCGAACCACGTGATCCGCGAGTTACTGAATCTATCTATGATAAAAAAATCTGAGTGGATCTTTTATGTTTGTCGGCCCTGGGTGGGGGCGGGGTAGGTAGGGGATCAGGAGGGCAGGGGAGACTTGATACACCCAAACTCCTCCTGCAAAACTGTTTATCCACCCCGGGTGGGGGCGGGGTAGGTAGGGGATCGGGAGGGTATAGGAGACATGACATATCAACCCTCCTCCTACATACCTGTTTGTCCACCCCTGGTGGGGCGGGGTAGGTAGGGGATCAGGAGGGTAGGGGAGACATGACATGACGGGCAGCGCCGAGTTCCAGCGCATTGTAGCGTACACCATCAAGCTCGTTTGCAATAATTTTCAAAAACTATCTTTTTTAATGATTCGGCAAATTCCCTTTAAAGTAATGCCTTAGAATTCTTTAACCGTGTCCGTATTTCCTGTAACTTTCAGCCCTTCTGAATACAGGTCTGTCGCTTACTTCGTTTTATCTTATCCTTATTTTTGTTTGCAATAGGGGTGAGTTAAATAAGGATATTATATTGCCCTTCCATCTGTGTAATACATAATATAGAAAATTGTTCATCCCAGTTATTTAATCCTGAAGCGGATACAAAGACGTTGCAGGAATCCTACAGGAATAATCGTCATTTATTTTGTACTGCAGAGCGATAGCTGTAGCCAATCTAAATAGAAGCCAGTTTATTTTTATTTTTATTCTCGCAACTATCTTTTTCTTATCTGGCAATTTTCATCCCCCTTCTTTTTCTCTCTGAACGGGTTGTTACCCAAAGAAATTGAATCTTATATTCTATTTCTGCGGCCTTGTGGTGAAATAGAAAACGGTAAGGCTGTATAGAAAACGAGATATAAGTCAAGCTTCAGCGAGCCTTGCTATCGCTCAAACCTGAGGCGGATTTTCAATGGAGTGGTGTCTGTTGTGGAGAGAGAGAGAGAGAGAGAGAGAGAGAGAGAGAGAGAGAGAGAGAGAGAGAAAGGGAGGGAGAGCGAGAGAAAGGGAGGGAGAGAGAGAGAGAGAGAGGGAGTTAGAAAGAGAGGGAGGGAGGGAGAGCGAGAGAAAGGGAGGGAGAGAGAGAGAGAGATAGAGAGAGAGAACAAACGCAATCAGCATCGCAGTGGAAGAAGAAGGGAAAACTGGAAATAGAGAGAGAGAGAGAGAGAGAGAGAGAGAGAGAGAGAGAGAGAGAGAGAGAGAGAGAGAGAGAGGGGATTAGAAAGAGAGAGAGAGAGAGAGAGAACAAACGCAATCAGCATCGCAATGGAAGAAGAGGGGAAAACTGGAAATGAGAAGAGAGAGAGAGAGAGAGAGAGAGAGAGAAAGAGAGAGAGAGGGATTAGAAAGAGAGAGAGAGAGAGAGAGAGAGAGAGAGAGAGAGAGAGAGAGAGAGAGAGAGAGAACAAACGCAATCAGCATCGCAATGGAAGAAGAGGGGAAAACTGGAAATGAATGAGAGAGAGAGAGAGAGAGAGAGAGAGAGAGAGAGAGAGAGAGAGAGATGACATAAAAGAAAGCAGAGCTGGATATCGAGAAGAAAGCCGAATCATTTTCCATCCTCATTCCCCTTCTGCCTTACCTCACTGTTTTCCTCTCACGTATTCCCCTCACTTCCTACCCTCTGACCCATTCCCCTCGTCTCTCCTATGCGCTGTTCGCCTCTCTGACCTCTTCCAGGACCCACTGACCTCATCCTTCCACCAGTACTGACACCCTGACCCTCCTTCTGTATAGAGACATTCCTAATTTTTTTTAATTATTTATATATATATATATATATATATATATAATTTGTTTATTTATTTATATTCGGTTATTTAAAAAAATCTCGAAAGGAGATTGAGGGAAATTAAAATTTCTTAACACCCTTGAGAGAGAGAGAGAGGAGAATTATCAAACGCCAAAGGACTATATTACTCGGACATGAAAGCACTGTATATATATTATATATATATATATATATATATATATATATATATATATATATATATATATATATATATATATATATATAAAAAGTTAAGGACCTCCTAGGTCTCTGTAGGCTCATAGGGCAGGCGCTGATCTCTTGTTTCTTAGACCGACAGCCAGTGGGGGGGACAGGGCCCAATACCCATGACACGTGGCCAGTGTGTCGCTAGGCCCACTGTTCAACTCCCCAGCACGAGGGCTGGTACCTATTCTCCTCCTGAACCTCTCGGGTTTTTTCGGACTGTTAGGTTAATGGGCTGCCGGACTTTTGCAGTGGCGCAATCCGAGCCATCAGTGAGTGGCAGGATTTGAACCCCAGCCCTCTCGACTGGTAGCCGAGAATCATACCACTGCGCCACACACACACACACACACACACACACACACACACACACACACACACACACACACACACATATATATATATATATATATATATATATATATATATATATATATATATATATATATATATATATATATATATATATATGGGGGAAATGAGCACATAGAAACGTCTCACTGAAATAAATTTGTACTCCACCAGGGGACCGAACCCCAGTCTTTCAGTGAGAGTCCAGGGCATTATCAATTAGGTATATGTAAATATATATATATATATATATATATATATATATATATATATATATATATATATATGTGTGTATATCTGTATGTTTTCATGTGTATTTATAGACATAAACATTTTACAGTTTAACCGTTGATTTGAACTTTTGTACATTGACTCTCTCTCTCTCTCTCTCTCTCTCTCTCTCTCTCTCTCTCTCTCTCTCTCTCTCTCTCTCTCTCTCTCTCTCTCTCTCGCTCAGAAAATTGTGCATCAATGCTAAACATTACAAACCACTAAATCAACCGTTTTTGCTTTAAATAGATGACACCCCACTTATGTAGATGACAACGTCAGTGCATAACATAGAATTAAAAAAAAATTTTAGGCAAAAGCTTTATTTGAACATACATAGGAAATGACTGCTGCTCTTCATAAAAAATACGACATTCCTTTTGTGGGAATGATTGTTATAATTGCAGTATATTTATTCCGGGAAAAAATACTTCAAATGTATATTTTTCATTTGGGTTCTTGTGCGTAGCGCTGCCCAGACCTTTAATTAAAAAGACCGTAAGGAAAATAAAAGTGTCTTTTAAGACTTCAGAGCTCAGGATTTCTTGAAAGGACGAATTCCTTTACGTATTTACATACTCTAATTCCCGTAGGAGGTCAGTGCCGTCAGTGCACCTCACGCGTGCACTGTAGGCTATAGGGTTGCCTGAGTGCTTGGCTTGACAGCTTAAATTTCATAAAATTAAATCAGTAGTGTAATAGTTTTAAATTGATATTTTAATTTATCAGTACTCGACATAAGATTTCCTTATACGTAAATGCATACTTTGAAAAGGCACACAAAAATGTCCATGAAATGATACGCATGCACTTTCGTAATGTACAAAATGGAAAGGTTTTCATTCACATATATATGTGCATGTGTGTGTGTATGTACACATATGTATATCTTCTTCTTCCCACTTTGTTCCCATTTTTATATGGAGTCGCCGTGATGCCTTCTTTTGAAGGACTTTGATTTGGCTTTGGGGCAGACTTTGTGGCCCCGATCGGCTGCCCTGCCTGACATTGCTTAGACCCCGGTATTGTGTACATGTATTGTATTCTCCCAGCAGCGAGGAGTGTTACACGGTGAGGTCGACAGTCGAGACGTGTGAGGTGTCTGTTATGTACACATATGTATATATACCCTATATAATATGTGTGCAAGCACACACATAAACACACAAACACACACACACTATCTAATATATATATACTCGTATGTATAGATATAATATATGTGTGTTTATTTATATAGAAGTAGGTATGTATATGTATTGAGTTTGTCTGTGGACTCACAGAAGAGAAATTCGGTCGTATTAAATTAAACCACCTCCAGAGGCATCTTGAATAACAAATACAGCTTTGCATGTTACCAAGAGATTCGAACATTGGTCCAATTTTCAGCAGAACCCAATTTGGCATCGTTTCTACACCGCCAGCGGGGCTTAAAATTTAATGTCACAAGAGAGGCTCTGTAGATGCAGTCGGAATCAAGGACGGAGAAATCAACGCCACTTCGAAATCACTCTCAGGCATTGCAATGTATACACGTTGCGATGTACATATTTTGAGTTTTCTGTAAAAGAAAACTATTGAGATGGCTGTCTGTCCATTCGCACTGTTTCTTTCCGCCCGCAGATCTTAAAAACTATTGAGGCTAGAGGGCTGCAAATTGGTATGTTGATCATCCACCCTCCAATAATCAAACATACCAAATTGCACCCCTCTGGCCTCAGTAGTTTTTATTTTATGTAAGGTTAAAGTTAGCGATGATCGTGCGTCTGGCACCGCTATAGGTGCCAACAACACAGGCCACCACAGAGCCTTGGCTGAAAGTTTCATGGGCCGCAGCTGAGAGTTTCATGAGTCGTGGCTGTGAGTTTTATACAGCATTATATGCTGTACAGAAAACTCGATTGCGCCGAAGAGACTTCGGCGCATATTTTACTTGTTAATCATCGAGGCAGGTGGAAGGGTTCCTCTGGGATCCTGCCGGATTTAAATGCATTGAGTGAGTGAATGAGTTTTTCCTTGAATATTGAATGAAGTTTTTCCTTGAGTATGGAATGAAGTTTTTCTTTGAATATGGAATGAAGTTTTTCCTTGAATATGGAATGAAGTTTTTCCTTGAATATTGAATGAAGTTTTGCCTTAAATATTGAATGAGGTTTTTCCTTGGATATGGAATGAAGTTTTTCCTTGAATATGGAATGAAGTTTTTCCTTGAATATGGAATAAAGTTTTTCCTTGAATATGGAATGAAGTTTTTCCTTGAATATGGAATGAAGTTTTTCCTTGAATATTGTCTAGGCTGTCTCTGTCCGCTTTTGAGAATAGAGAACAATGGGAGGAAAACATTATTCCCTCATTTTTGTGTATTCGTGTTCTGCCTCTTTGGGCTGTTCTGCCTTGTGTTTATTTTTCATTTAAATTTTAACTATTGGCTTAAACAGGGTCTTGACTTGTGCCGAAGGGAAGATAGAAAACGGGCTGCAACAGAAAACGAGATCAGAATAATTGGTATTAACCTGGTATATAGCCACCTACGCTTCACTTACGAGGTGCTAGTACTAAACATGGCTGAAGCTCATTGGGACGCCGTGTTTAGTACAAAGCATTATATACACCCATTTCTATATATTTATGTATATTAATAAACGATATCTTTGATCCCAGAGGGGCTAGTACCCAACACGGAATCCCACTGAGCTTCCGACGTGTTTAGTACTAGCACTTCGGAGGTGACGCGTAGGTGGATACATAGCGGGTTAATACCAGGACAATCTTTAGGGAGTCTTCGAATTTTATAGATTTTCAGCCCGTCCTTACCTTCAACTCCCCACCCCTCCCACCCCACTTGGGAACCAACCCCCCTTCCCTTACCCATCTCGACTCATGGATATATATTCCACTCGGGTAATCATTACAGCATTGCATTCCAAGAGTCCAAGAAGCGGTTGGATCGGAGATCGCGTTCCTAAATTAATGTAACATCAGGAACGAAATTTAGCGTGTCATCTAAAAAGATCCAGGCGCATCACAAGATGAATAGCCTACAGGATTACTTCTGCTAATTCTCATTTATCTTTTTCAACTTAATGATATTTTAATCATTCTTCCGTAAGTGATGGGTTGGCCTTTCTCTATATAAGTCCGCAGTCCGTTTTTAGTTTTCTGTAAAAGAGAACTATTGAGATGGCTTTGTATGTCCGTCCGCACTTTTCCTGTATGCCCTCAGATCTTAAAAACTACTGAGGTTAGAGGGCTGCAAATTGGTATGTTGATCATCCACCCTCCAGTCATCAAACATACCAAATTGCAGCCCTCCAGCCTCAGTAGTTTTTATTTTATGTTATTTAAGGTTAACTTTTAGCCATGATCGTGTCTGGCAACGCTATAGGACAGGTCACCACCGTGCCGTGGTTGAAGTTTCACGGGCTGTGGCTGAGAATTTCACCCAACCTTATACGCTGTACAGAAAACTCGATTGGGGCGAAGAAACTTGGGCGCATTTTTTACTTTTTGTTTTTTGTAGTCGATGTTTGTTTTCATGGCTTCGTTTTGTATATCTGTCGACTTGGATGGCTTAGAGTTTTTGCGTCGCAGTTTTAGCTTGAATTGATTATTATCACAGCTGCTGATATCACCATCATCATTATTAGCACAGCCGCTGGTAGCATTATCATCATTATTCTCACAGCCACTGATATCAACTTCGTCATTATTCTCACAGCCACTGAAAGCGTTATCATCATTATTCTCACAGCCACTGATATCACCTTCATCATTATTATCACAGCCACTGAAAGCATTATCATCATTATTCTCACAGCCACTGATAGCGTTATCATCATCATCATTCTCACAGCCACTGATTATTATCGCGGCTGCCGATAGTATTATCATCGTTATTATCAAAGCCACTGGTATCACCATCATTATTATCACCTGCACTGACATCACCGTCATCATCATTCTCACAATCACTGATATGGCCATCATCATCATAATCATCATCCTTATTTATGGACGCTCTCCCACGGTCTTTCACTTTGTCGATCCGGCTGCCCTATTTATTTGTCAGCTGCAGTATATGATATTCTTGAATAACGTCTTCTTCAGTATAATCTATACTGTATGTCTTTAGTTCCCTCTGAAACATCTAATAATTTTCGCTTTTATTTTTAGTTGTTGGCATAATTAATTGAATGGTTTGGGTAAACGTGGACCTAGAGGTGAGTTTTTCAGTTCTGTTAATACATGTTTGTACATAGTCCTTATTGAATAGTTTAGGTAGCGTAATTTCAGGGGTGATTTTCCCAGTATCTTTGTAGCTCACTTGTGATATATATTTGTTTATGTTCCTACGTTTAATCATGAATCCGGTGGTAAATATGTCTGTAAAGGGGTCTTTGATTCCCACTCTAAAAGCCTCTCTCTCTCTCTCTCTCTCTCTCTCTCTCTGATGCTTTAATAATAAGTATAATTATGATCAGTTAATCTTTCTCACTCACACATATTCTGTTATATTTACTCTCTCTCTCTCAGATATTTTGATATGTACCTATAATCTCTCTCTCTCTCTCTCTCTCTCTCTCTCTCTCTCTCTCTCTCTCTCTCTCAAGCACACACACACACACAAGCATACGCGCGGACCCAATATCCTTCAACTTAGCCGAATAGTTCCTCAATTGCACACAACTCACTGCGAAACATCGGGTATGGATAGATTATAGGCAACGGCTAAACCGGTTGCTTGCTGCCGCCGCTGCTTGTGGGGATATTGGATATGAGGCAATAAATACGTCGTGTGATTGAAAGCAGAGCGCCTTCGTATACATCTCCCATTGCCACTTTGTCAGGTAAAGAGGTTTGTCGAATATTGGCATACCTGTCTCTCCTCTGCGTCGCGGGACGTATTGACTAACCGTTCGGCGGTCGGGGAGAGGAGGAGGAGGAGGAGGAGGAGGAGGAGGAGGAGGAGGAGGAGGAGGAGGAGGAGGAGGGAAGAAAGTTCCCCCGGTGGTGGAGTTAAGATAAATGTTTATTGTTTTTCGGGTTCTCTTTTCTTTTCTTTATACTTGTATTGTGAAATCTCGGGTTCTTTAGCTTTATTCTTCTTTATTTATATATTTTCTTTATGTATTGCGAAATGATTTTTTTGTGTGAATCTCTCTCTCTCTCTCTCTCTCTCTCTCTCTCTCTCTCTCTCTCTCTCTCTCTCTCTCAGAGATAATTTTCGTGTTTACACATAATTTAGTCTCTCTCTCTCTCTCTCTCTCTCTCTCTCTCTCTCTCTCTCTCTCTCTCTCTCTCTCTCTCTCTCTCTCAGATACTTTTATATAACTATTCATGATCAGTTTCTCTCGCTCTCACAGATATTTTGACATGTATAATCATAACCATCTATTTCTCTCTCTCTCTCTCTCTCTCTCTAGATTCAGCCAGCCTTGTGCTGGCACGGGCTCTTTCTCTTCAGCAGCCCTTAAGGCCCCCCCCCTCTCTCTCACATAGATACTTAGATATGTATGATCATGATGAAATACCCTTTATTTTTACTTTACACTGCTTTATTTTCCATATCGTTTGTTCTGTCGAAGAGGGGCCACCTACATATTCAGCTCTTACCTTATTTGTTTTATCTTTCCATCGTCATTATTCGGTCAGAGAGAGAGAGAGAGAGAGAGAGAGAGAGAGAGAGAGAGAGAGAGAGAGAGAGAGAGAGGTGCTGAAGAGCAATAGCCCATGCCAGCACAAGGCTGACTGAATCTAGAGAGAGAGAGAGAGAGAGAGAGAGAGAGAGAGAGAGAGAGAGAGAGAGAGAGAGAATAGACAGTTATGATTGTACATATCAAAATATCCGTGAGAGTTAGAGAAATTGATCATGAATATATATATATATATATATATATATATATATATATATATATATATATATATATATATATATATATATATATATATATATATATATATATATATATATATATAAAGGTATCACAGGGAGAGAGAGAGAGAGAGAGAGAGAGAGAGAGAGAGAGAGAGAGAGAGAGCACGAGCGCTATGTATACAGTAACTGGAAAGGTTTTTTCCGCCATCCATTTTCCGTTTAAGTAAGTAAGAAATGGAAATCATATGATGTTCTTCTGTTAGTATTCTCCTTTTCCCCTTTTTTGGGGCCAAAATGGAGTGATACGATTGGGCTGTAGGTTATGATAATATGTTTGAAGAAGAGATGGGCCGTTCTATAGGATGTGTTTGCGGTTTTCATCCAACCATTATATTTTATCTATTTATTTTTTGTGGTGATTGGCGTTATTCTCTTGCGTTTTTCATCCAGCCATTTGATTTGATTTTGGGAGATAAAATCACGTGGAAACATATTAGATATAAGATATTAGTAAAACTCAGATTGTATTCGAAAATTATAGGTTAAACCCCAAATTATAATTTTTTGAAGAATGTCTTTTTTCCCCTTGGCCACCGGGAAGCTCCCGTCCCGGAATATAATATTAAACATGATCCGTCTCCGATATTACGAAGTTTGAAACGCCAACAAAATTCTGAACTCTACTATTAAATTCCTGCTCAAATTGCTTGGCGTTTTCTCTGCATCCTTTGGATGGGTACCTGAGCCAGAAGATCTAGCGTTATATGAGCTTAGATATTTCAGAGAAAACCCGTTTTCCATCATTTGGAAAGTTTGTGTACGAAGTGCTCGTATAACACTTTACAATGAGTAAGACTCGTCTCTAGAAAGATACGTGGAGGTTCGTGTTTAATAATATAAGACATTTTTGTCGGGCTAATGTCATCAGTGAATGAAAACCCTCCTTAGAGGGCCGTAGCGTGGGGATGCGGCCGGGGTGGGGTGGGGGAGTTGCCGGGGTGATGCCCTCAGTGCACCTCAGATGTTGCACCGTAGCTATTACTTAAGGTTCTTTGCAACGTCCCTTCGGTCCCTAGCTGCAATCCCTTTCGGTCCTTTTACTGTACCTCCGTTCATATTCTCTTCCATCTTACTTTCCTCAGCCCTCTCCTAACAATTTCCTCCTTTCAAACCTACTTTCCCTGTTTCCCTTCCAGCGCTGAATGACCTCTTAGGTCCCGGATCTTGGTCTGTGGCCTAAACTTCCATATTCCATAACATTTCATTTCCATTTTCCATTTTAGTGAATGAAGTGTGGAAAATAATGTAATATTTTGAATATAATTATGCTAAACATGGTCCTCAACAATATGTTGATACACCAAGTTCCTGTGACGTATAATGAATGATATTTTATGATGACTTAGACTTAACTATAAACTAATTCGAAAAAATTATGAGCACTTTATCTTGAATAAACGTCATTAATGAATACGTGGATGAAAAATCCTATATAGAACTTTTAAGCATATATTAAAATTAACTATTAACCTCTTTAACAAAAATTAATGCATGGAAGCCGTGTAGAATGGTAGAATGATATCTGATGATGAATGAACTTTATTGATAAGAAATATGGTAATTCTCTGTTAATTGGTGTAATGAATTAACCACCATTAATGGGCGATTAGCCTGCCATCGAAGGAGGTTTTATCGTAATGTGATGGACTAACTGTGGCCGAAGTCACGAAATTCATCAAAATATTTACGGATCATCTTTGTTTCACAAAGGAGTTAATTTATTTTTGTTTACCATAAAGATTCTTAGTACAGCAGGAGCACTGGCTCCGAACTGATTGTATAATCTGTTCTTTGTGAGAGAGAGAGAGAGAGAGAGAGAGAGAGAGAGAGAGAGAGAGAGAGAATGCAAATCTTGATGAACCGGATCAGAGAGATATAGATTAATAAATTTTGGTGGAGAGAGAGAGAGAGAGAGAGAG
>NC_089753.1:39026412-39058912 GCF_040412425.1 Macrobrachium rosenbergii | reverse complement strand
TCTCTCTCTCTCTCTCTCTCTCTCTCTCTCTGTGTGTCGGCTGTTAAGAGTAGGCTACATTACTTTTCAATCCAGAAGCACTTCAGCCAGAATATTTATACAGAAAATATTTTTTCACTGTGTTACAAGACATTCATCGTACCGATAGCAAACGGAAAAAACACATTTTCTTTCCATATCGAAATCCACGTTCCATTCAAATTTCATTTTTCATGGTTCAGTAATTCTTCGCTGTAAAAAAAATCCCTCTGCAGTGGAAAGGTATAGAATTTTTAGTTACATATACGAGGCTATAAAAACATCAAACAGAAAGAATTATTGGACTGTTAGTAATACAATCTGATACATACATACTCATGTTATATATATATATATATATATATATATATATATATATATATATATATATATATATATAATGTGTACATGACATACATTATATTTACACACACACAAATAAGCACTCACGGAAACATTATATATACATATATATACAGTATATATATACTGTACATATGATATGTATATATAAAATTATACACATATAGGCTATTTACAAACGCACACAAACACACATACTTATATGTACATAATAAATATGTATAATTATATATTTCTATAATTTAACCGGTAATCCCGTTTCTACCATTTGGAAATTTCTGTGAACAAATTTATATGATTTAACCAATAGTTGTTTTCTACAAACTGAGAATTTCTCTGGAGAAAAGTGAATTAAACTGTCCGTGACGAGTTCAAGTAACTGAAACGTTTTGATATTGTGGAGAATTTTTTGCATACGTCAAGTCTAGACTATTTAATTAGCAGTTAGAAGGTTTAACATTTCCTTGAGGGATTGTAGTTTTCTGTAAAAGAGAACTATTGAGATGGCTATTTGTCTGTCCGTCCGCCCTCAGATCTTAAAAACTGCTGAGGATAGAGGGCTGCAAATTGGTACGCTGATCATCCACCCTCTAATCATCAAACATACAAAATTTCAGCCCTCTAACCTTAGTAGTTTTTATTTTATTTAAGGTTGAAGTTAGCCTTAA
The DNA here is from genome assembly GCF_040412425.1 of Macrobrachium rosenbergii. Classification (NCBI taxonomy): domain Eukaryota; kingdom Metazoa; phylum Arthropoda; class Malacostraca; order Decapoda; family Palaemonidae; genus Macrobrachium; species Macrobrachium rosenbergii. Next base: position 39,057,863 of record NC_089753.1, on the reverse strand, counting down.
TCTTGCGTCAGGCACCTCTATAGTTTCCGATAAGACAAGCCACCACCGAACCTTGGCTGAAAGTTTCATGGGCCGCGGCTGAGAGTTTCATGGGCCGTGGCTGACAGTTTCATACAGCATTATACGCTGTACAGAAAACTCGATTGCGCATTTGTACTTGTTTTTTTTATAGATTAGTCCAGGTTTTGGTGAACATGGGAAAAGTTTCTTATAACTGACACCAACGGATGTTAATGTGGCGATGATATAATAAAAAGAAGAAATATATATATATATATATATATATATATATATATATATATATATATATATATATATACATATACATATATATATATATATATATATATATATATATATATATATATAGATATATATATATATATAGATATATATATATATAGATATATATATATAGATATATATATATATATATATATATATATATATATATATATATGTATATATATGTATATATATATATATATATATATATATATATATATATATATGTATATATATATATATATATATATATATATATATATATATATATATATATATATATATATATATATATATATAGCCTATATATGTATGTATGTACAGATGATGCTAAAAGGTTGTTTATACTTACTCTCTTATCTTCGACACCCGTCAGGTCGTAGAACTCCTCTCTGGTAATCATGAAGGCTGCCAGATTGGCAGTGTAGATAGCGAGGAAGATGAGAGCAAACATGGCCCACACGTTTCCCATAAATCTGCAAAGGAAGGGAGATAATGGACGTGAAAGGAAAGTACGTTGTATTCTTTGGAAAGTTGGTTTAGAAAGTACTTAGCATGTCGAGAAATCGTCAGAACAGAACTTGATTAATTAAGTATTTTGGTAAATGTTACGTAAGTTGTATTTATGGAATTAATTTTGGCATCTGAATGTTAGTATTAGTTGGAAATCTGTTTTTGCCGTGATAATTTATTTTATTCAAAATTATAAAACTTACATTTTGATCGTACTGAAATTAAATGTTATTCTGTCTTTGCGTGTGTGCAGTATTGTTGGATTATATGAATAGATTAATTAGTTTTCTGTAAAAGAAAACTGTTGAGACGGCTTTGTCCACCTGTCCGCAGTTTTTGGTATGTTGATCATCCACCCTCCAATCATCAGACATACCAAATTGCAGCCCTTTAGCCTTAGTAGTTTTTAATTTATTTAAGGTTAAAGTTAGCCATAATCGTGCGTCTGGCAACGCTATAGGACAGACCACCACCGGGCCGTGGCTGAAAATTTCATGGGCCGCGGCTCATACAGCAATATACCGAGACACGGAAAGATAGATCTATTTTCGGTGGCCTTGATTATACGCTGTATAGAAAAATCGATTGCGCCGAAGAAACTTCGGCGCATTTTTTACTTGTTTTAATATTAAGCCAGATGAATTCTTTACAGTGTTTTGCTTCGTATGAAATATATAGCCAACCGCCTATCAGTCCACCCAGGTATAAATAGGTACTAGCTTCTGCTTGGATCAAGAGAAAAGGTGCGTTGTGTGAATAACTTGATGTCTAAACAAAAAAATAAGTAGTAAGGTAAAAAAGATATCATACATATGCGTGAGGTCCTTACCCAGGTTAAGAACCTTTTTCCAAGACTATTTGACAATCGAAAGGACGAGACATTCTAGAACCCCACACACATTCACACACACACACACACACATATGTATATATATATATATATATATATATATATATATATATATATATATATATATATATATATATATGCAAACATATATATATATATGTATATATATTTGTACATAAATGTATATATATGTGTACATATATGTACATGTATACATATATATAGAGTATATATATACATACATACATACATAAGTAAATATATATACACACATACATTCATACGTACATACATATACAGTCCACATAAATTATAATATGTTGGTCGGCCATAAGCAAGAACCTACATTATTCATTTGTAAGTTCAAATAAATAAAAAAATTAAACATAATCTCTAAACGTAAGCAGGTCAGCGCGACAAAGTTGGGAGATGCGACCAAGTGAAAGGATTTCGACCATTTTCAAAAATCAAATACGCATTTTCTTTTCTCTAAGTCGCTGGCGACTAATGCTTTTCGTCCGTCCATTTTACCATTGATTTCAGAGAGAATTTCTTCGTTGAATGTTTCATTTTTATACGTTTTTTTATTTTTTTTTATTTCGAGGCTTGCTTATTATTGGTTTTTGTTTTGTTCGACCATGCACTCATCTGTAAGGAGGTCCTACCCTCTCTCTCTCTCTCTCTCTCTCTCTCTCTCTCTCTCTCTCTCTCTCTCTCTCTCTCTCTCTGTTTTTTCAAGGCGATATTTTTGCCTTTCCTGTTGAAGCTTTTTCATGTTTGATGCGTAGCAGTCTTATTACTCTCTCTCTCTCTCTCTCTCTCTCTCTCTCTCTCTCTCTTACCTCTTAGGTTATATATCCGTCCATCACTCCAAAATTCTGTCTCATTCTGTGTTTTCTCCGGTGATATTTTCCTCCTAACTGAAGCCTTTATATGTTTGATTTATATCAATGATATTCCTCTCGTTCTTTAAATATATAAAATATAAATATATATATATATATATATATATATATATATATATATATATATATATATATATATGAAATTTTTGTCACATCGTGATTTATATACAATCATGAAGCTACAGGTGTCGTTCAATGTGCAATTCACGCTACTTCGGTAATATCCCCGATGGGGAATTATCACCGAAAGGGAATTTTTAAGTGATAAATGGATCGGTACCACCGGGTCTCGATCCATTTATCACTTATAATCCCCCTTTGGTAATAATTCCCCATCGGGGATATTCCCGAAATAGCGTGAATTGGATATTAAACATTTGTAGCTTCATGATACATACATATAAATATACATTTATGTATATATATATATATATATATATATATATATATATATATATATATATATATATATATATATATATATAAAAAACTACTGATGTAATTATTATTTTGATTCAAGGTAATATTTTTGCTTAAGTTTTGCATTATTCTTTAACATGGTAAAATATAAAACAACTGTTATATCACACAGAAGTGAATATTTGCACTGAATCTCTAATTATTAATGTTTGCGTACGTACATTTTGCCAAAAAGTGTCATTTTTACCCGATGATTTTCCAAGAATATACGTTTTTTCACCACAAATAATCCATATTGATGTAAATTATATTAAATTCATGGGAAACGCTCTAATGTCCCCGTAATTACGCATTAGTATGCGATGTTGTCTTTACAATTACGGGTGATTGATTAAGACGCCTTAGTTTAATGACTTTTTGAATACCAGATACCTCTGTATCTATATCTGTCAAGATGTAGAAAACGCTTTCACTTCGCAAATGGATTTGTTATTTGTATTTATTTTTTTCTTTTACTGAGCCAATTACCATTTGGGTCGTTGGTGGCTATTGCCGATTTCACGCAAAAATGTATGTACAGTATGTCTGTATGCATGTGTATATATATATCTATATATATTACATATACACACTGTATATAATATATATATATATATATATATATATATATATATATATATATATATATATATATATATATATATATATATATATGTTATGTATGTATGCGAGGCATTTAGCCAGCCCAGGTAAAACCTTAGGCACGGTGGTAGTACTTAGGTTCCAACGTGGCTTGGTTGGCAGCGGTCTTGTCTGTCAACACAAGGACCTGGGTTCGATCCTGATGTGAGTCAGAGATTTATTTCTGTTCCACACGTGATTGTGTGGTGATTATTCCTAATCTATATATATATATATATATATATATATATATATATATATATATATATATATATATATATATATATATATATATTATATATACATAAAGTATTAAAGTAGTAGACAATACTTTAATATTTTCCTTTACTGATTCATTTGTCTTACAGGTAGTTGACCTTTGATGCCAATCACCTATAAACAAGATTTTTTCTTTTACTGATTCAGTTATGAAATAGCTTCAATGGTTGTTGATCCGACTACTTTTAGTGATTGAAGGGTCTGTAGGGCGGTGACCTATGATGTCAGTTTTACATCCAGATAATGATTTTTTTTTACCGATTCATTTGTCTTGAGGGTCATTGCCCTTTCACGCCAATTTCTCGAAAAGTTAGTGAGTGATTGATTATAGCTACTCAAACTGGCTTCACAACACCTAGGTTATTGACACCGTAATAGATTAAAAAAGGAAGCAAAAAAATTTAGTAAATAAATAACATTAAAAGTAGTTTCGTAAGTGAATCAATCAGTACCCTTCAAATTCAGACTGTCGATGCTGACCTCAGGGGCTTAGACCCATGAGGCCAATTTCATAGAAAGGCAAGGAAACCAATCTTACATTACTTACAAGGGAGACTTATTAAATTACCAATTTCACCTAGAAGCAAACCAATGAATCATTCATTATCTTCAGAAGGCAGGCTTGCGATATTTCACTAAAAGTCATCTGTCTTCAAAGAAATGAGTCATTCAGTACCAATAAAAGGGAGATTCGTTAACTCACCTGGCCGTGTAACCTCTGGGACAGTCGACGTTGACAGCTGCCTGGAAGAGTATGGCCCAGACCATCCACAGAGTTCTCAGGAGGGAGAACCGGTGGTTGTTGGGCGCTGCAAGCTGAGAAGAAAGAAATGTCAAAGTCAGCTGGTCTAAGATTAAAGGAGCGGTATTTAGATGTAAAAGAAATCAAGGTTAAATGGCCACAGTTAATGTATAGTGATTTAGCTGAACGAGGGATTAAGGTAAATTGGCATTAATGTATAGTGATTTAGCTGAACGAGAGATTAAGGTAAAATGGCATTAATGTGTAGTGATTTAGCTGAACGAGGGATTAAGGTAAATTGGCATTAATGTATAGTGATTTAGCTGAACGAGAGATCAAGGTAAAATGGCATTAATGTACAGTGATTTAGCTGAACGAAAGATTAAGGTAAAATGGCATTAATGTATAGTGATTTAGCTGAACGAGACATTAAGCTAAAATGGCATTAATGTACAGCGATTTAGCTGAACGAGAGATTAAGGTAAAATGGCATTAATGTATAGTGATTCAGCAGAACGAGAGATTAAGGTAAAACGGCATTAATGTATAGTGATTCAGCTGAATGAGAGATTAAGGTAAAATGGCATTAATGTATATGGTTTAGCTGAATGAGAGATTAAGGTAAAAGGGAATTAATGCATAGTGATTTAGGTGGACGAGAGATTAAGCTAAAATGGCAAAAGATCAAAAGGGGGTTTTTGGGTTGATAGGGACGACAAGGTCAAATGTTTAGAACTTAAATGGTGTTTATTATGAGAAAATAACTTGCGGTCAAATTGGTAAAGATTGCAAGAGTTTTATGTGTCAGTAAATAGTTGTCATCGGATACAGTTCACTTCAAGTGCTTTGAAAAGAGAATAAATTAAGCAAAATAGTCAGACCACCAATTATACATTAGTACTGAGTCAGTCTCCAGTCTCTTGCAGAGGAGTTTATTGTTTTTATTTGTTCGGTTTCCATTATACTGTGGAAGTATTTTACATTTGGATTTTTTTTAGCTCTTCAGTCTCTTGTGGCTGTCTTTTGATAATAAGATTTTTTTTTTGAGTCTAGTCATTTTCAGCAATGTCAAATTGCGATTTTCCCTGTTCAGTCTTTTGGTCTTGTTTCTTTCAGACGTCTTTTTTACATTTCTTTCTGAAGTCTTTTTCGAAATTCTTTTTTTTTTAAATTAAGGTTTGTTTGATCTTTTAAGTCTATTTCGGTTATCTGTTCGAGATCCAGTCTGTTTTGAAAATCTTTTATACCAGGAATTTTTTTTAACCCGCAGCCTCTATCAGAAGTCTTATAAATTAAGGTTAGTTCGTTCTCCAATATCCTTTTGATTACTTTATACTAAGGTTCTTTTGTCTCAGGTCTATTATATATGAATACATTAGGTGTACTGTCTCTCTAAGAGCCATTTCAAATTAGGATTTGTTTGGTGGAAATGACCCTATTCATTCACATCAAAACAAATAACCTTTGTTGCAATACCAAAGTTTGTCACATGTTTAAATGGCAATACAGATTTTCCCTAATTTGATATTTACCTTCATGTTATAACCAGACGGACTCAGCCACTCGAAGAGGAAGATGGACACGGCTGCTACCTGAATAGCCACCAGAGCCACCAGCATCCAGGAAGCCGTGTCGAAAGGTTCTGTTGGTGTGGAATACCAGAGAAAGGAAAAAAGGTTGTTATCAACAGAATTACAAATAGGCACAGTGGAGTCGGGTGTGCATAAAGCTGCATACGAGAATTTATCTTTTTCCGTCCAGGATATTGATATGTTGGGGTGTACATAAAGTTGCATACAAGTATTTAACTCTTCCTGTCAAGGATATTGATATGTTGGGATGGACATAAAGTTGCATACAAGTATTTAACTCTTTCTGTCAAGGATATTGATATGTTGGGGTGTGCCTAAAGTTTCATACAAGTATTTAACTCATTCTGTCAAGGATATTGATATGTTGGGGTGTACATAAAGTTGTATACAAGTAATTAACTCTTTCTGTCAAGGATATTGATATGTTGGGGTGTGCCTAAAGTTGCATACAAGTATTTAACTCTTTCTGTCAAAGATATTGATATGTTGGGGTGTACATAAAGTTGCATACAAGTATTTAACTCTTTCTGTCAAGGACATTGATATGTTGGGGTGTGTCTAAAGTTGCATACAAGTATTTAACTCTTTCTGTCAAGGATATTGATATGTTGGGGTGTGCCTAAAGTTGCATACAAGTAGTTAACTCTTTCTGTCAAGGATATTGATATGTTGGAGTGTACATAAAGTTGCGTACGAGAATTTATCTCTTTCTGTCCAGGATAATGACGTGTTGATAAGCTGAAAACAAATAGAATTAATTGGTGAATCTTCTGTCATCTTATTTAGAGCTGAAGGAAATTGATACATCGGCTGCTTTCGGTTCATGTAGGCCTTTTCAACCTTTCTAATGATTGTTGTTTTTTGCGTGACTGCATTCATCCAGTAACTCGCCTTTATTTGTCAGTCTAACCTGAATGGAGAGGCATATAGTCGTTAACACATATATGTGGTTATAAACAGAATCATAGATAGACACAGGGAAAATGTGGTATACATAAATGTTGCTTACTGCAGTTTCTCTCTTTTTTATCAAGGATATTGAAATTTTGATAACCTGGAAATAAATGAAATTAATTGGGTTAATTTTTAGGAATCTTCTCTAGATAGTGACCCCCAAGGATATTGACTTAGTACAAGCCCGTTGGGGATGATCGTAAAAACATAAATAAAAGACTAAATATCATAAAGATAATGACCCCAAAGAAATATTAGTCCCAGATAACGACCCCCAAACTTTGCTGGGGGTTACTGTCTAGGAAAGATCCATTTTTTTTTATCTCATTTAGATTTGAGGTAGCCGCTACATCTAGGAAAGATCCATTTTTTTTTATCATTTAGATTTGAGGTAGCCGCTACATCCACTGCATTCAATTTAAAGTTTTTTTTCAGTCTTTCTAATGATTGCTTTGTCTCAAGGAGTCTACAACGCATCGACTCTGATGTGCATGTCACGATACAAGATTACACGTAGAATATGAAATTATGTAAGCAACTAATCCTCTCCTTCTCATTTCATATTTGAATACGTATAAATAGAAAACATACGTAGCAACTGATAATTTACTAATTTTACCATTAATAACAAATTTCCATTGGGTGCATATTAAAAAAAATATCAGATCATATCACATGGTAACTTCAAATGCTTCTCAATGTCATGACAACAAGAGCAGTCATTGTCTTCACTACCTCTCAGCATTGTTTAAGCTTTGTGTACTGACGATGGCTTTCGACACTGATGATGTGGTTGCAACGTTGTTATGTATGTGTAGGCATTACTTGAGGTTCTTTGCAGCGTCCCTTCGGCCCCTAGCTGCAACCCTTTTCATTCCTTTTACTGTACCTCTATTCCTATTCTCTCTCTTCCATCTTGCTATCCACCCTCTCCTAACAGTTGTTCCACAGTGCAACTCCGAGGTTTTCCTCCTGCTACACCTTCCAAATCTTTCTACTATCAATTTCCGTTTCAGCGCTGAATGGCCTCATGGGTCCCAGTGCTTGACCTTTGGCTTGTATTCTACAGCATATTCCATTCATTCCATTGTTACGTATGACTTTATTCTGGCACATCATTTTCTATCCTGTTTGTTTCTCAATGTATTCCATTGTATTGTAACAGATAGACTTCATGCCTTGAGTGATTTATGTATTTATGTACACTGGCGTTGCAGCAATGCAGGTCATCGGCACCGTGCCCTTGAAACAGGTACAAATACACGAAAACTACGTCAGTGGCCTCCAGTTATAATCCTATCTATTTACTCAGGCGTCGCAGAAATGTCATCAACACAGGACCTTTGGAATGATGGCACAATAAAAAAACTCGTTAATGGACTTTATCCCTCGAATGATTTATTAATTTATCTGCATTGGCGTCGCTTAAATGAAGGTCATTGACACCGGCCCCTTGCAACGATGAAATGATGACAAAAGCATGAAAATGGGCTGTAGTGGTCCGGACATATGAAATGGCAAACACTCACCTTGAATAAAAACAGTTTAGATAATTCAGGAAACACCGAAGAAGGGAGAGAGAGAATTCCACCGCCTGGAAATGAATGGCTTGAACGATAGCTCAGACCACTCAACCCTCGAGTTTATGACTTTCACATCGTGTCTGTGAAATCGCGAAGCCTGTTGCGCACAACGAGAACTTGAGTGCAATGCCCAAGTGAGTCTTAGCAGCCAAAGAATAAACAAAAGAGAAAGAAAAGCGTGGGGGCAGATTAAACTCGGGGAAGGGACGCACAAAGGGAGAATTGAAACACGGGGTGTAAATGGGATGTAGAGAGACAGACAATAAACAAAGGGGAGATGGAAATCGCGTAAGTGACCCAGAGGTCGCGCTGAAAGGCGGTCGGGAGCAGCTGGGAAAAATGCGAAATTCTGTTAGAGGGAGAGCGCGCTACAAAAGGGGTGGAGTAAACACGAGAGTGACATGAAAGGGAGGACGGATGGGACAGGGGAAGAAGAAGAAGAAGAAGAAGAAGAAGAAGAAGAAGAAGAAGAAGAAGAAGAAGAAGAAGAGTGAAGCAATGAGGAATAGTCTTTGCTGGGGATGAGGTAATGATCAGAAAAGGTAAAACGGCCTGAGGTCTTCGTGACTGGAAGTATTTTGTAAATGGCTTGTAATTATGAATTCAATGGACATACAAGGGTAAATTAATCGCGTGAGATTTTGGAAATAGAGTCAATTTAACCCTAAAGACTACATAATATATATATATATATATATATATATATATATATATATATATATATATATATATATATATATATATATATATATATTATATATATATAAATGTGTGTGCATTTGTCCCAAGAAAGCCTTCCGGTTCTCTGCAAATTTTCTTGCATGATGTGGCCAACCTTATGCCTTCTGGTCCTTGGCCTTAACCTGTCCCAATTGACTACCTATCAGAAACATATTTCACTGCCTTATCAGCAAGAGAGTTGTGGGTTTTGTCATTCTTCCCCGATTTCGACCAGGGAACTCTGTGTACTTCCTCCTTGCTGCAGTTCCCATTAAAGGCAGCCATGTTGCATTGAACCACTTTGTCTTTTCATAAAGTGGCCTCTTCGTTAGTGAGACAGAGGACTTGAAAGATTTAATCACTGAATGTTCATAAAAACACCTCTATTCTGGATATGACAATGTTTTGAAGTGGCATGACCCTAAGGACTACCCACACCACATTTCAATTACCGGACGAAAACTGCGTTGAAGTTCCTCTTAACTCGATTGAAGTGTATTCTTTTCCAATAAGAGAATCCCAGTCAGCGACCGCTTATCTCTCCGTTTGCGAAAGAATGATAAACATAGGATAGTCACTGGGGGAATGCAGTAACACAGAAAAAGCGATTATCAGGAAGACTGAAGACCGTATAAATTGAACGCAGCGGACGCAGCCATTGCTTTTAACTGTGCTTCTCCGTAGGGGGCTAGTGGCGTGCAGGCATTACTTAAGGTTCTTTGCAGCGTGCCTTTGGCCCCTAGCTGCAACCCCTTTCGTTTCTTGTACTGTACCTCCTTTCATATTCTCTTTCTTCCATCTTACTTCCCACCCTCACCTAACAATTGATTCATAGTGCGACTGCGAGGTTTTCCTCCTGTTACACCTTTCAAACTTTTATTGTCAATTTCCCTTTCAGCGCTGAATGACCTCATGGGTCCCAGTGCATGGCCTTTGGCCTAAAATCTGTATTCAATCAATCAATCAATCAATCAATTTTAATTGTGCTTGCTTGAAAGAGGGTCTTTCTATCTAGAGGTTATGATTATTCTTATCTATATGCCACAGAGCAAGGCTTAAAAATCATTGCATTACAAAACAAACCTCCAAAAAAGTGATTAATGGAAAGTAAGAGTAACGGGCAATTAATTATCTACATACCAAAGCCAATTCGTTTATTAGTCTCAGAAGTTAAGTTATCTGATCTATTAGCTAGATCCAGGTAACATGATATGTATTCTATAGTCGACGCATTTTAAGAATATCACTCGACCACGCCCACATCCTCCCTACCCCACCCTGCTACCCCAGCCTACCCCCTTCCCCTCTTTCAGATATTGCTCATATGGCTGGCAGCGCTGTCCGTAAGCCGGACTCCTCTACCCATCTCTGGATGGGTGGAGGGTGGGTGTTGCTTCCCTCTGTGGTCTATTACTCCTCCCTGGGATGAGCGAGTTGCACAGAGAGAGAGAGAGAGAGAGAGAGAGAGAGAGAGAGAGAGAGAGAGAGAGAGAGAGAGAGAGAGAATTACTATTTGTGTGGTAGTGAAGAGGAAGCTTTCAAAAGTGTGTTGATAGAACAGCTGTACAAAAAAAGTACCAATTTACAGGTTCTAGAGCCTCCTTTAGTTATTGAATGAACGACCGTTCGATGTTACCAGTGTCACAGCCAAGCAGCAACTAATATCGTCGGAGAGTGCGGTATGATTATGTCATGCATTATGTACGGTGCCAGGGGAATGGGGCGTGGTTGAATGAGATTCTTAAAATGCGTCGACTATAGTTACTTTAAAAGTAATACATTTAGTGAAACGAACAATGTAATCGTATGGTTGTTTTTCTTCTTGTGCAGTTTGCAATTTAATCACTAATGTAATATTTTTAGCACTTAAATTAGTTAACACTAGTGATTTAGATTTATGTATGAATCAAAGTTATTTATCATAATGCTCTCATAGAAATAAATTTTCTTCTCGACTTAAAAACAAGTAAAAAAAATGCGCTAAGAGTTTTCTGTACAACGTATAATCAAGGCCACCGAAAATAGATCTATCTTTCGGTGGTCTCGATATAATGCTGCATGAGCCACGGTCCATGAAACTCTCAGCCGGCACGATTATGGCTAATAAAATAAAAACTACTGAGGCTAGAGGACTGCTATTTGGTATGTTTGATGATTGGAGGGTGGATGGCATACATCGCAATTTGCAGCCCTCTAGCCTTGGTAGTTTTTAAGATATGAGGACGGAAAGAAAACGTAAGGGCAGAAAAAGTGCGGACAGAAAAAAGAGCGAACGGACAGACCAAGCCGGCACAATAGTTTTCGGGAAACTAAAAATGAATTTGTTTAGAGTGAGCTGGAGAGGCGCGTTCAACAAATTCCGCTTTTAGTGACGCTTTGCTAAATAGATTATGTCAGGTGTGTTATCTCGAGTCCCCCTCATTTTAACTCCTCGCGCCAACGAAAGTACTTCATCCGTCAGTTAAAGTTTACATTGCCAGTTAATTGTTGTTAACTGAATGAAGTTCTATTTTTTTTAATGTTTTCTTTAAATTTTTGGGTATTCATTCCGAGCAACTAAAACAAAAACCCATTCCCTTTCTTAAAAATACTATTGTATTTTGTTTTCTGTAAAAGAAAACTATTGTGCCGGCTTTGTCTGTCCGTCCGCACTTTTTCTGTCCGCCCTCACATCTTCAAAACTACTGAGGCTTGAGGGCTGCAAATTGGTATGTTGATCATCCACCCTCCAGTCGTCAAACATACCAAATTTCAGCCCTGTAACCTTTGTTGTTTTTATATTTTTTAAGGTTAAATTTAGCCATAACCGTGCTTCTGGCAACGATATGGGATAGGCCACCGCCGGGCCGTGGATAAAGTTTCGTGGGCCACGGCTCATACAGCATTATGCCGAGATCACCGAAAGATAGATTTATTTTCAGTGGCCTTGATTATACGCTTCAGCGGCTGCACAGAAAACCAGATTGCGCCGTAGAAACTTCGGCGCATTTTTACTTGTTTAGCATTACGCTTGATTTTTTCACATTAATTCATATTACTTTTCCACGAAAAGTCAAGTAACTCGTTTCATCCAAAGTTGCAATCCTCAAATTCCAGCTGTGTTTTTCAGAAATCTCCTTTTTCATAATGCAAATTTTTCTTCATTTTGCGAAATGCATTTGCGATGTTTTCTTCTCTCTCTCTATTTTTTTTTTTATTACGGCCTTTTACATCGGATGAAGATTTTAGCAGCGAGCGATTTGCCGTCGTTAAAATATTCAGAGAAATATCGGGCTAAGGTTTCCTTTATTCATAGGAGTTAACTGCGCTTCCTAAAGAAACTGTTTCATCCACCAGTTTGCGATGATGTTAACAGTTATAAAATGGAAAACTGCAGTATCTGCAAAATTCTCGAAATTGAGATATGCCACCTGTTGGGGTCGTGAAACACTAATACACAAGTTACTGCAATTTCAGAATGATTCTTCAATGCTTTATTTAGGGGGTCCCATATGCAGTATCTGCAAAATCAGTAGTAAAGCAAGGGAAAACTGCAGTAGCTACCACTTTTCTCAGTTTTGTATTTTTGCAGACACTGCAGTCTTCTATTTTAGGGCAGTGTTGTTAAGTGAAATATGTTCTATTTTTTTATTTTCAAGGAAACTCAAGAAAGACCCTGTCTGGAACATTCTCTCTCTCTCTCTCTCTCTCTCTCTCTCTCTCTCTCTCTCTCTCTCTCTCTCTCTTAGGGGGTTAGCGCCATCAGTGCACCTCACGCGGTGCACTGTAGGCATTACTTAAGGTTCTTTGCAGCGTCCCTTTGGCCCCTAGCTGCAACCCCTTTCGTTCTTTTACTGTACCTCCTTTCATATTCTCTCTTCCATCTTACTTATTCAGAGTTCAACTGCGAAGTTTTCCTCCTGTTACACCTTTCAGACCTTTTACTGTCAATTTCCGTTTCAGCGTTGAATGACCTCATAGTTCCCAGTGCTTGGCCTTTGGCCTAAATTCTATATTCAATTCTCTCTCTCTCTCTCTCTCTCTCTCTCTCTCTCTCTCTCTCTCTCTCTCTCTCTCTCTCTCTCTCTCCCAGAAATACGTTACGCTTTTTTTTTTCATTTTAATGCAGATTACTTCCCCACGAAGAAGCAGATAAGGTGTTGTACCCAAAGTTGCAAGCCTCAGATTCCAGCCGTGTTTTTTAAATTTCATTTTCCAGAATTTTTCGTTTTTTTTTTTTTTTTTTTTCATTTTGCCAGATGAATTTGCCATGTTTTTTCTCCAGCTCTCCTCATTTATTATGGACATTTACCCTGGATAAAGAGTTTAGCAGCGAGGATTTTGCCTTAGTTAAACAAGTGAAAAATGCGCCGAAGTTTCTTCAGCGCAGTCGAGTTTTCTGTACAGCGTATACTCAAGGCCACCGAAAATAGATCTGTCTTTCCGTGGTCTCGCTATAATGCTGTATGAGCCGCGGCCCATGAATCATTACCCGCGGCTTGGTGGTGGCCTATTCTATATCGTTGCCAGAAGCACGGTTATGGCTACTTTTAAACTTGAATAAAGTAAAAACTACTGAGGCTAGAGGGCTGCAATTAAGTATTGTTTGATGATTGGAGGGTGGATGATCAACATATCAATTTGCAGTCCTCTAGCCTCAGTAGTTTTTAAGATCCGAGGGCGGACAGAAAGAAGTGCGGAAGGACATTTACAGAAAACTAAAAATGATGAGAAATTTCGGGCTAAGGCTTCTTTTATTCGTAGGATTTGCAAAACTTGTATAACAACTTCAGGTTTATATCAACGGGTGCTTAGAAGTTATTTAGACGACATTAGGTTCAAGAGCAGGTTATGGAAATAACAATAATATTAATTTTCTTTTCTTTTAACTAAATATTAACACAAACCATTTGCAAGTCTGAAATTGTCCACTTTACAAGGTAAGCAAGAGGATGGAGAAATCACGTCTAGAACTGCGATTGTTGTTTGCCTTGAAAGAAAAGTGGGAAATTGATTTCATGTTTGGCACTTGCCCCACCTTCCAGTAGTAAAAAGAACATTTCATATTTTGAATTGGCCCCCCACCCCTTCCAGTCTCCCCAAAAAAATTTCATATTGGGAATTGGTCCCCCATTCCAATAAAAAGATATTTCATATTTGGAGTTGGTCCCCCCTTCCAACCACTAAAAATTTTTTATTTGGAATTGGTCCCCCCTTCTAACCCCCCATTCCAAGCAAAAAATGGTTCCCCATTCCAAGCAAAAAAATTTCGTATTTGGAATTGGACCCAGCTTCCAACCCCCCAAAAATTTCTTATTTGGAATTGGTCCCCAGGTCAAAATAAATAAATAAATAAATAAAAATTTCATATTTGGAATTGGTTGGCCCCCTTCCAAGCAAAAAAAAATCTCATATCTGGAATTGGTCCCCGTTACAACCCACCAAAAATTTGTTATTTGCAATTGGTCCCCAATTCCAATAAAAAAAAGGAAATTTCATATTTTGCATTGGTCCGCCCCTTCCCACAAAACAAGAAAAATTCAAATTTAGAAATGACCCCCACCCCCCCATTCCAGCAAACAAAATCAGTTTCATATTTGAAATTGCCTCAAAGGCCACGGGGAAAAAATGTAGATTTCACTACCAGTGTCGAAATTCCCTGCTCCCCAAAAATGGGAAATTCGGATTCATATTGAAGTAGTCCTGACACCCCAAAACAAATATATAAAATTTACAATGTGAAATTGTCCCCACCGCTTAAAACAAGTAAAAAATGCACCAAAGTTTCTTCGGTGCAATCGAGTTTTCTGTACAGCCGCTATAGCGTATAATCAAGGCCACTGAAAATAGAACATCATTCGGTGGTCTCGGTATAATGCTGTATGAGCCGTGTCCTAGCAAAACTTTAACCACGGCCTGGTGGTGGCCTATCCTGTATCGTTGCCAGAAGCACGATTATGGTTAACTTTAACCTTAAATTAAATAAAAAAAAACTACTGAGGCTAGAAGTCTGCAATTTGGTATGTTTGATGATTGGAGATTGGATGATCAACACCAATTTGCAGCCCTCTAGCCTCAGTAGTTTTTAAGACTTGAGGGCGGACGGACAGACAAAGCCGGCACAATAGTTTTCTTTTACAGAAAACTAAAAAAATAAAATAAAATAAAACAAAAGTCGAGCTGACAGGTTTTTGAAATTACGCTGTTTGAAAGTATTGCAAAATTTGTTAAATACTTTCAATATTGCACGTGTTAAAATCACAGTTAACCATAGTTATTATTTTCGATATCAAGACTATAAAAATTCCCATAAGATGGGTATGGTATGGAGGGAACACGATTTACACATTATTTTGCGTAAGAATTGTAATAGTTCTTCAAGAAATCAAAAGTTATGCAGAACTTTAGGCATTCAAATAGTTAATAGAAGCTTAGGCCCTTTGACGAAATGTTTATATATATATATATATATATATATATATATATATATATATATATATAAAATATATATATATATATATATATATATATATATGTATATTATACATATACATATATATTTTATATATATATATATATAGATAGATAGATAGATAGATATTTATACATATATAATTATATGTAATGTAAATTTATATATATATATATATATATATATATATATATATATATATATATACAGTATATATATATATATATATTTTATATGTACATGGTTCTTTCTACAAATATAATGTTTGGTACCTGTATATATATATATATATATATATATATATATATATATATATATATATATATATATATATATATATATATATGTGTGTGTGTGTGTGTGTGTGTGTGTGGTGTGTGTGTGGTCGCACGCATTTTTCAATCATACACCTATTCCCCTTTGACATCCAGTTGCTCACCTTTCGTTTTATTGTCCTTAGGAACGAGGTTGTCAGCCCCACGGTTTTTTCCACACGTTGGCTGTAACTTACCACAGCCGATTAATTATCAGGTGCATAATTTTCCGCATACATCACCAGAGACTCTCAGTTTTCCAGGAAACTTGTCCAAATCCTTTCACCCAGCCCGGAATCGATCACGGGGCTAGTTAGCTGAAGGGGGGGAGCATGTTTCGATTCCATCGAGTGTCCTAGTGCACGAGCCACCAGACCCTCGACTTCGTCAGGGCGTGCGTCACGTGACACCTCATTTGCCAATCCCGGAAGTGGAACCTCGACTTTCTCCGTGTTGACATTTGCGAGACGTCGCAGCTGGGAGTTAATTAACCGGAAATCGGTTTTGTGCGCAAAATACCAGAGGTCCTTTTCTGCTGGAGTAATGACGCGGTTGACAGCTCGTAATTATGTTTGTCGATATTCTTGCAGAGTGCGAGATGAGAGAGGGACATTTTTTGTCTATCTTGATTTTCTGTCGTGACGAACAGTTCTTGGGTCTGCACTCGTGAGATGCGTTTGGATGTCACGTGTGTGTATGTGTGTGTGTGTGTGTGTACAGGTCAAACAGCTGGTTCTAAAACCTTATAAAGCCCGTTCCCCTTCCTCAGATACACTAATGACAGATGCAAAAGGGTGTCTTTACCTACAGGTGGGAAGGTATTTATAAAGAATGTGTCAGGTTTTGCAAATGTCATCGATATAAAAATACGAATTTCCACACTTAATTGTGTAGTGACATAAACCTACTAAACCTAGATCCAAGACCCTTTATTGAAATTCCTCCCTGTAGGCAGGTAGTGCTGTCAGTGCACTTCATGCGGTGCACTGTAGGCATCATCACTTAAGATTTTTTGCATCGTCCCTTCGGCCCTTATCTGCAACCCCTTTCTTTCCTTTTTACTGTACCTCCATCCATAGTCTCTTTCTTCCATCTTACTTTCTGCCCTCTTCTTATTTGTTTTCGTAGGGCAACTGCCAGTTTTTCCTCCTGTTATACCTTTCAAACCTTTCTGCTCTCAATTTCCTCTTCAGCGCTGAATGACCTCATAGGTCCCAGCGTTTGGTCTTTGGCCAAAATTCTATATTCTACATATTCTGTTCTTTATTTAAATTCCTGTTCATTGCTTGTAATTTCAGAGAGTCACAAACATCTGTTTTTTTAACTGACATACTGCCCCATTTTATTTTGGATTGGGTGGTGTCTGTACGATTAGTTTCGGCAGAATTTTTATGTTTTCATCACATCGACCGTTGATGCTCAAATACTGTATGTTCGTTTGCAGTATTTTTTGTTTTCTGTAACAGGAAACTATTGTGCCGGCTTTGTCTGTCCGTCTGCACTTTATTCTGTCCGCCCTCAGATCTTAGAAACTACTGAGGCTAGAGGGCTGCAAATTGGTATGTTGATCATCCACCCTCTAATCATCAAACATACCAAATTGCAGCCCTCTAGCCTCCTCAGTAATTTTGATTTATTTAAGGATAAAGTTGGTCATAATCGTGCGTTTGGTAACGATAAAGGCCAGACCACCACCAGGCCGTGGTTAAAGCTTTATGGGCCGCGGCTCATACAGCATTATACCGAGACTACCGAAAGATAGAGCTATCTTCGGTGGCCTTGATAATACACAGTACAGAAAACTCGATTGCGCCGAAGAAACTTTGGCGCATTTTTTACTTGTTAATTGACATACTGCCCCGTTTTATTTTTGGTTTGGCGGTGTGTGTACGATTATTTTCTGTAGAGTTTTTAAATATGTTCCTTTGCAGTATTTTCTCTTATTAAATCGGAGCAAAATTGTTGACACTTCGTCAGGGATTGATGCAAACACCTAGGCAAGGGTCCTCATGATCGATCACATTGTGCCGATATTGCCTCTCATGAAAAAAAAAAATAAAAGCTTGTTAGGATAAAGTAATGACTTCATCAATACGCCATTATTTATTAACGAGCGTTTTATGCTGAACTTGTGTATGTTGCATTCCTGACAAATAAAGTAGATTTCATCGTAGGCTTTAATAGCTTCTCAGAAAAAATGAGAGAGAGAGAGAGAGAGAGAGAGAGAGAGAGAGAGAGAGAGAGAGAGAGAGAGAGAGCTAATAAATGCAATTCATAGAAATTTAAAAGACTTTATCTAAGACAGATAGAGACGTGATAGATGGTGTGTGTTAGTGTATGTGTGTGACAGAGAGAGAGAGAGAGAGAGAGAGAGAGAGAGAGAGAGAGAGAGAGAGAGATCTTGATGAACCGGATCAAAGAGATATATAGATTAATAATTTTTGGTGGAGAGAGAGAGAGTGAAGAAAAAGAGAAAAATTCAGTCATCATGCGGTGAAGACAGTATGAAAGAGCAAATTCAATTACCATCAGTTTTGGGAAATCAGTGAGAGAATTCAGTTCTCATCTGTGGCGGAGAGAGTTTGAGAGCAAGAGAATTCAATCCCCCGTAGGTGGGTAGTGCCGTCAGTGCACCTCATGCGGTGCATTGTAGGCATTACTTAAGGTTCTTCGCAGCGTTCTGTCGGCCCCTAGCTGCAACCCCTTTCGTTCCTTTTACTGTACCTCCTTTCATATTCTCTTTCTTCCTTCTTACTTTCCACCCTCTCCTAACAGTTGTTTCATAGTAGAACTGCGGGGTTTTCCTCCTGTTACACCTTTCAAACCTTTTACTGTCAATTTCCGTTTCAGCCCTGAATGACCTCATAGGTCCCAGTGCTTGGCCTTTGGCCTAAATTCTGTATTCAATTCAATCTATATTCAAGAGAATTCAATCGCCATGAGCAGAGAGAGTGTGAAAGGGAGAATTCAGTGTTGATCTCTGGAGGGGAGAGAGTATGAGACAGGGAGAGAATAAAGTCATTAATCATGTGTGGATGTATGATGGAGAGAGAATTCAGTCTCTGTCTTTGTTGAAAAGTGTATGAGAGAGAGAGAGAGAGAGAGAGAGAGAGAGAAAGAGAGAGAGAGAGAGAGAGAGAGAGAATTTAGTCATCGTGTGGATGTGGTTTGGAGAGAGTATGGAAGAGAGAAAGAGTATTAGAGAGATAATGAAGGAGAGCTCATGAAAGAGAGAATCCAGCTACCATCGGTGGTGGAGAGAGGGTGAGAGAGAGAAAATTCAATCTTCACCTGTGGTGGAGAGAGTGTAAAAGAGACAATGCAGTTACCATGCGTGGTGGAGAGAGTTTGAACGAGAGAGAATCTAATCTTTATCTGTGGTGGGAAGAGTATGAGAGGAAGTGTGAGAGAGAATTCAGTCACCATATGTGGTGAACCGAGTGAGAAAGAGAGAATTCAAGCTTCATCTGTGGCGAGCATACTGTGAGTGAGAGAATGGAGGAGAGAGTATGATAGAGAGTGAAAACTCGATCTTTATATGTGGCTGACAAAGTAGTGAAAGCGAGAGAATTTAATCACTATTTGTAGTGGAGAGAGAGAGAGAGAGAGCATTTACCACCTGTGGCTGAAAAAGTGATTAAAATATAATTCAGCACCATTTGTAGTGGAGAGAGAGAGAGAGAGAAAGAGAGAGAGAGAGAGAGAGAGAGAGAGAGAGAGAGAGAGAGAGAGAGAGAGAGAGAGAGAGAGAGAGAGAAATTCATTTACCACCTGTGGCTGAAAAAGTGATTAAAAATATTACCCACCATTTGTAGTAGAGAGAGAGTAAAAAATTTAGCCACCATTTGTAGTGGGGAGAGAGAGAGAGAGAGAGAGAGAGAGAGAGAGAGAGAGAGAGAGAGAGAGAAAGCCGAGCAGTGTGTGTGTGTGGGGGGGGACTTAAACTTGTTGCTGATCGAGTTGCATGAACCTGTTGCTTTTATCTCCCCACCTGTTGCTCGTTCGTTCATGTAACTCTTCCGCTTTGGTGGCTTCCCCGATCATGTCAGTGAACGGCTTTACTCTTCTGACTCGGCATTTCCCTGCGAAATGTATTTCCAAGGTTTCTTTCCAGTCTCTGGCAGGATTACTGGTAACTGTAGCTCTCTCTCTCTCTCTCTCTCTCTCTCTCTCTCTCTCTCTCTCTCTCTCTCTCTCTCTTTTTAGTTTCTGTAAAAGAACTGCTGAGATGGCTATTTGTCTGTCCGTCAGCAATTTTCTGTCCGCCCTCAGATCTTAAGAACTACTGAGGCCAGAGGGCTGCAATTTGGTATGTTGATCATCCACCCTTAAGTCATCAAACATGTCAAATTGCAGCCCTCTAGCCTCAGTAGTTTTTAAATCCGCCCTCAGATCTTAAAAACTACTGAGGCTAGAGGGCTGCAAATTGGTATGTTGATCATCCACCCTCCGGTCATCAAACATACCACATTGCAGCCCTCTAGCCTCAGTAGTTTTCATTTGATTTAAGGTTAAAGTTAGCCATGATCGTGCGTCTGGCACTGCTATAGGTGCCAACAACATAGGCCACCACCGGGCCGTGGCTGAGAGTTTCATACAGCATTATACGTTGTACAGAAGATTCGATTGCGGTTTATTTTTCCATTCTTTTTTTAAGTGCGTGGTTTCTACCACCAGCACCCCGTAGGGGGTTAGCGCCTTCAGTGTACCTCCCTCAGTACACTGTAGGCATTACTTAAGGGTTTTTGGAGCGTCCCTTCGGTCCCTAGCTGCAACCTCTTTCAATCATTTTACAGTGCCTCCATTCATATTCTCTTTCTTCCATCTGACTTTCCACCCTCTCAGACAGTTGTTTCACAGTGCAACTGAGGTATTCTCCCGTTACACCTTTCAGACCTTCTTACTGTTAATTTCCTTTTCAGCGCTGAATGACCTCATAGGTCCCAGTGCTTGGCCTTTGGCCTAAATTCTGTGTTTTCTACCACCAGCAGGAAAGGAAGAGGTTCGTCACTGGGTTATTTCAACCTCGGGAAAGAAACCTTCACTGGTGAGCTTAGCGAAAAAGGATGAGGAAGTGAGGTTCAAGGGTCACAGTGTTTATTAAAATGCTTTTTTTTTCTAGTGGTGACATTTACTTTGTAGAAAATGAACACTGACTTTGTGCAATTTTTAATTTCATTTTCATTCATTCATCACCATACTGAATGACCTATTTGGTCCCAGTGCTTGGCTTGTGGCCTAGACCGGGTATTTCATGCAAATCCTTCGGGCCAGCCCTATGAGAGCTGATTGTCAGCTCAGTGGTCTGGTTAAACTATTTCAATTTTAATAATACTTTAATTTGGGCTGGTTGGTTACACTTAAATGAGTTTGCTAAGGTTTTTAACGCCTTTAAAATATGAACATGATTAATATCAGCAATAATTCTTTTGTGTGATCTTTAATTTGTTTAATTTAGTTTAATTGAGTTGATGTTGATTTACTGTAAATGATATTATTTTAGCATTTTAACGATGTTCATATTTTCCTATGCTCATTGGTAGATATGTTCATTTTGTGATTATTTCAAATGTAATTTTTTTTTTCAGTTTGATTTAAGTTATAATTCGGATTTTGTGAAATATGTCACTGTGATTTCGTGTTCATTGTATTTCTCTAGTGACTGATTATTGTGAATTGAGCTAATATTTTCGTTAAATCTGAAAACCCTTACGTACAGGGTCAACAGACTATAAACATATATAGGCTATATATAATATATATATATATATATATATATATATATATATATATATATATATATGTGTGTGTGTGTGTGTGTGTATATACACATATATACATATATGTGTATATACATGTATATAAATACATATATACTTTTATATATTTACATATAGGCTATATGGATTGAACTGAATATAGAATTTAGGCGAAAGGCCAAGCACTGGGACCTATAAGGTCAGTCAGCGCTGAAACGGAAATTGACAGTAAAAGGTCTGAAAGGTGTAACAGGAAGAAAACCTCTCAGCTGCACCATGAATCAATTCTTAGGAGAGGCTGGAAAGCAAGATGGAAGAAAGGGAATATGAAAGGAGGTAGAGTAAAAGGAACGAAAGGGGTTGCAGCTAGGGGCCGAAGGCACGCAGCAAAGAACCTTAAGTAATACCTACAGTGCACCGCATGAAGTGCGCTGACGGCACTAACCCCCTTCCTACGGGGATGTTCATCATGTCACTCTTGATTTGATACTGCTTAAAAGTTGAATCTGTCGCCAAGGAATGTTTATTTCCTCTTAACAGTCTTTCCTCTATATATATATATATATATATATATATATATATATATATATATATATATATATATATATATATACATATATATATATATATATATATATATATATATATATATATATATATATATGCCGCAGTTTTTGGTAACACTCGTATTTTTCAGAATTTTTGTTATCACGTTTCGTAATATACAGGGGATCGATACAGCTCAGTTGTTGAGACTCTCTCTCTCTCTCTCTCTCTCTCTCTCTCTCTCTCTCTCTCTCTCTCTCTCTCTCTCTCCCCCCCCTCCTCCTCCTCCTCCTCCTCCTCCTCCTCCTCCTCCTCCTCCTCCTCCTCCTCCTCCTCCTCCTCCTCCTCCATATATCCTGTCTTCCCTGATCACGATTTAAATACTTTCACGAATATATTTTTGTGTATATGTAAACTATTTAATGAAAATACATAAAAAGAAGTGATAAGTGATGGTAGTACACACACACGCACATATACATACATACATGTATAAAAAAATACATATTTGTTTTGTCATTGATTCGTGACTTTTCTATACTCTGAAGTACTCATACCCCTTGATGTCGAGTGCACCCTACCTTGTAAATCATTAATCCCACAGGGATTAATGCATAATAAGCACATCTAACCTTCCCGGGATTCGAACCAATCCCTTTTGAGATTAATACACAGGGGATATTGACATATCGATGAGTAGTATAAAAATTACTATGGCTGATTTATATAGCCATTTGAGAGCAAAGGTTATTAATGGTACCTCCATTAGTTCCCTTTGGTCCCAAATGCCCAGATGAGAGAAGTGAATGTAAGTAAATGAGAGAAGTGATTATATAAGTGAAGGAGAGAAATGAATGCTAATAAATGAGAGAGGTGAATGTATGTAAATGAGAGTAGTGAGTATAATTAAATGATAGAAGTAAATATATGTAAATGAGAAAAGTTATTATATGTAAATGAGAGAATTGAATATAAGTAAATGAGTGGAGTGAATATGAGGAAATGAGATAAGTGGTTATAAGTAATGAGAGAAATGGATATATGTAAATGAGAGAGGTGAATATGAGTAAATAAGAGACGTGAATATATGTAAATGAGAGACGTGAACGTAAGTAAGTGAGAGAAGTGATTATAAGTAAATGAGAGAAGTGAGAAGTGAATGTAAGTAAATGAGAGAAGTTAATACAAGTGAACGTGAAGTAAAGAAGATAGTTTCAGTGGAGAAGGATTGAAAAGATGAAAAAAATCAAGATGCGCAAAATTACAGATCAATGTCTTCAAGTGCTCCGACCACGTGGAGAGAACGGAAGATGACAGGCTAGTGAAAAGGGTCAATTGGCTTCACATAAAGTAGTAAATAAATGAGTTTGTTTTGCGAGAGAAAGTCTACAAAAAAGCAAGAACTTTACCTAACGTTGGAAAGGGCATTTGGGGAAAGTCGGGAGAGAGAGAGGAGAGAGAGAGAGAGAGAGAGAGAGAGAGAGAGAGAGAGTTAAATTTCGCAGGTGTCAAAGAAGGAAATTCAGAAACCCCAGTATTTCAGGTGAGGCACTGCTGTTGTTGAGATGAAGTACCTGAAACAATCTCTCTCTCTCTCTCTCTCTCTCTCTCTCTCTCTCTCTCTCTCTCTCTCTCTCTCTCTCTCTCTCCTGCGCAGTTGGACTTTGTCGCTCCTGTGCAATTGGACTTTGTCATAAATTCTGGATCATTCGTTTTACTGTAATGAATACCTCTCTCTCTCTCTCTCTCTCTCTCTCTCTCTCTCTCTCTCTCTCTCTCTCTCTCTCTCTCTCTCTCTCTCTCTCTCTGGACAATTGGACTATGTCATAAATTCCGGATCATTCATTTTACAGCATCGAATACCCGCCCCCTCTCTCTCTCTCTCTCTCTCTCTCTCTCTCTCTCTCTCTCTCTCTCTCTCTCTCTCTCTCTCCCCTCTGCAATTGGACTTTGTCATAAATTCCGGATCATTCATTTTACAGTAATGAATAGTGATTAGAACCGAGATATTGGAATTCCGCTTTTGCGGATGAAGTTCCCGACGGAAAAATGAAAAATCTCCCCTTTCAAGAATTCGCCGCCTTTTCAATATTAAATGTCCACACTCGTATGAAACTCCCCATCTCATTCAGGTTATATTTTTAGATCTGGAAATTGGGCTCTATTGAGGAATATTTGCCAATTCACGATTTTGTCTGGTATACAGATGTATTATTTTTGGTTGCCTTTGTTCCACATTGTAGGCCATGTATTTTTGTTATGTAAAACAGTAATTTTGATACTCCAGAATGTTTTTCTATTCAGATTTTTCTTTCACTGTAATGTGGATATAACGTACTAAATTTTTATGTTCTTTTATATGCATGTATATATACATAAATATATATATGTATATATACATATATATATTTATATATATACATATGTATATATATGTATATATAATATATTTTATATATATATATATATATGCGTGTGTGTGTGTTGTATGTATGTATATATACACAACTCAGGGGTGTACATACAGAAAGCGTGCTTGCATACGCAACACATGCTTAAATATCTTAGAAGATAAAATATGTGTGTGAGAAGAAAATATGTATTGTATGTATGTATTTATGTATACACAACTCAGGTGTTTACATACAGACAGCGTGCATGCATACACACAGCACATGCATAAATAACTTAGAAGATAAAATGTTTTTTTTACTTACACTGAACATGAACACACACATTAATGAAATTTTCCCTTCATTTTCCAAGGAAGAAAATGTGAACTTTCTTTAACTGGCAAATTTCAGTTTTCACGAGAAATCAGTCCCGGATGAGATGAGAAATTAAGTTCTGTTTTACTTAATACAAGAATGGGATAGTTTACCATGATTATATACTGCCCTAAAATGGAAGACTGCAGTGTTTGCAAAAATACAAAACTGAGAGAAATGGTAGATACTGCAATTTTCCCTTACCTTACTACCGATTTCGTAGATACTGCAAAGAGGATCCCCTAAATACTCGTGGAAAGCACTGAAGAATCATTCTGAAACTGCAGTAACTTGTGTATTTTGTGGTGTTTCACGAGCCCAATAGGTGGCATATCTCAATTTAGAAAATTTTGCAGACACTGCAGTTTTCCATTTCAGGGCAGTATAGCACATTGCAAAAGCGGAAAATCGATATCTATACAGAAGAATATCAGCGAAGGAGAAATAAACCATTATTAGACAGGAAAGTTATAAATGAGTCAGTATTCGGATGCTTTGTTGCACAGAACGAGGAAAGTGTCACTAGTGACATGTGACTGTGATGTTATAATAAAAAAATAGGAAACAATAATTTTGAAATCTCTATGCACCTGAGTTAAATTTTATTCAAATCGGTGGAGTTGTGCAGGATGAATTTTTCTTCTTGAAGAAATTAATCCAGGAATAGGTAAATGAAAGCGTGCGCTTGGAAAAATTGCAATGAACTAATAACAATAAATACTAAAAGATAAAACGAGAAGATGATTAGATAAATGAACGTAATTGTAATTTCTCAGGAACCGCAATATGAATGACTGATGCGTTTAGTGAAGATGTAACAGATATGCAAATAAATATGTGAGTAAACAAATGAATTAATGAGCGAGTGAATAAATGAACACATAAACAAGCAAAAATGAATAACACTGTGACTATTTCAGGCCCTGTTAACTGGACAGAAATTTTCGCGAATTCAGGAAATATTGTTTTATGCGTTTTGAAAGAGAAGATATACACACAAGCTTAACTTGAGCCGGGGACATTAAATTTGCATAGAAGGGCAAAAGGCAGCAACACTATGTTTGTCGAGAGAGAGAGAGAGAGAGAGAGAGAGAGAGAGAGAGAGAGAGAGAGATCTGAAGATCCAGAAATAGGGTAGGCCTTAAAGTTCTGTTGTCCAGGAACGGAACGGCAAAGCTGAACACCGACCGAGAATGTCATTCTGAACCACGTAAAAAAAAAAAAAGTAATAAAAATAAATGGACAAGAAAACCAACGATAAAGACGAAAACAAACGTAAGAAAAGGGGGGAAAACAAACAGCCAAATAACGTCGTTACAGTGGCACTCACCCAAGAAGGCCGTGGGAGATATGATGCCGGTCCGCTTGGCCACCACAATGGCTATCCCGGTGTCAAGGAACGGAACGGTGAAATCGAGCACCTCCTCCCGCTGCGAGTTGATCTTGATGGAAGTCATGATCATGTCAGCCTTGCCGTTGATGATGGCGCCCGGCAATCCGGTCCATTTGCCGTTCTGTTTCCGCCGGCCGGGGGCGAAGGAGAGAGAAGCAGAAGGAGGGAGTTAGATGGAGGCTGAATAGAAGGAAGGAGGGAGGGAGGGAGGGAAAGAGGAGAGACTCACTCATTACCTTTGTCAACAGGATGGAGATAGGGGAGGTTGGTGGGGTTGGGGGGAAGGGATGTCCAGTATTACAAAGGGAGTTTCTCGGATTGCAGAAGGTGGGGCGTCCGGTCACTTCAAGGTGGTTTGTCGCAAGGGGTATCAGACCAGATGTTCGCAAAAGAAGTGTTTTGTTTATTTATTTATTTATTTTCTTTATAGCAGATTTGCCTTAGAGAGGCCCTTCAGAGATCAAGCATAGTTGACATAGAAATATTGATATATTATTTATTTATTTTTTAGAATTGCCATATTGTTTTGATTTTCTGGCTTAGATTTCCCATTTATTATATAGATCTGTCCTTGTGACACTTAAAGGATCAAGTAAAGTTGACATAGAACTATTTATTTAATATATCTTTATTTTTTAAAATTAAATATTTATTTATTATATATTTATTTTTTAAAATTACCATATCGTTCTGCTTTAATGGCTTATATCTCCCATGTATTGTATAGTTCTGCCCTAGTAACACTGCAAGGATCACATAAAGCTGACTTACAAACATATATTGATTAGGAACGTATTTTTTAAATTATCATTCCGTTCTGCTCTTCTTTCTTGGAGTGTAAATTTGAATGGCACGTAAAGGTCCGCTGGGTTCCTCACACCCTTAGAATGTCCCCAAAGCAGTATGACCCCTTAGGGGAGTAGTGCCATCAGTGTACCTCACGCGGTGCACTGTAGGCATTACTTAAGATTCTTTGCAGCGTCCCTTCGGCTCCTAGCTGCAACCCATTTCAGTCCTTTTACTGTACCTCCGTTCATATTCTCTTTCTTCCATCTTTCTTTCCACCCTCTCCTAACAGTTGTTTTACAGTGCAACTGCGAGGTTTTCCTCACGTTACGCCTGTCAAACTTCCTTTACTCTCAATTTCCCTTTCAGCGCTGAATGACCTCATAGGTCCCAGTGCTTGGCTTTTGGCCTAAATCTTATACTCACTCCTACTCCCAAAGCAGTATGAATGTACATCAGTTTAAGGTTAATTAGAAATTCTAACTTACAATCTAAGGATTTCTCCCTCAACTGATATTCAGAGGTCACACAAAGGTAAGGGTAGTAATTAAAACCAAAATGAAACCATATGGTATGTCGTAAAATTATTCAGAGTATATAAATTTTCAAAATATTTTCAGTCTCGATGAGAGTTCACCTAGAGCTATTCATGCATCTTATATGGAAGATTTTATGGGACATTTCTCCTCATTATAATGTTTACCTGGCTTCTAACAGATTATTTTGGGAAAGATAAGGGGTCAACTAGCAATATGCTAATTGGCTGTTTATGCCTGTGGTAAAGGCAATAATTTGAAGGACTATATATATATATATATATGTATATATATATACACAGTATATATATGTATGTATATATATAGATATGTATGTATGTATATATATGTGTGTATATATATATATGTATATATGTATGTACACATATATAATGATTTCCATATGAAAGAAGGATATGGTAAAATTAGAGCCGCCGTTAAAGGCCTCAAGGTAAGGAATTAATGAAGAGCATAAAAAAATCTCTAAGGTGATTATTTGGTGTAGCAAGTCATATATAATTACCGCCAAAGGAACAAGAAGCTTAAAGTGCCAAGTACCTAGAGAAAGACAGTAAAGAATGAAATGATTTTATCTACACGTATTAGAAAAATATTCATGCAAGGGAACTGACAGTATTTATAGGAAATTATAATCAATTTTCCAACACTGGCAATTGAATACAGAATTTAGGCCAAAGGACAAGCACTGGGACCTATGAGGTCATTCAGCGCTGAAGTGGAAATTGAAAGTAAAAGGTTTGAAAGGTGTAACAGGAGGAAAACCTCAAAGCAGTTGCACTATGAATCAATTGTTAGGAGAAGGTGGAGAGTAAGATGGAAGAAAGAGAATATGAAAGGAGGTACAGTACAAGGAACGAAAGGGGTTCAAAACTGGGACTGTGGATTTTCCGTAGTTGTCTCCTTCCGTTCTTGGGAGAGATATAAAGCCATTATGCTTAAAGAGCCACAAATAAATAAGAATAGAAAAAAAACTATCGTCTTAGTTTCTCCGGTAGAAGGACCATCTTCCCCGTCCCCCAGGACCTGTGTTCACCGCAGTGAAAAATGACCCTTTCCTTGATCCTGAGCCGCCACTGCCGTTCCCTTTAACGTCAACTAAGGCATTTCTTTTTTACCTTTTTATATATTTTTTCCCGTTTTCTCTTTCCGCTTCCTTTGCCTCTTAGCTGGAGGAAAAGAAAGAATGATCTTGGGAGACGACCTTCTGTCGAAAAGGGGGATGTAAAAGCGAAAAAAATTTTTTTTTATAAAAATAATTTTTTTATGCTTTTTGCTGGTTAAGGGCTGATTCACACCTGACACTCACGCTCACGCTCACGTGCACGCAATTGATCGCGCTCAAATATTCTTTAATGATAAACAAGCAGAGTATTCAAACCATCCAGTCAATCATTTTCGCTCAACTCCAGTCACGGTCACAGTCAAGCTCACGATCAAAGCCAAAGATATTTTGAACGTGCTCAAACTTGAGCGAGAGTAGGAAAATTATAATGAAATGTAGACTTTTTTTGAATTTGTGGACTTGTTTTTTTTTTTGGTAAGGTAATTTCTTTTTTTACAGTATATGGAACTTTTTTGCTTTTTAAGCAAACTTCTATTTTCAGTTCAAACAGGAAGGTTCGTTTTTTATTAGCACTATACTGAGTCCAGAGGTGGACAGAATATTTGCATAGCATTTGCGAATATAATTATATTTGATAATAAATTCATTAATTAATTTTGTGGTTTTTTTTACCTTAAGCATACAGCCAAACTTTCTCTTGAAGATATCGATTCTCTGAAATAGGTGTCTTCCTTCATTATATCTGATCCAATTTTGGACAAAATATACTCGAATGTCCCTTTTGGCATGCGGAAATAATTAAAGAATTTTTCTTCGTCATCTATAAGATGGGGATATAAAGTGTTATATTCTCCTTCACTCTTCACTAGCATAGGATGCACCAAAATCTCCTCCTTTTTTCTCTCCCGTTTCCTCATCCAGCGCTATGGCTATACCCGCTAATTCTAGAGCCGAAAAATCACACATGGTTCACCAATGCCAACACAAAACAAACTGAGCTCAGGAGAGCTTGAGCGGCATATGTGAACACACCAGTAAAATGAGCTGAGTGAGAGCTTGACCGTGACTTGGGCGTGAGCGTGAGCGTGAGCGTGAGTGTCAGGTGTGAATCAGCCCTAAGTGTGGGCCTCTTCTGTCGGTAGAAATGGTGTCACGAGACCACACTTTCTGACAACATTTTGCATCTTGTTGATTAAGCACGAGACCACACTTTCTGACAACATTTTACATCTTGCTGGTTAAGTGTGATCCTCTTCTGTCGGTGGAAGTGGTGTCACAGGACCACACTTTCTGACAACATTTTACATCTTGCTGGTTTTAAGTGTGATCCTCTTCTGTCGGTAGAAGTGGTGTCACGAGACCACACTTTCTGACAACATTTTGCGTCTTGCTGGTTAAGTGTGATCCTCTTCTGTCGGTAAAAGTGGTGTCACGAGACCACACTTTCTAACAACATTTTGCATCTTGCCTTTAGAGTTTGCACAAAGTAGCCAGTTCTGGTGGCATATCTGAAGTCAGGATACGCGTCATTTGTTGCCCTTTCTCCATAAGGGGGTTAGTGCCGTCAGTGCACCTGACGTGGCGTACTGTAGGCATGTCTTAGGTTCTTTGCAGCGTGCGTCCCCTCGGCCCCTAGCTGCAACCCCTTTCATTCTTTTGACCCTCTCGTAACAAATGTTTCATAGTGCAACTGTGAGGGTTTTCTTCCTGTTACACCTTTAAAACATTTTAACTCTCAATTTCCATTTCAGCGCTGAATGACCTCATAGACTCCAGCGCTTGGCCTATGGCCTAAATTCTGTATTCCATTCCATTCCTACCTTGAAAGAATGAAGGGCAAAGGGTGTCTAATACCTTTCCACAACTGCAGCAATGCGAATTATATCTGCACCTTAAGAGTACCTTTATAATTACTGTTACCTGGTAGAATTTCTATGTAATAAAACGCGTCTCAAAGGTTTCTGTTGTGTGTGTAGCACAGATAGTCTGTGTGATATAAACTCCACTTTTAAACGTGCCATTATTCAGCCCGAGGCCAAAGCCTCCCACCACTAGCCTTAGATGAGTATGCAGAATGAAGGTACCTTGGGCCTAGCTTCTGGACAGATCGTAACGTCATAGTGTCAGGACTTGCTGTCTCGATCGTCACATATATTGCCATTATTTCTTATATAATGCCATCATTTCTTACAATCTGGGCACAGCAGGGCCTAGTTGTATTCTATGAAACATTCCAGGAACGATGCATTTTTTTTAATAAACGTTAAAAAAAAAACACTTTTTTTTTTTA
>NC_089753.1:38998912-39018912 GCF_040412425.1 Macrobrachium rosenbergii | reverse complement strand
TCTGTACAGCGTATAACGCTGTGTGAAAATCTCAGCCACGGCCCATGAAACTCGCAGCCGCGTCCCATGAAACTTTCAGCCACGGCCAGGTGGTGGCCTGTGTTGTTGGCATTTATAACGGTGCCAGACGCGCGGTCATGGCTAAATTTAACCTTGAATAAAATAAAAACTACTGAGGCTAGAGGGCTGCAATTTGTTATGTTTGATAGTTGGAGGGTGGATGATCAACATACCAATTTGCTTTGCAGCCCTCTAGCCTTAGTAGTTTCTAAGATCTGATGGAGGACAGAAAAGTGCTTGCAGAAAAAGTGCCGACGGAAATAGCCATCTCAACAGTTTTCTTTTACAGGAAGCTAAAAACTAATACTCGACATAGAATTCAACTCCATCAGGAATCACATTCGTCTAAAGAAATCGTCGCCTGGCGAAGAATCCCCTTGGACAGAACTTCATTTAACTAAAAGGCCCCTTTCTACTAAAAATACCTCATTTCACAAAGAATTCAACCAATGCAGAGCCTCATTTTTCTTTCTCATTTAGAAATGAATTTCGTCTGGCGAAGTCTTCTACGACAAAAATCTCGTTTGTCAAAGATTCTTAGGCAAATTATTCTTTGATTTTAATGTCTGAATTGGAATTTAAATTAAGAATCTGTCGCACTGTGAAGAGGCATTTGTCCAGGTGACTGTGAGATACAAAGTCGGTGTTTAATTTGAATACCTTTCGGAGGACCAAATGACAAGGTATAGAGGGAAAAAGGAAGAAGTTTGAGAAAAAATAGATACAAATAAATCGTAACCATTTGCCAGGAACATGAAATTGAAGGGATATTGAAACGACAGGATGGGAGATGAAAGAAATTTGGGAGAATCGAAGCGAGAAAAAATGCACCGAAGTCTCTTCGGCGCCATCGAGTTTTCTGTACAGCCGATACTGCGTGTAATCAAGGCCACCGGAAATAGATCTATATTTCGGTAGTGGTCTCGGTATAATGCTTTATGAGCCGCGGCCCAAGAAACTTTAACCAGGACCCAGTGGTGGCCTATTCAGTATCGTTGCCAGAAGCACGATTATGGCTAACTTTAACCTTAAATAAAATAAAAACTACTGAGGCTAGAGGGCTGTAATTTGGTATGCTTGATGACTGGAGGGTGGATGACCAACACACCAATCTGCAGCCCTCTAGTCTCAGTAGATTTTAAGATCTGAGGGCGGGCAGAAAAAGTGCGGACGGGCAGACAAAGCCGGCACAATAGTTTTATTTTACAGAAAACTAAAAATGAATAAAACTTGAAATGTTTTGCTATTTTGCTAACAGTATTGCCGCTTCGTCCCTTCGCCACAGACTTAAATACATTCATAAATGCATGGATAACAAACACGGTTATTCAAGCAATGATACATGTGACGCACAGCTCTTCCGAATCTTGCCTCTTCCCTTCAAAGAAAATATAAAAAAAAGACGACTTATTTTTTTTTTTTTTTATGAAGGAGGAGAAGGGGAATGCTCTTGAATTATTAATATTCATGTCTGACAAAATGTCATTCTTCCTGTCGAGGAGTTCTGGGACAATAAGAATTCATTTGCATTCTTTTCTGCTGGGTTTGTTGGCGTTTCTGGTTTTGGAAGTGGTTGCTTGGCTTTGTCCTTTTCTTAAGGGCACTATTTTATCCCTTTTCTGCCTTTAATTATTTGTAATGTATTTTTAGTTTTCTGTAAAATAAAACTATTGTGCCGGCTTTCTCTGTCCGTCCGCACGTTTTCTGTCCGCCCTTAGATCTTAAAACACTACTGAGGCTAGAAGGCTGCAAATTGGTATGTTGGCCATCCACCCTCCAATCATCAAACATACCAAATTGCAGCCCTCTAGCCTCAGTGGTTTTTATTTTATTTAAGTTTAAAGTTAGCCATGAGCGTGCTTCAGGCAACGATATAGGATATGCCATCAACGGGCCGTGGTTAAAGTTTCATGGGCCGCGCCTCATTCAGTATAATACCGAGACCAACGAAAGATAGATCTATTTTCGGTGGCCTTGATTATACAATGTACAGAAAACTCGATTGCGCCGAAGTAACTTCGGCGCAGTTTTTACTTGTTTAATGAAGCTGACACTTGGAACTTCAGAAGTTCAAATTGGGTGCAAATACTTTTTTTTTTTTTCGGTTGAGCTGGCTCACGTAACTCTCATTTCATAGTGCTGTTGTTTAATGATATTTGTTTTTCTTTATTATTTCTCTTATATAGTTTATCTTTTAACCTTCGTATTTCTATTCCCTTGTGTCTATATGCTTCGTTTTTTGGAAGAGCTTTGTATGGCGGTTGCCTGTTATTTATTTATTTTTTATATATTAGCAATTCCACATTTTCATATTCGTACTTTTAAAGGGGCTTTTTATTTTCACTCCAGGATTAATGTACGTCTGTTGTAATAATATTTCCACAATTGATGTATCGATATCTGTATTAATGTTCACATTCAAGATTTAAATTTCTAATGAGAGTATTCTTAGTGTATGTCAAAACAAAAGCCTTAAGTAGACACATATTATATATATATATATATATATATATATATATATATATATATATATATATATATATATATATACATACTATATATGTATATATATATATATATATATATATATATATATATATATATATATATATATATATATATATATATATATAATATAATATAATATAATATATGTAATATATAATATTTCAGCTTCCATCAATAAAAAGAATTTAAGTGGTCATTGCAACAAGGGAACTCAGTCGCCACGAATGAAAAGCCTAATTTCGTCACAAAAACAATCTTAGGTTCGTAAAATCTGAAGTCTCTCTTGCCTGTCAAAACATAGGCAGCCATAATGAGCAGTCAGAGCAAAAAAAACATAGAGTGATATTTACAACAAAAGTAAAGCCTCAGTGCAGATCAAAATGAAAGTTCTTTACCAACCAGCTAAAAAAAAAAAATGTCCTTTTCTGTCCGTCAAAACTGTCTTTTGTTTTCCGTCAAAACTGTCTTTTATTGTCCGTTGAAGCTATGTCTTTTATTGTTCGTCAAAACTGCCTTATTACCCTTCAAAACTGTCTTTTTTTATTCGCCAAAACCGTTTTGTATTGTTCGTCAAATCTTTATTAGTGTCCGTCAAAATCGTCTTTTGTTATCAGCCAAAACAATTTCTTTATTATCTGTCAGTACTGAGTCTTTTATTATCCGTAAAAAAATGTCACTGTATGTCCGTCAAAACTGTCTTATTATCCATCAGAACTGTCTTTTATTATCCGTCAAAACTGTTATTATCCATCAAAAGTGTCTTACTATCCATCAAAACTATTGTCTTTTATTATCCGTCTAACCTGTGTTATTATCCGTCAAAAGTATGTCTTTTATTATCCACCAAAACTACGTCTTTTATTTTCCGTCAAAACTATGTCTTTTATTATCCGTCAAAACTCTCTTTTATTATCCGCCAAAACCAGGTCTTTTATTATCCGTCGAAACTATGCTTTTACTATCCGCCAAAACTGTCTTTTAGTATCAGTCAAAACTGTCTTTTATTACCCGCCAAAACTATGCCTTTATCATCCACCAAAACTCTTTTATTATCCGTCAAAACTCTTTTATTATCCGTCGAAAGGATGTCGTTTTTTCCCCTCAAAACTTTTATTATCCATCAAAACTAATTCTTTTATTATCCGTCAAAACTGTGTTTTGTTATCCGTCAGAACTATCTCTTATTATCCATCGAAACTGTCTTTTATTATCCATCAGCACTCTCTCTTATTATCCGTCAAAACTTTGTCTTTTATTACCCGTCAAAACTGTCATTTATTATCCGCCAAAACTGTCTTTTATTATTCGTGAAAACTGTTTTTATTATCCGTCAAAACTACGTCTTATTATCCGTCAAAACAAAGTCCCCTATTATCCATCAAACCTCTTCATTTGCCAAGTCGTCATTCATTGCATTCTTTCGTCCATTCACAAACAAAATTTCACCACACTTCACTCGACGACTCACCACGATGGCGCCCCAGATGCCGTCCTCCACCCTGAAGAAGTCGTAGGAGAAGCCGAGGTCGTGGGAGAACTTCACCAGGAGGTCGATGCAGAATCCAGAGCAGCATCTGTAGTAGCTCGAGTTTCGCATGGCCCAGGTCACGTTCACTCTGGGGGGTGAGGGGAAGGGAGAGGGGATTGATGCGTGATTCGTGTGTGAAGGGCTTGTTCAGGAGGTGGTTTGGGAATGAGGTGTCCATTGTTATGGCTTCGTTGTGTATTACAGTATGCATGTATACACACACATATATGTATGTATGTATATATATATGTATATATATATAGATGTTTATGTTTACATATATGTATACAGTATATATACGTACATACATATATATATATATATATATATATATATATATATATATATATATATATATATATATACACACACATATATATATACATATATGTGTGTGTGTGCGTATACGTGTACTAATAAAAAGTTATAGGTTAATTAACTGGTACAATTTTGCGTAAGTGATAAACATTAGTTAAATGTAAAACTGTCCCAAATTAAGAGGTATACATTGGTATTACCATTAAGAAACTTAGATTAATTGACAAAATGATTCAGGAACTAAAACATAAATCACGAAAAAAAGAGAACCTGCAGAAATACAAATATACAACAAGAGTGCAAGCTTAAAAAAAAAAATAACAGAATGAAAGAAATACAAAGATGAAAGCATAACAAATAACAAATAAAGAACAACGACTCTGAGACCAAACAAACAAACAAAAAATAAAACAAAAACAAAATATAACCAATAAAACGAGAGAGACAGAACGCAGACCAGACAGCCCCTCACCCTTGCATCATGTGATCGGACGCAATCCTGCAGGGGACGCCTTTGTTGGCCGTGCACTTCCCCGTGACGGGATGGGGCGGGTCCATGTTGATGAAGGGGGGCTCCTCCATGAAGGTGATCTGGCAAATAGAGAGAGAGAGAGAGAGAGAGGAAAAGAGGGTCAGTAGGGAGATTGAGATAGGGAAGAATCACGTTGGTCGGGTCAATATCTCCTTTGTTCCGTCCACCTCATACGGAACTGGAAGAAGGATTCCAGGCCGTTTGTTGGTCGGGGGCGGTTTTGTCATTCCTACGCTGTAGGATATTGGTGGGGAGATGGTGTTATTATTCTGAACGGTTGATCCTAATCCTTTGTATAACCTCTTAAATATTTTAACCCTGTTTTGGCAGTTCTAGTAATTCTTCAATTGTGTTGGACTCCAGGTACATATTTTTTCCTTTGTAATCCCCATCTGTCATTTATATGAGCTTTCTTTGTAAACTTACTTTTATGTTTCTCCAGTCTACTATGTAAAGGACGACTGTCGAAAGGCCTCATGCAGCACTCCAGTGTTACTCTTTCCTTCCTAGATTTTGTCTTTATTTATATATTCATCACGTTCCATATTTTCGTGATTCAGTTATACAATATATATATATATATATATATATATATATATATATATATATATATATATATATATATATATATAATCACATTACCACAGGTGAAAAATAAGAGACGGGGTGTAGGTCCTGACCGGTCTCGACTTTATTTCCAAGCTTTTATCACCTGTGGTAATGTGTGATAACTGAATCACGTTCTGAAGTGATTATATTCATATATATATATATATATATATATATATATATATATATATATATATATATATATATATATATATATATATATAATGCATGTGTGTGTGTATGTGTATAAGCGTGTATTTCCATGTATATGCGCATCTATTTGTTCGTTGTATATTAACACAGCAGTAGCAGTAGAAATAAGAGCAATTCATCATTACGTTGTTTATTCTTGACATTTTCGTGATATCTCTCTTAAATGCCACAGCTGACTGTTCTGTCCTGTTCTGCCTTCCAGGGATACTTGTGATTTGCAGTGACTGTTTACAAATGGTGCATACCTTTGTTTATTATAACTTTGGGATTAGTCTCCTTGTTTCCGTATGGTGATTGTCTTGTCAACACGCTTTCACGTTGTATTTGCTTTATTGTTTATTGATAATGCTTTCATTTTCAAAATTAGTTATCAGGTTTTCTTAATCATCTTTTTTTGTATTATTATTATTATTATTATTATTATTATTATTATTATTATTATTATTATTATTATTATTATTATTATTACTGAAATATAAAAATTATTATTATTATTATTATTATTATTATTATTATTTAGATAACTGTTTTCATATCTTCTTTGCTTATTCTTTTGCTTTTTTTTATTATTGCAAAAATTTTCAAGTCTCCTTGTTACAAACGTTTTTAAGAATTTTAAGTTTTTGTAAATGTAGTCTCATTAACTGCTAGTCTTTGGCACTACGGATTTTTTTTACTTTGTCATTACACATTACTAGCAAGTGAAATACTGAACATTTTCTTCATTTTGTAATGTAATGAAATATTTCAATCTGTCTTTTCATCTCCATTACTGAACAAACAGAACGTTCACGTGTTCAGTATCGTTACAGATTGAAGGACTTACGTTACGCCAGTGTATCTCTAAAATCAATCAACTAGACGATTGAAGGTTGCAGGATTGGATGAACGTACGGGAAAGTAATCACAGGATGAAATGCTGTCATTTTGGTTTTCTGAAAAGAAAACTACTGTATTGTGCCGGCTTTGTCTGTCCATCCGCACTTTTTCTGTCCGCCCTCAGATCTTAAAAACTACTGAGGCCAGAGGGCTGCAAATTGGTATGTTGATCATCCACCCTCAAATCATTAGACATACTAAAATGCAGCCCTCTAGCCTCAGTAGTTTTTATTTTATTTAAAATTAAAGTTAGCCATAATTGTGCTTCTGGCAACGACATAAGATAGGCCACCACCGGGCCGTGGTTAAAGTTTTATGGGCGACGGCTCATACAGCATTATACCGAGACCACGGAAAGATAGTTCTATTTTCGGTGGCCTTGATTGCACGATGCACAGAAAACTCGATTGCGCCGAAGACACTTCGGCGCATTTTTTTACTTGTTTTTTTTATTATTGTCGAAGTCTCTCTTAATCTTTTATTAGGTGCTCGTAATTCTCTCTCTCTCTCTCTCTCTCTCTCTCTCTCTCTCTCTCTCTCTCTCTCTCTCTCTCTCTCTCTCTCTCTCTGATGAACACAGATGTAATACCACTGGTTATGCCAGTTGTCATATCCTATTATCATTCTTGTAATTTTGTGTAGTTTATGTCAGTCTCCCTTAATCCTTAGGTGCTCGTATTTATCTCTCTCTCTCTCTCTCTCTCTCTCTCTCTCTCTCTCTCTCTCTCTCTCTCTCTCTCTCTCTCTCCCCCGATGAGCCAAGACGCAATACCACCGGTCATGTGAGCAACCCTGACATATGTAATGTGCAATTTTAATTCAATATGGCATCTAGTATACACTTCCAAAATCAGATCTGACGCCATTACTTTCAAAAACAATAAAACAGTATCTATGTTTTCGATATCTATCATAAAAATTTCTATATGTTCAATATCTATAACAAAAATATGTATATTTTCAATATCTATAACAAAAATGTCTATCTTTTTAATATTATTAACTAAAATACCTATCTTTTCAATATCTGTAACAAAA
This sequence comes from Macrobrachium rosenbergii, assembly GCF_040412425.1. Taxonomy (NCBI): domain Eukaryota; kingdom Metazoa; phylum Arthropoda; class Malacostraca; order Decapoda; family Palaemonidae; genus Macrobrachium; species Macrobrachium rosenbergii. Next base: position 39,011,227 of record NC_089753.1, on the reverse strand, counting down.
AAACCTATCGATAGTGAAATTATCTATCTTTTCAGTATCTATAACAAAATTATCTATCTTTTCAATATCTGTAACATAATTCTCTTTTCCTATAATATGAATATCTATCTTTTCAATATCTATAACAAAAATACTTATCAGTAATAAAAACATTATTTTTTCAAGATCAGTAACTTAAATATCTGTCTTTTCAGTATTATAAAAAATATTTATCTTTTCAGTATCTATAAAAAATATCTATCTTTTCAATATCCATAACAAAATTACTTATCAGTAATAAAAACATTATCTTTTCAAGACCAATAACTTGAATATCTGTCTTTTCAATATTATAAAAAATATTTATCTTTTCAGTACCTATAAAAAATATCTGTCTTAACAATACCAATAACAAAAATATCTAGCTTTTCAACATCTATAATAAAAATACCTGTCAGTAGTAAAAATCTCTCTTTTCAATATCTACAACAAAATATATCTGCCTCTTCAGTATCTATAACATAAATATCTATCTTTTCAATATCTATAACAAAAATAGCTGTCTTTTTAATATCTGTAACAGAATTGCCTGTCAACAGTAAAAATATCTACATTTTCAATGTCTATAACAAAAAAATCTGTCTTTTCAGTATCTATAACAAAAATACTTGTCTTTTCAATATCTATAGCATAAATATCCGTCTTTTCAAAATACATAACAAAAACGTCTATCTTTTAAATATCTATATCAAAAGTATCCATCTTTACAATATCAATAACAAAAATATCTGTCTCTTTTTAATATCAATAACAAAAATATCTGTCTTTTCAATATCAATAACAAAAATATCTATCTTTTCAGTATCTATAACATAAATATCTATCTTTTCAATATATATAGCAGAAATATCCATCTTCTTTTCAATATCTATAACAAATATATCTGTCTCTTCAATATCTATAACATAAATATCTACAGTATATTCTCAATAACTGAAACAAAAATGTTGTCGCAGTCCACACACGAGAGGCGAACCACATGTAAATCTAACATATATATAAAAACGTTTCCCTGTCAAATATTGTCAGATTCCACATAGGGATGGGGCTCGACTGGATAATCCTCCATCCCCGGAGAGGTGGAACTAATTTACAGGTAATCTCTCTCTCTCTCTCTCTCTCGCTCTCTCTCTCTCTCTCTCTCTCTCTCTCTCTCTCTCTCTCTCTCTCTCTCTCTCTCGTTTCAATGGTGTTCATGACTTTCTGTAATACTTTGCGTTTAAATACTTATTAACTATACTTGCAATTTTCTCTGTTAGGTACAGACTCTCTCTCTCTCTCTCTCTCTCTCTCTCTCTCTCTCTCTCTCTCTCTCTCTCTCTCTCTCTCTCTCTCTCTCTCACACACCCACACACACACACAAACACACACACATACACATACACACACACACACGGTGGAGCGCACACAAAAATCAGTCTGTGTCTGAAGCACAAGAAAACATTATTTCTTTGTAGTACACTCACCTCTCTCTCTCTCTCTCTCTCTCTCTCTCTCTCTCTCTCTCTCTCTCTCTCTCTCTCTCCCCGTAGCACGCAAATAACATTCTCTTTTTGAAGCACACACGCTTCTCTCTCTCTCATTGAAGTGCTTCCAAAACTCTGCGTATGTGTGTCTGAAGCATATAGATAACATTCTTTGAAGCACGCATTCACCACTCTCTCTCTCTCTCTCTCTCTCTCTCTCTCTCTCTCTCTCTCTCTCTCTCTCTCTCTCTCTCTCTCAAAGTGCACACAGAAATCATTGTGTGTGTTCGAAGCACACAAAAACATTCTCCCTTTGAAGTACAGACTGACTCTCTCTCTCTCTCTCTCTCTCTCTCTCTCTCTCTCTCTCTCTCTCTCTCTCTCTCTTCATCAGCATCCCAATCTAGCTGATCCCACTCTCCCAGAATGGGAACAGCGCTAAGTGATTAACTCCAACTAAATCTAAGTAAAAATTCTGCAAGAAATTCCTCATCACTTTACTTGTGTGTGGAGGCTTTTTCACGTCGTGGCGTTGGTTTTCTGAGATTTGATTTTTTTTTTTTTGTCAAAACGTTTTAAAAAATGTATATCTGTTATCCTTTTTTTCTGTCATCCTATTTTGACTGGAAGAGGACCGTACAGTAGAGATACTAATAAATTGAGAGTTACTTTTACAAGTAATTGGTAAGTATGAAGTCAGTGGTACGTTTTACAGGAGTGCAAAATCGTATGTCAGTGACATTTTTTATTACAGAAATAGGAAACAGCAATAAATAGTACTTTACTTAACGAATACAAGCAGTTAGATTTTAGTGATTTGTGAATTAGTGACATTTTATACGAATACTAAAATGTCCGTCAATGATACTTTTTTCTTTACGGATTTAAAATTAGATCGGCAGTAAAAATTACTAATTGATTGCACATTGTAATAAATAGAAAAGAATTCATTTATATGTTTTCGTTGGGGAAACACCAAAAAAAAAAACAGCAATTCCTCCAACCCCCCTCCTCTTCTTCCTGCGCTCCTCTTCCTCCTCCTCTTCCTCTTCTCTATATTTCACTCCTTCCTTTTCTTCTCTTCTCATTCCTGTCCTCCTCCCTTCATTCAATCCTCCTCCTCATCTTCTTGTAATCCTCCTCCTCTTCTGCTTCCTATCCTCCTTCTCTTCTTCCTATCCTCCTTCTCTTCTTCCTATCCTCCTCCTCTTCTTCCTATCCTCCTCCTCCTCTTCTTCCTGTCCTCCTCCTCCTCTTCTTCCTATCCTCCTCCTCTTCTTCCTCCTATCCGCCAACTCTTTTTCTTCCTATCGTTCTCCTCTTCTTCCTATCCTCCTCATCTTCTTTTCTATATTCCACTCCTTCCTTAAATTTTCCTCTCATTCCTGTCCTCCCCCACTTCATCCTACCCTCATCCTCTTCTTCCTATCCTCCTCCTCTTCTTCCTATCCTCCTCCTCTTCTGCTTCCTATCCTAAACCTCTTCTTCCTATCCTTCTCCTTTTCTTCCTATCGTCCTCCACTTCTTCCTATCCTCCACCTCTCCTTCTTCCAATCCTCCTCCCTCTTCATCCTATCGTTCTCCTCTTCTTCTTCCTATCCTTCTCTTCTTCCTATCCTCCTCCTCTTCTTTTCTATATTCCACTCTTTATTTTCCTTCTCCTCTTCTCCTTCTTCCTATCCTCCTTCTCTTCTCCTTCTTCCTATCCTCCTCCTCTTCTCCTTCTTCCTGTCCTCCTCCTCTTCTTCTTCCTATCCTCCTCCTCTTCTCCTTCTTCCTATCCTCCTCCTCTTCATTTGTATATTCCACTTCTGCTTTTCCGTCTCCTCTTCTCCTTCTTCCTGTCCTCCTCTTCTCCTTCTTCCTGTCCTCCTACTCTTCTCCTTCCTATCGTCCTCCTCTTCTCCTTCTTCCTATCCTCTTCCTCTTCTTTTCTATATTCCACTCCTTCCTATCCTCCCCCTCTTCTCCTTCTTCCTATCCTCCTCCTCTTCTCCTTCTTCCTATCCTCCTCCTCCTCTTCTCCTTCTTCCTATCCTTCTCTTACCTTGAGGTGGAACTTCTCGGGGATGCCGTTGGGGGGCACGTGGGAGTAACCAGGCCAGACGATGTCCTTCACTTCGAGGCCCATCGGTTTCGCCGAGTGCCACACGCCGATCTGCAAGTCAGGGGAAAGGCAACATGAATAAAGGGGGAAAGGAGTATTTAATAGATGTTTATAGGGGAGAGAGGTATTTATTTCATGTATCTAGGAGAGAGAGAGAGAGAGAGAGAGAGAGAGAGAGAGAGAGAGAGAGAGAGAGAGAGAGAGAGAGAGAGAGAGAGAACTGTTTATGACAAAGTTAAAGCCTTTTGCGTAAGGACTGTCTTTGGAAATATGAAAGGGGAAAGAGGGTATTTATTAGATGTATTTCGGAGAGAGAGAGAGAGAGAGAGAGAGAGAGAGAGAGAGAGAGAGAGAGAGAGAGAGAGAGAGAACACTATGAAGAAGATAAATCTTTACTTAAGGACTATCTTTGGAAATATTAAAGGGGAAAGAGGGTATTTATTAGATGTATTTAGGAGAGAGAGAGAGAGAGAGAGAGAGAGAGAGAGAGAGAGAGAGAGAGAGAGAGAGAGAGAGAGAGAGAGAGCAGTTTATGAAAGAGATAAACCCTTTATTTAAGGAAAGTCATGGGAAAATGAATAAAGGGGAAAGAGGGTATTTATTGGATGTGCTTAGGAGGGAGAGAGAGAGAGAACAGTTTATGAAAAAGTTAAACCTTTACTTTTGAATTGTCTTGGTGCCCATTTGATTAATTGCTGAGATAAAAACTGATAAAGGGGAAAGGTGTGTTTTTCAGAAGTATTTAGGAGAGAGAGAGAGAGAGAGAGAGAGAGAGAGAGAGAGAGAGAGAGAGAGAGAAGCTTATGAAAAAAGTTAAACCCTCTACTTTTGTATTGTCTTGGTACCCATTTGATTAATTACTGAGAGAGAGAGAGAGAGAGAGAGAGAGAGAGAGAGAGAGAGAGAGAGAGAGAGAGAGAGAGAGCGCGCAACTGAGGCGAAGGTTGAACTCTGTACCCAAAGACTAATACAACACAGGTTTGATTAAATATTTTATATTCGGAGAGAGATGGAAGGAAAGAAAGAGCATTTTAGGCAGATGTTAAACACTTTACTGTAGAACTGTCATGACCCCTGTGTGATGCATTATTGAGAGAAAGAGAGAGAGAGAGAGAGAGAGAGAGAGAGAGAGAGAGAGAGAGAGAGACACAGTTAAGGCAAAACTTAAGCCCTTTACCTTCGATTAATTGTTGAGAGAGAGAGAGAGAGAGAGAGAGAGAGAGAGAGAGAGAGAGAGAGAGAGAGAGAGAGAGAGAGAGAGAGAGAGCACAGTTAAGGCAAAACTTAAGCCCTTTACCTTCGATTAATTGTTGAGAGAGAGAGAGAGAGAGAGAGAGAGAGAGCAATTAAAGTAAAGCTTAATCCCTTTTACCTTGGGACTATTATAACACATTTGATTAATTATTGAGAGAGAGAGAGAGAGAGAGAGAGCAGTTTAGGCAAAACTTTAATTCTTTACCTTATTACTGTCATGACACCTAAAAATTTGTTTAATTAGTGTGTGTGAGAGAGAGAGAGAGAGAGAGAGAGAGAGAGAGAGAGAGAGAGAGAGAGAGAGAGAGAGAGAGAGAGAGAGAGAGAGAGAGAGAGTTTGAGGCATCAGTTAAACCCAGTGTTTATGACAGTTTCGACACCCATTTTGGAAAGAGAATGGTGGAGAGTTGAAGATTTTTAAATTGATAATAGGCTGATAAATGTAAGTGCTTTTATGCATGAAAGGGCGTGAGAGAGATAAAAACTGAATCACAGAAGAAACTAATAGATTACAGGTGACATATTATTTACTTATCTTAACAAACAATCTATGCATAATTTATGTACAGATTCGTACATTTAGTATATATAGGCAACCGGAATTTACACGTTCCTTGATCCTCTAATTTGGTGATGCCTCAAGAATATGATTTGACGTATGAATGGTAGATAGTAAGAGGTAAAAGAAATGGTATTAAAAAGTTTGATTGATGATAATATATTTAGAAAACCACATTAGATTTTCAATGATTTATGCCAATCTGTGACCTAATGATCTTGAACATTTTTTAGTAAAAAAATTTATGGGACAGTGGACTGCCTTCTGAAAAAATTTACGAGGATCTGACGACAGATGATAATAATAATAATAATAATAATAATAATAATAATAATAATAATAATAATAATAATAATAATAATAATAATAACGAAATTAACCAACTTGATGGCATGAATAGTGATGTTTAACAATAATGAGTACCTTGAATTCTTGGTATAAGTACGATAACTTACTAACGAAAGTCAGCTTTAGGTAAACACGTAAAGTCACAAGAAAAAAATAAAATAAAAAATATAGAACAAAGGGCGTCCCTAGTCTCAGAACCTGAGCACATAACGACAGGGTCTATGAACTGAGGGAGTAAAAAAAATTGTGGTGACCGTTGTATATCAAAACTAATCTGCCACAATAGAAGGGGAGAGTTAAAGTGAATTCTGCCAAATGCCATTTTTTTTTTTCAGGGGAACCCTAGTTTGAAAGTGATTCCCTGTCTTGCACAGGGAGTATGCCAGGAACATTTAGCCTTCATATTTCTGGTTGCCTTTTGAGTTTTGTTCTTTTAGGTTAATTAATTTGCGGTATGGTTAATCGTTACCCTTTGAGTGATTTGATCACTGAAGAAGTTAGTTTTAACAATTTCTTTTGGGTGACCTGATTGTTGTTAGTAGTAACCTTTTAGCCACTTCCTTTGAATGACCTGGTTACTCTAGTAGTACGTTTTTAACCATTTCCATTTGAGTGACCTGATTGCTGTAGAAGTAACTTCTCATTACTGATCATTATCTTACATGATTTCTTAATTTATGAAAAGTTTATCGTCATCCTCATGATAATTTAATTGCCATTCTTATTATTTGAAAGCACTGCTGATCTTTCGTTTCATAATGTCCGAGGTAAGGTAGGATTAAAGTAAGGGTTTAATTAGACTGAGAGTGGGAAGTCTAAAGGACGAAAACCTCCCCAAGTCGTCCTCCTCCGCCTCCTCCTCCTCCTCCTCCTCCTCCTCTTCTCACCCCCTCCCTCCCCCGTATCTTTTATAGAAACGCGGTCTTCATATAACGCCTGCAGTAATTACCCCTTTCATCAACCCTTATCAGCCGAATGTAAGGTAAAAACGGAGCAATTAAGTGGACGCAAAAACCGGGCAATACTGTCTACCCGGTTCGCAGCCATCTTGGTGACGTCACCGCGTTTATTATCATTTTATATTTTGCCCGGGCGAGAATTTCCTTTCTTCGTCACGATGCCGAGGTTCCCTTCATTCTCTCCAGGTTTTCTCATTATGAAAATTAATGGCGCGACCTTCTTTTCTCTCTCTCTCTCTCTCTCTCTCTCTCTCTCTCTCTCTCTCTCCCTTGGCTGAGTTGGTTGAGCTTCAGACTGTCGCTCGATGGGCCGGAGTTCAATTCCACCGACCGGCTGATGAAGAGTTAGAGGAATTTATTTCTGGTGATAGAAATTCATTTCTCGCTATAATGTGGTTCGGATTCCACAATAAGCTGTAGGTCCCGTTGCTAAGTAACCAATTGGTTCTTAGCCACGTAAAATAAGTCTAATCCTTCGGGCCAGCCCTAGGAGAGCTGTTAATCAGCTCAGTGGTCTGGTAAAACTAAAGTATACTTAACTTTTCTTCCTCTCCTCTCCATCTTCTCTTCGTTTGCTTTCGTGCTGTTTCTCACTCTTGTTTATCTGTCCATCTTTCATATGGTACTCATTTTAATATCGTTGTCCTTTGTGTTTGCATTTCGTTCTTTGTTTCTCTCTGGTGTTCGTATTCTGGTTTTTTGTCTTCGTTTACATTCACACGAATTTGCTCTGAGATTGAGTGGTGGTTCGGGTCCAATTTCCTCTCGTTTTCTATTGTAAATTTTATCCCTTTTTTAGGTTTCTGAAAAGGAACTATTGTGCCGGCTTTGTCTGTCCGTCCGCACTTTTTTCTGTCGTCCCTCAGATCTTACCAACTACTGAGGCGAGAGGGCTGCAAATTGGTACGTTGATCATCCACCCGCCAATATCAAAATACCAAATTGCAGCCCTCTAGTCTCAGTAGTTTTGATTTTATGTAAGGTTCAAGTTAACCATAATCGATAGATATATTTTCGGTGGCCTTGATTATACGCTGTAGCTGCTGTACAGAAAACTCGATCTACGGCGCATTTTTATCTTTTTTTTTTTTTACTTGCTTGAGAATATTCTTATTATTTTATATTTCCCTGTTATATGCCCATATACAGTCGCTCTATTTTTAAGTTATTTTGTCCTTCCTACAGTCTTCTCTTATCTTTTTCCTTTTTTCAGTGTCGTGTTTCCATCTCTCTCTCTCTCTCTCTCTCTCTCTCTCTCTCTCTCTCTCTCTCTCTCTCTCTCTCTCTCTCTCTCTCTCTCTCTCTCTTCTTAGAGAGGGAAGTATAAAGCAAAAAAGCAAGCTACCAAATTTAATTTCAAACTGATGTGCTTTGGTTAATAGGAATGAGAAATTGAAACATTGAAATGTGAATGAAATATTTTTGTATTGATATCCTTATTTATGTCTTCGCTTTGCCATATTTGAATTTCTGTGTAATGTTGAGAGGTCAGTAAATGGAAAGATTCTATTTAGAGATTACAAACATCCCCCATTGTTATTGAACGAGGGTAATAATAAACTTGCGACTATTGAAATCTCTCGGTATACTTTTACATTTTATGTCAACCTTTTTTTCTTACAAACTGGGAACGGAAACAGTTTTTTAAGACAAGATTTAGAAAAGAAAATTTTGGATTGTTATGGAACACTCACAAATTTATTATTTTTACCATTTTTTTACGGGTTTGGTGCCGTTGGAATTAAATATGTTTTTTTTTTACAAAGTGGGAACTGAAACAGTTTTTAGGACAAGATTTAGAAAAGAAAATTTTGGATTCTTATGGAACATTTTCACAAATTTATTATTTTTACCATTTTTTTACGGTTTTGGTGCCGTTGGAATAAATTTTTTTTTTTACAAAGTGGGAACTGAAACAGTTTTTAGGACAAGATTTTGCATTCTTTTTGAACACTTTCACAAATTTATTATTTTTACAGTTTTTTTACTGTTTTGGTGCCGTTAGAATATAATTCTATTTTTTTTTTTACAAAGTGGGAACTGAAACAGTTTTTAGGACAAGATTTAGAAAAGAAAATGTTGGATTCTTTTTTTAACACTTACAAAATTTATTATTTTTACCGTTTTTTTTACTGTTTTGGTGACGTTGGAATTAAATTTTCTTTTTATTTTTTACAAAGTGGGAACTGAAACAGTATTTAGGACAAGATTTAGAAAAGAAAATTTTGGATTCTTTTTTTTAACACTTTTACAAATTTATTATGTTTACCGTTTTTTTGTTTACGGTTTTGGTGCCGTTGGAATTAAATCTCTCTTTTTGTTGTTTTGAGAATGCGAAATGAAAATCCCTTTCAATATTTGATACTGGAAAATTAAATCATCCTTCCACCCCCCCCCTTTTTTTTTTTAATTTGAAACGAATACCTTACATTTGGAAAACCTAGAGTACGTTTTATAGTTTACCCAATATCATTCTATATTTTTCTTTTTATTTCTTTTAGAGACTACGATTTAAATCGCTCTTTTTCCACCTCCTTGAAGATGACTAGGGGAGATTAGAGAGCACAGGTAAAGAGTGCTCTCACAATGGATTATCTCAGATGATCTGAGATTGGTAGATGGTGCTTAAGAGCGGTTGAAGGATTCCGAAGATTGGAAATAAATAAAATGAAACGAAAAATGGAAGATGTAATAGATTCGAAGAGATGTAATTACTTTAAATATCTAAGACAGGAGAAGGTTGAGGATTATATGATAAAAATAATGACGATGATCTGATTTTTCCAAGATGACGACAACTATAGTTAGAGATTCAAAATAAGTAGGACTGGGATTTTTATTTTGAAACAATGCAAGCAGTGAACAAATAAATAACAGAGCAAATAGTATGAATTTTATGAACCCGTAATTGGCATGTCACCAAGCATTGACATTATACGACCTAAACTAACTTAGAAACCAGTTTCAGTACTGGTGACTTTCTTGTAATGTGAACTCAACTTGATTCCAGCTAATGAAGATATAAACTTTCATTTTCTTTATCTCCTCCCACATCAGCAAAGGACAGATCATCAAGAATGAATTTACTTAACCTAACCTAACCTAGCCTTGTTACAGTGATGATCACTTTCCTCTGCTGTGCACACGAATCGAGTCCAGCTTATATAAAAATTCTTTTCCTTTACCTCTTCCCACACCAACAAAGGGCAGATCATCAAGAATTAGCTTTACTTGACCTAACCTAACCTAGTTACAGTAAGATCACTTCTCTCTATTGGGCACCCAGTCAGTGTTCGGCTTAAGGAGAGATAAACATTAATTTCCTTTGCCTTTTCCTCACACCAGCAGAGGGCAGATCATCAAGAGTTGGCTTTACTTGACCTAACCTAACCTAACCTAACCTTGTTGCAGTGATGATCACTTCCCTCTATTGTGCACACAAAAATCGAATCCAGCTTAGGGAGAGATAAACATTCATTTCCTTTACCTTTTCCCACACCAACAAAGGGCATATCATCAAGAATTAGCTTTACTTGACCTAACCTAACCTAGTTACAGTAAGATCACTTCTCTATTGTGCACCCAGTCCGGGTTGGGCTTGAGGAGAAATAAACGTTAATTTTCTTTACCCTTTCCCACACCAACAAAGGGCAGATCATCAAGTACTAATTTACTTAACCTAACCTAACCTAGTGTAGTTACAGTAATGATCTCTTCCCTCTGTTGTGCGCCCAGTTCTGGTTCGGCTTAAGGAGAAATAAACGTTAATTTCCTTTATTTTTTCCCACACCAACAAAGGGCAGATCATCAAGTGTTACTTTACTTAACATAACCTAACCTAACCTAACCTAGCATAGTTACATTACAGTAATGATCACTTCCCTCTGCTGTGTACCCAATCCGGATTCAGTGTAAGGAGCAATAAACATTAATTTCTCTGACCTCTTCCCACACCAACAAAGGCAGATCATCGCACACCAATTTACTTAACCCAACCTAAGCAAACCTGGTTACGGTAACGATCACCTCCCTCTATTGTGCATTCAACCCATATCCATCTTAGGGAGATATAAACAATTATTTCCCTTGCCTCTGCCCACACCAGCAAAGGGCAGATCATCAAGAATTAACCTAACCTAACTTAGCAACCAATTCCCTCTATCCTGCACCCAATCTGGTTACAGCTTACAGAGATATAAACATTCATTTCACTTACCTCTTCCCACACCAGCTTGCGCGATAGATCCGGCCTTAGGTTCATGATTTTGAGCTCTATGGCTTTCCTTGTCCCGTCTGATTTGAACTCTAGGTTCGGTCCTGGAGGGTCGGTCTGCATGTCGATGCTCACGTTCTTCAGGAATCTGGAAGAGAGACCAAAGGGTTTGGGATGGTCAGAGGTAAATCTTTTATTTATAATAATCTATAATAATAAAATCCGAGTGGATCTATTTTGTTTGTCTGCCCCAGGTGGGGGTGGGGTAGATAGAGGATCAGGAGGGTAGGGAAGACATGACACAGCCACCCTCCTCCTGCAAACTTGTTTGTCCACCCTGGGTGGGAGCAGGGTAGGTAGGGGATTGGGAGGATAGGGGAGACATGACACTCCACCCTCCTCCTGCAAACCTGTTTGTCCGCCCTGGTGGGGGCAGGGTAGGTAGGGGATCAGGAACATAGGGGAGACGTGACACATCCACCCTCCTCCTGCAAACCTGTTTGTCCGCCCAATGGGGGCAGGGTAGGTAGGGGATCGGTAGGGTAGGGGAGACATGATGGGCAGCTCCGGGTTCCAGCGCAGTGTAGCACGCGCCATTAAGCTCATTAATAATAACATTGGCTGTGCCATAGTCCCTACGCCTTGACTTTTTGGAGTCCTTGTTTTAAGTTCTCTTGACTTAAATTCAAACTAAGTCACATATACGTGTACATATTTTAAGTTCAAACGAGGTCACATATATGTGTATATATTTAAAGTTCAAACAAGGTCACATATATGTGTATATTAAAGTTCAAACGACGTCACATATACGTGTATATAATTACTGCATGGTTTAGAAACAAATACAGTGACTGACCACTGAGTTCAATGGCCAAGTTACTGTGTCTATCCTTGTTTCTAAATTAATCAGCAGTTCGAATCCCAGTGATGACGAAGCACTGATTATTTATAATTCATCTTGAGTATAAGTTATTTCCGAGGCTTAGGGAGCTAGATATTAACGATATTTGTCGTTAATTTGGAATATAAAAATTGTCACCATGTATGAGACAAAAATTCAAAATTTCATATATATATATATATATATATATATATATATATATATATATATATATATATATATATATATATATATATATATATATATATACTGCCCATTATTACAAGTTGTTATTGGTTATTACTCATGTGTTCAGTTTAATCTTGAAAGTGCTCATTTTCCTTTTTACTGGGACTCTTTATTTTGTCTCTGTACTAAGACTGGCAACAAATACCAGTGATCTGGTGCAGGCAGCATTGATTCATAAAAAAAGGAGTAAGAAGCTATGAAATTACTATTATTACTATTACATAATACTCCCTTTTCT
>NC_089753.1:38988912-38993912 GCF_040412425.1 Macrobrachium rosenbergii | reverse complement strand
GAAAAACAAATTGGCTGACATAATGATGCGTAAAGACTCGAGTTTCAAAACGTGTTCTCTTTATGCATTCAAATCTATGTCAGTACAGGAGAACAGGAAGAGGCAAAAATTTCAGCTGTGTTTCCCCATTTGTGTCAGACAATTGCATCAGTTCTCCCAAAAGTAAACCGAATAACATAAAAGAAAAACAGGAAAAAAACCAGAAACTATTGAAAACTGTTTGATGGACAGTTGCATAAACTTGAAATATCGAGGCTCTGTTGACTGGTTGTGCAAGACCTTGTTTTGCAATTGCGCTGAATTGAAATAGGAAGTGCCTTTGCTCACGTAACCGTCCGTCGTAGAATTAGGTTACGAATTTGCGGTAAGCAATAAGTTTTTATGCGCTTTCTTTACGTAACCAAAGGTAAAACGCAACAACATTGCTGGCCTTAACTTCGGCAACTCGATCTAGAACGGACTTTTGAAAATGGAAACAGACAAATCACATGATTTCAGAATTATGCAACACCTTTATGTATTATTATTATTATTATTATTATTATTATTATTATTATTATTATTATTATTAAAATAGTTTAACCAGACCACTGAGCTGACTATCAACTCTCATGGGCTGGCCCGAAGGATTTGCATGAAATATCAGGCCTAGGCCAGAGGCCAAAGCACTGTGACCGAAAAACAGGTCACACCTTTATGTAACAAACGATTGCACAATAGAGGAAAAAAATATGAAGCAAAAAACAAAACTTCTTCTGTCGTCTGAAAAACTCAGTTACGTCAACCTGCAAAAGAATAAATAAGGATACGTCGAAATAACCGTGATTCAAAACTTTGTGTCAGAGGCGTTTATCCTGAAGGGAATTGCAAATTCCCGGACGGCGCTGTGTTGCATCACCAATGATGAACTAGAAATGAAATAAATTGTTGTTGCTTATGACGTGTTGAGTTGAGTTGAATATAGAATTTAGGCCAAAGGTCATTCAGCGCTGAAACGGAAATTGACAGTAAAAGGTTTGAAAGGTGTAACAGGAGGAAAACCTCGCAGTTGAACTATGAATCTATTGTTAGGAGAGGGTGGAGAGTAAGATGGAAGGAAGAGAATGTGAACGGAGGTACAGTAAAAGGAACGAAAGGGGTTGCAGCTAGGGGCCTTAGGCACGCTGCAAAGAACCGTAAGTAATGCCTACATTGCACCGCATGAGGTGCGCTGACGGCACTACCCTCCTACGGGCCTTATGACTTGTTGAAACGGGGATGAAACAATTTTCTGTTACTCATGAATTGTCGAACCAGTTATGAATTAGGAAGGGAATGACTTTGTTACATATTACTCGTTGAACCACACGTGAAACAGTTTTCTGTAACTTATGAGTAGTTGAGCCAGTTACGAATTAGAAAAGAAATTACGTGCTGTTGCATATGACTTGTTGAACCGGATGTGGAAAAATTTTCTGTTGCTTGAGAATTGTTGAACTGGAGGTTAAACAATTTTCTGTTACTTACGAATTGTTGAACCAGTAATGAATCAGAGATGAAATAACGTGCTGTTGCTTATGACTTGTTGAAAGGAGGATGGAATAATTTGACTGTTTCATCGAAATAACGTGGCCCTTGTAGGGGGATGGTGCCGTCAGTGCACCTCATGCGGTGCACTATAGGCATTACTTAAGGTTCTTTGCAGCGTCCCTTCGGCCCCTAACTGCAACCCCTTTCACTCCTTTTACTGTACCTCCGTTCATATTCTCTTTCTTCCATCTTCCTGTCCACCTTCTCCTGACAGTTGATTCATAGTGCAACTGCGAAGCTTTCTTCTTGTTACACCTTTCACATCGTTTTACTTTGTTTCCGTTTCAGCGCTGAATGGCCTAATAGGTCCCAGCGCTTGGCCTTCGGCCCAAATTCTATATTATATTCTATTCTGTTCTGAAATAACGTGGCTATTGCATATGACTTGTCGAAATAACTTGCTCCTGACGGTGACTTGTTGAGGTAATGGTGAAATAACTTGCTTTTGGATGTGACTTGTTGAGGTATAGTGAAATAACATGTTGATGCATATAACCTATCGGTGTGACAGGCTTAAACAGCTTTGAAATAACTTACTATTGTGTGTGGTTCTGCAACAGGCTTTAATCTTAGAGGCAACAGCTCCTACCCTTAAGGCTGATTCACATTATACCATCACGTCACCGACACATCACGTCACGTCACCGTCCCATCAGCCGTGCCTTGTATTCTCACTGTCCATCACTATCCCGTTCAGTTCGTGCTGAACCGCAGCGATTCACAGGTTTTGCGTTAAGAAACTTGCGTAATTCACCGTTACGTCACGTCAAAATATTCTTTCCAAGGAAACGTGTCGTGATGTGACGGTGGATGCCGTGTGCTTGATGATGACGTGACGTGATGGTGTGAGCAAGTCCATTTGATTACATGTAAGAAATTCTCACGTACTTTGACGTGACGTGATGTGTCGGCGACGTGATGTTATAAACGGAATGACTGTTCACTGTCAGCTGCTTGGAAAATATTCTACTTTGTAAACTGATTTGAAGTCTAACAAACTGCGATTATTTGGGAAGTGACAAAACTCTGAACTTGGGAACAGACAATTCCTCGTGACTCCTGCCTGGCCTCCTCCTCCTCCTCCTCCTCCTCCTCCTCCTCCTCCTCCTCCTCCTCCTCCTCCTCCTCCTCCTGTTTCTTCCCTTCTACTGCCATGATTTGGAATTCTCTTCTCCTTGTTTTCCTGACTCTTATGTAACCTTTCTTCCTTAGCAGCAGAAAAGCCTATCTCTTACCTCGTAGTCACGCTTCAGCGATTCTTCCTCCCTCTTCCTTTTATTTTGCTTTCTTCTGCCCCGGACAAGAAATGGGTGCCAGTTTGTCCTTCCCACTGGCTTTGTTCTCAAGAGTAACTATGTAACTTGGGTGAGCAGAAAAAATTCCAGTATACTTACTTAACTACGTAACAAGTAGGCACTTTTATGACTTTCCAACGAGTTCGAGGTCTCCTAGAAAGCCGGCAGAACTCTCCTTCCTATGGAAAGGCGTAATCAAGTAACTTATATTAACGCTCATTACTAGATACTTAATGAGAACTAACTTGTGAGATGAACTGCTGGGAACTGACTCGTGAAAGTTAGTAATGGAAACTAGTGTAATGAACTAACTAAAAGCAATTTAAACGAGTGAAAAATGCCATGAAGTTTCTTCGGCGCAATCGAGTTTTCTGTACACCGCATAATGCTGTATGAGCCGCGGCCCGTGAAACTTTCAGCCACGGCCCGGTGGTGGCCTGTCCTATAGCGTTACCAGACGTACGATTATGGCTAACTTTAACCTTAAATAAAATAAAAATTACTGAGGCTAGAGGGCTGCAGTTTGGTATGTTTGATGATTGTAGGGTGGATGATCAACATACCAATTTGCAGTGTAGGGTGGATGATCAACATACCAATTTGCAGCCCTCTAGCCTCAGTAGTTTTTAAGATCTGAGGGCGGACAGAAAAAGTGCGGACAGACAGACAAAGCCATCACAGTAGTTTTCTTTTACGGAAAACTAATAGGCTACTGATGCGGACTAAAATCACTAACGTAGAATTTCTTTACTAATTTATTGCAAAGGAAACCATTGAAAGGAAATGACTACAGGGAGCCTAAACAAATGAATCATATAGTGACGTAACAGAAAAACAGTTCCTTGAATATTTATATTACATTCAGAAACTTAACTTAATTTGCCAGTTCCCCAATGAGACGTTTTGGAATCTAATTTTGAATTTACGGTTGGATATTTCCACTTCCCGTCGCTAATGAAATTTATGATATAATAATTTCGATGCCTGATTCCTCTCCAGAGGCCTGTGATTTGAAAACCTATTGGTAATATAAATAAAAATATATAAATAAAATATATAAATATAAATAAAATGAAACCTGGAATTTAAGAAATGTATTATTGCCCTCGTCCAATCAGGACTGTCTTTATCGTTATTCACATATCTAGATAGCTTAGATAGATAATTAGTAACCATTTACCAATGTGGCATTCTCTCTTCTTTTTTTTCTGCACAGATCCTAATGCTAAATAGATGTTTTTCTCACTTACATTATCACATTATCTGTGTGTTTTTTTACCTCACTTACCAGTATCTCTTTCTCTGTCTACTCTAGTTCTGAACATGTTTGTTGATAGGTAGCTGGATGTGTAGACGTTAATTCACCACAATCACATTTAATGTTTACCTTGTTTTTGATCATATCTCCCAGAATAGATAGATAGATAGATAGACGGTGGCCGGTATATAGACTCCCCGTTTTTTGACCCCGTGATTTCAGTCCCGGTATTTTGACTCCCGGTAAATTGAAATCCGGTTTCCTTAACACCCGGTAATTTGACACCCAAAATAAACAAGTAGCCTATTTAGGTAGCATATATTCGAAATAGCTAAGGGCAATTACCTTATTTAGGAAATGGAAATGACATAATTGGACTGTTTCGTAAGTTGAAGGCTCACTTTACATATTTTTTTCATTTAAGTATATACAGCAAGTAACATTTAGCAGTTGCATCCGGGGAGTCAAAATACCTAGAACCAGACAGACAGATGTTATTCATTTACCAAAAAACACATTCCCTGTCTACTTTGTTTATTACATGTCTGATTATAGATTAGATACATTATGGTAAGCTCTGAATAGGTAGACAGACAGATAGACATCTGTTATTCAGTTACCAAAAAAAAAAATACATTCTCTGTCTACCTTGTTTTTTTACATACCTGATTATAGATAGATATATTATGGCAAACCCTTAATAGATAAATAGATAGAGTAACAACGTACCAAGCATTCCAACGGGAAATTCCATAGGTGCTTCCAGTTGACTCTGTATTACACTTTGCGTGACGATCCATAAGTAATTTCTGCCTGGAAAAAAAATACGAAAAAATTAAGCTACAAAATATGATCACCAGAGAGAAAAGTTATACTTT
>NC_089753.1:38938912-38983912 GCF_040412425.1 Macrobrachium rosenbergii | reverse complement strand
ATCGAAATCCCATCTCTGAACAGTCATGGATATCTGATTGAGACACTGGGACTCCAACCCCCCCAAAAAAAGATATTAATTTTCCTCATCCCCCTTGACAACTAAAAATAGAAAACCGCATGCCTGCACAGATTCTCGCTCCTTCAACCACCAAGTAAAAATAATAAAAAAAAACAAATCAAATTACCTTATGAAATTTAATCGGTAAAACTTACCTGTCAGCCCCAGCACCGCTGCCTTTGCCAAGATGGCGGCCGCTTCCGAACGCGTCGAGTACAGGAACAATATTCTGGCCTCCGAATTTACCAGCTCCATGAGATCTGTTTCCACGTCGCCCACGCGGACCGTGTTTGTTATGGTAAACCTGTTCAAAACATGTTTGTGTTAGAGAGAGAGGGAGATAGAGATGGTATTGCCAATGAAGTCCAGTGGTCATTACCTAGAAATTGTTTCTCGTCTAGGAGATTCATTTCCTCTGGGAAAACAGGAAAGCAAGTTGATCGTTACCAAGGAATTGATTAGATTCATTTGATGAATAGTAAAGGTAAAAGGAGAAAAATGCAAAAGTCGTATGTATATATAATATATATTAATAGATAGATAGATAGGTTAATAGATAGGTAGATATATATATATATATATATATATATATATATATATATATATATATATATATATATATATATATATATATATATATAGATATATACTGTAATAACTAGGAATAGTGAAGAGAAACTGCAGAAACAAGTGGAAAAGTTTAAATTGCTTGCAAGTGGAGTATGATGAGAGTAAATGTAAGTAACAATATATACTGTATGTACATATATATATATATATATATATATATATATATATATATATATATATATATATATATATATATTTATATATATATATAAATATATATAAAATATAAAATATATATGAGTATATATATATATATATATATATATATATATATATATTATATATATATATATATATATATATATATATATATATATATATATATATATATATATATATATATATATATATATATATGTTTGTCGAATAGGAGGCTAGTGAAAGTTGATAAAATGGGTGAGTGGTGGGATGAGGAATTAAAAAGATCTCTTGAAGGAGAAATGGCAATTACTCGCGTTACGGTTGCATGACAGAAGAGATGATATGCAGGATTTGAGGAGGATGAATAAAGCAGTCAGGAAGAAAGCAAGAGAGGACAAGAAATCAAATGGTGAAAATAGAGTGTAAAAGGTGAAATATAATTTGAATTTGAATAATAAGTTGTTTTACAGTGAAGTCAATGGACAGAGAAAGGTTAACAGGCAAATGGGTCTCAGAATAAAAGATGCTGCTGGACAGTTCATCCCAATTTATCCCTTGCTTGTCTTTCAGCATCTACTCTCCATTTTTAGTTTTCTGTAAAAGAAAACTATTAAGATGGCTTGTCCTGTCCGTCCGCACTTTTTCTGTCCGCAGTTTTTCTGTCCGGCCTCAGATCTTAAAAACTACTGAGGCTAGAGGGCTGCAAATTGGTATGTAGATCATCCACCCTCCAATCATCAAACATACCAGATTGCAGCCCTCCAGCCGTAGTAGTTTTTATTTTATTTAGGTTTAAATTTAGCCATAATCGTGCGTCTGGCAACGATATAGGACAGGCCACCACCGGCTCGTTTTGAAGTTTCGTGGGCCCCGGATTATACAGCATTATATCGAGACCACGGAAAGATAGATATATTTTCGGTGGCCTTGATATACGCGTACAGAAAACTCTTCTGTCATTTGTCTTACTTTCTCCTCGAAGATCCTACAGTATATGTATGTTCAGTGCGAGTGTATATATATATATATATATATATATATATATATATATATATATATATATATATATATATATATATATATATATATATATATACATATACATATACATATTTATATATATATACATATATATGCGTATATATATATATATGTATAAAGGATATATACTATACATATATATATAATATGTAAACAATATATATCTTGTGTGTGCATGTGTGTACGGATAGTTAACATAAAAAGTTTGCTTCAGTTGTATTTCAGAAATGTCCAAACTTCGAAGGGAGGAAGTCCTAAAAATGATAAAAAAAAGCAGCGAAACTTTTGACTTAAACTCGGAGCAGCAAACTGGTTTTCATAATAGCATTACCGGCCATTCGAGAGATTTCTAGGAAGAGGGTTTGTTGCAGCCTGTCCCCTACGGATATTGTTTGTGTTTCTTGTTTGTTTTTATATTTTTTTTTTTTAAATAAAATGGAAAAGATGACCAGACAGATTTATATGATTGTTAAAAGGAAAATGCAACTCTTCGTGAAGAGCGAATGAGAAACATTTCTTACTATAAACAAATGAAAAATGCAGCGAATTTTCTTCGGCGCAATCAAGTTTTCTGCGCAGCGTATAATGCTGTATGAAACTCTCGGCCGCGGCCCATGAAACTCAAAGCCTCGGCCCATGAAACTTTCAGCCACGGCCAGGTGGTGGCCTGTGTTATTGACACCTATAGCGGTGCCAGACGCACGATCATGGTTAACTATAACCTCAAATAAAATAAAAACTACTGAGGCTAGAGGGCTGCAATTTGGTATGTTTGATGATTGGACGGTGGATGATCAACGCACCAATTTGCAGCCCTTTAGCCTCAGTAGTTTTTCAAGATCTGAGGGCGGACGGACAGACGAAGTCATCTCAATAGTTTTCTTTTACAGAAAACTAAAAGTAGCTGACATTCCTATAGCACTGTTTTTTTTCTGTTGATTGATGAGAAAATAAACAAATTAATCACAATAGACTTGAGAATCATTCAACAACTCATTAGGGTGCTCCTTAATCTCTCTCTCTCTCTCTCTCTCTCTCTCTCTCTCTCTCTCTCTCTCTCTCTCTTCTCTCTCTCTCTCTCTCTCTCTCTCATGAGCAGCCTTATTTATTGGATCTTTCAATTTCTGGTTTCATTACATATCTTGAAAAGGCTTGAACCTCAAGTCCTTCCCCCCCCCCCCCCTCTCTCTCTCTCTCTCTCTCCATGAACAGCTTCCTTCATTGGATCTTTCAATTTCTGTTTTCATTACATATCTTGAAAAGGCCAGAACCTCAAAGCCAACCCCCCACCCCCCTCTCTCTCCCTCTCTCTCTCTCTCTTCACGAGGAGCTTTCTTTATTGGATCTTTCAATTTTTTTTATCACATATCTTAAAAAGGCTAGAACCTCAAGTCCTCCCCTTCTCTCTCTCTCTCTCTCTCTCTCTCTCTCTCTCTCTCTCTCTCTCTCTCTCTCTCTCTCAAGAGAGCAGTTCACCAACCTTGGTCTTTCAATTCCTCCTCTCTTCCCTTCCCCATATGCCCAAAGGGCTGTGTCGAGAAACGTGACATTTCCTTTCATAAAACTATATATAGATCTCGGCGTCCCTTTAATACGCCGCAGAAACAAACTCCCTAAGGGCAAGCGTTCTATAAACACCCGTCTTGGGTTGCAACTTATAGAGGATCTTGGTTTTTTGAGGCGTTTTCGGTTTTAGTTTCCTCCTGGTTTATTTTTCTTGTATTCTTGGATTTTAAGCTCCTTGGGTATTGGAGATGTTTTATGTCTTGTTGATTTTTTAGCACTTTTCTTTCAGATTCATTTTTAAATTCCTTTTTAGTTTTCTGTAAAAGAAAACTATTGTGCCGGCTTTGTCTGTCCGTCAGCACTTTATTCTGTCCGTACATTTTCTGTCCGCCCTCAGATCTTAAAAACTACTGAGGCTAGAGGGCTGCAAATTGGTATGTTGATCATCCACCCTCCAATCATCAAACATACCAAATTGCAGCCCTCTAGCCTCAGTAGATTTTATTTTATTTAAGGTTAAAGTTAGTCGTGATCGTACGTCTGGCACCGCTATAGGTGCCAACAAAACTGGTCACCACCGGCCTGTGGCTGAAAGTTTCATGGGCCACGGTTCATACAGCATTATACACTGTACAGAAAACTCTATTGCGCTGAAGAAACTTCGGCGCATTTTTTACTTGTTTTTGATATCTGAATTCAGTATCCCTGCCTTTAAACTCTTTGTTTACTCAATCATTATTTTATACGGTTCTTAGAAGCAGCCGTCGTAAAATAGAATTGTGATGATGCTTTTTTTTTTTTTTTATAAAAGTGCCATACAATTAAGAACGAAGAGACTCCTTTCTTGAGATATGCATCTTGATTCACACTGGACATACAAATATAATTTTTTAATTGCCATGAAACTTTAACCACGGCCCGGTGGTGGCATATCCTATATGTTCCCAGAAGCAAGATTACATATCACTTTAACCTTAAAAAAATAAAAACTATTGAGGCTACAGGACTGCAGTTTTTTTGGTACGCTTGTTGGTTGGAGGGTGGATGATCAACATACCAATTTGCAGCCCTGTAGCCTCAGTAGTTTTTAGGATTTGAGGGCGGACAGAAAAAAGTGCGGACGGACAGACAAAGCCTTTCATTACATATGCATTCTGATTTACATAGGACATACAATTATAATTTTTTAAGTGCCGTAAAATTCTGAACCAAGACTCACTCCTTTCATAAGAGATGCATCCTGATTTACATTGGACATGCAATTATAATTTTTGGAGTAATAGGCCATGAGGTGTATAAAGATAGCTCTCTCTCTCTCTCTCTCTCTATTCCCGCACATTTACAAAGAGAGGAATTATAATAAAACATGAATTATGATGTGACGCTATATCTTGTTAAGCGCGACTCTATGGCCGATTTAAAACGTGCATGAGTATGACACGGCATAGCTCACTTTGTCATTTTAAACACGATAGTTGTCATACTGCATAGGGAGCTTTGTCATTCTAAACATGACAGGTATACTGCATAGGGAGTTTTGTCATTCTAAACATTACAGTTGTACTGCATAGGGAACTTTGTCTTTTCAAAACATGACCGAATTATGACGCCACATGGAACAGTTTATCATGTTGAACACGACAGTTGTGATACAGGGTGCCACTTTTGTCTTTTCAAAGCGAGACCGAGTTATGGTATCTCACTGTATCTTTTCAAAGTGTGACTGAGCAAAGCGTGACTGAGCAAAGCGTAACTGAGCAAAGACATTGCACTTTGTCTTTTTACAAGGTGACTGAGTTTATATCACTCAGTCATTTGATAACGTGTTGCCAGAGGCGCAACGGTGGAACTGTATTTAGAGCGGTGTCTGCTTTTAGAATAAAAATACTGAATATTAATAAGCCCTTTGTTGCCCGGCGCTTTATGTACCGACAAACGAATAATGATGAGTTTGAATTTAAATTTCTCTTTAGGGAAGATTAGGAGGAAATCCGGTCCCTATTTTCCTCTCTCTCTCTCTCTCTCTCTCTCTCTCTCTCTCTCTCTCTCTCTCTCTCTCTCTCTCTCTCTGTATGCAGTTACACACAAACACACACACACATATGTATGTATGTATATATATATATATATATATATATATATATATATATATATATATATATATATATATATATATATATATATATATATATACATACACGTATAGTGTATATTTGAATATACATATGCATACCTACATATATTTATATACACCCATACACAAACACACACACACACACACATATATATATATATATATATATATATATATATATATATATATATATATATATACTCTTTAACTTTTTATCCATCCACCTATCTCTCAGTCCTTGTCTCTGCTTCCTTCACTTGTCATTTTCCCTTCATTCTGCGATTTCCCATCTCTCTCTCTCTCTCTCTCTCTCTCTCTCTCTCTCTCTCTCTCTCTCTCTCTCTCTCTAATTATCCGTCAATCTGCCTTTGCTATTTTTAGCCTTTTCTTTAAACACATCTTCCCTCTCCTCCCTTGGCTTTTATCATATCTATAATGATTGTCTCGTTATCTGTCCTGTAATGGAAAACTGTCGCTTTGACGGAAAGCGCGTGGGATGATGGAAGTTGATGCTTGGAGAGATAGAAAGATGGAGAATTGATTCTAAAAGGGTGCTTTTGGGGTGCTTGCCCGCTTGCGTGTCGGTAGAGGGGTTGGGGGTGGGGGGAGGAGGGGACGTGGTACCTTTGTGTTTTAGGACGTGAGTACCTGCAGAATTATTTTTATTATTGTTTTTTAGTTTTCTGTAAAGAAAACTATTTAGATGGCTTTGTCTGTCCGTCCGCATTTTATTCTGTCCACACTTTTTCTGTCCGCCCTCAGATCTTAAAAACTACTGAGGCTAGAGGGCTGCAAATTGGTATGTTGATCATCCACCCTCCAGTCATCAAACGTACCCAATTGCAGCCCTCTAGCTTCCGTAGGTTTTATTTTATTTAAGGTTGAAGTTAGCTATGATCGTGCTTCTGGCAACGATATAGGATAGGCGACAGTGGTTAAAGTTTCATGGGCCGCGGCTCATACAGCATTATAGCAAGACCACCGAAAGATAGATATACTTTCGGTGGCCTTGATTATACACTGAAGCGGCTGCACATAAAACTCGATTGCGCCGAAGAAACCGGCGCATTTTTTACTTGTTTGTTATTGCGCTTAGTTAGGGTTATTCATGTTTCATTTCACATCTTCAGGTGTCACTTTTGCACACACAAACGCACGCATGCGCAGACACATAATATTTGTCGCAGAATAGATTCTTCATTGGCTCATGCTGCTCTGCGGTTAGTCAGTTTATGAAACTAAGTCTGATTTATTTATATATATATATATATATATATATATATATATATATATATATATATATATATATATATATATATATATATATATATATATATATATATATATATATATATATGTATATATATACATATATATATATATATGTATGTATGTATATCTTTTAAACCAGTGCCTTCGACAGAAGGCAAAGAAGCCATACAAACATTCTTTTATATACATGGCATTTATTTCCTTGTAAGAGTAATATCCCCAGTTCACATCAGTACTACAATTTTATTGGCACATTTTGTTTTTCCAAGACTTTGATGTGACTGATGATCACCAGGTTTGCTTTTTACGCTTTCTGTTTTTCTTATGTTTTCTTGAAGTGTAATATCCCAAATTCACATCAATTCACGTCAGTATTACAATTTTATTGGCACATTTTGTTTTTCCAAGACTTTGATGTGACGAATGCTCATCAAATTTGCATTTTACGCTTTCCGTTTCTCTTAGATTGTGATGTACCCCACATCAATGGTGCATTATTATTGACGGGTTTTGACGAACCCACATAAATTTACTCCCTGTAGGGGGGGTAGTGCCGTCAGTGAACCTCACGTGGAGCACTGTAGACATTTCTTAAGGGCCTTTGCAGCGTCCCTTCGGCCCCTAGCTGCAACCTCTTTTATTCCTTTTACTGTACGTCCGTTCATATTCTTTTTCTTCCATCTGACTTTCCACCCTCTCTAACAATTGTTTTATAGTGCAACTGCTAGGTTTTCCTCCCGTTACGCCTTTCAGGCCTTCTTACTGCCAGTTTCCCTTTCAGCGCTGAATGACCTCATAGGTCCCAGCGCTTGGTCTTTGGCCAAAATTTTATATTCCAGTCCATAAATTTACTGATGGTGTTATTACTTTGTCTCTAGAATAGAAGGTGATCAGTTCGCGTTCAGCTTACATTATTACCGACACATTTCGCCAAGCGTACAGGATCAAAGTTGCCTAATTAGGCGTAATGAGATTACAGTCTTTAATCAGCGACAACGAATTTTACTTCCAGAAGTGAAAGGACCAATTTATACTTTTTCCGCACCGCCCCCTTTGCAGCCATTATAATCCTCTTCCAGCTCCTGCCTCTTTATTTGCCGACGCTTTGCCTTTTCTGTTTATTCTTTATATCTTCTCCTTCTTCCTGACCTCCTCCTCCTCCTCCTCCTCCCCCCTCTGTTTATGATACTCCTGTCCCCCCACCCCTTCGCCGTTCCAATTCCGATTACCTCCTCCCCACCATCCGTAAATCTTGAAAATTTTCCGATATTTTATATGCTCATCTCGCCGAGAAATTCATTATGATATACAGAATCGTTAATTTATCTTTTTTGTTCCCCCCTCCTTGATTTCATGTCTTTTTTTTCTTTAAATGGTGGCTTGATGCGTAGTTATATTTAGCTCATTATATTTTATATTCGTGATTTGTTAGTGAGTAGAATAGAATAGTCATTGCCGAGAAATTCATCATCTATAATTTATCTTTTTTTTATCTTTTTCACTCTCCTTGATTTTCTGTTTCTTTGAATAGTGGCTCGATGCGTAATTACATTTAGCTCAATATATTTTATTTTCAAGATTTGTTAGGTCTCTCTATGAAAGGTATTTATAGTGAGTAGAATAGAATATTTATTGTCGAGAAATTCATTATCTTTAATTTATCTTCATTTTATCTTTTTTCCCTCTCCTTGATTTTCTGTTTTTTTAATGGTGGCTTGATGCGTAATTATATTTAGCTCATTATATTTTATATTCAGGGCTTGTTAGATCTCTCTATGAAAGGTATTTATAGTGAGCAGAATAGAATATTCATTGCAGAGAAATTCATTATCTTTAATTTATCTTTATTTTATCTTTTTTCCCCTCTCCTTGATTTTCTGTTTTTTTTTTTAATGATGGCTTGATGCGTAAGTACAGTATATTTAGCTCATTATATTTTATTTTCATGATTTGTTAGATCTCCCTATGAAACGTATTCATAGTGAGTAGAATAGAATATTCATTGCAGAGAAATTCATCATCTCTAATTTATCTTTTTTTTTTTTTATTTTTTTTCACTCCCTGATTTTCAGTTTTTTTTTTTAAATGGTGTCTTGATGCGTAATAATACCAAACTCATTATATTTTATTCTCATGGTTTGTTAGATATCTCTATGGAAGGTATTTATAGTGAGTAGAATAGAACACTCATTGCCGAGAAATTCATTATCTTGAATATATTTTTTTTCTATCTTTTTTCCTCCTCTCCTTGATTTTCTATTTGTTTATGGTGGCTTGATTCGTAATTATATTTAGCTCATTATATTTTATATTCATGGTTTGTTATATCTCTCTATGAAAGGTATTTATAGTGAGTAGAATAGAATATTCGTTGCCGAGAAATTCATTATCTTTCATTTATCTTTTTTTTTATCTTCACTCCCCTTGATTTGTTTTTTTCTTTAATTGGTGTCTTGATGCGTAATTATGTGTAGCTCATTATATTTTATTTTCATGATTTCTTAGATCTCCCTATGAAAGATATTTATAGTGAGTAGAACAGAATATTTATTGCTTATATGGAAATGGATGTGTATTTGGAATGCTGGATACCAGTAGATATCAGCACTACGAAAATCGTTGAAGATATAACCGTACGGAAGATTTATCTTTGTTAATAAGACGACGCAATTTCATGACTGAAAACTTGTAATTATTAGCATTTTAACATTTTTGCTAAAATATTGTTTTTAAATTCCAATATATTTTATTTTGGAAGTTTATATATGATGGAACTTAGCTTCCATTATATTTTTAAAAAATTAATATTTTCTAAAATATTTTTAAAAAGTTCCAATATATTTTATTTCGGAAGTTTAAATGATAGAACTTAACTTCTATTATATTTTTAAAAATTTAAAATTTTTGCTAAAATATTTTTAAAAGGTTCCAAAATATTTCATTTTGGAAGTTTAAATATGATGGGACTTAACTTCTATTGTATTTATAAAAATTTAACATCCAAGTTCAACTTGAGCAGGCTAAAACATATGTAAATAGTTTATCTGTGAGGAACTCACCTAACTATTTTGCTGTACATAGCCAGGAGCTAATAAATATGATAAAGGATTAGTATTGCTTTAACGTTAAACTCAAGTTATTCTCTGAAAATCTTTGCCTTTTAAAGCCTGTAATGCCTCTCCCAATAAATTTTAAAAATTTACCTTCCAAATTCTGTTTCGATAATACTTATATAAATACTTTATCTGCTAAAAACCAAATAATATTGTTTTTATAAACGTAGCAACAACTTATAAATATATTGTAAGCTCAGTGTTACTTCAGCGTTATAATAAAGTTTGGGATTGAAATATTTTGCCTTTTTAAGCCTGTAATGCCTTTCCAAATTCAACTTCAATCCTACTTACGTAAATATTTTATAAGTTAAAAACACAAAAATTAACATTTTGCTAAACCTGGCCAACAAATTTTGAATATATTATAGGCTCAGTATGACTTTGGCGATAAGATAAAGTTAGGCTTCGAAATATTTGTCATTTGGAGCCTATAATGCCTTTTCCAAAAGTTTTTTTAAAATTTAACTTCCAAAGTCTATTTCGGTAATGCCTATATAAATATTTTATCAGTTAAAAACACAAAAATTAAAATTTCTTTGTTAAACCTAGCCAACAAATTGTGAATACATTATAGGCTTAGTATTACTTTAGCGATATTATAAAGTTAGGCATCGAAATATTTTGATTTTTTAAGCCTGTAATGCCTTTCCGTTAAATTTTAAAAATTTAACTTTTAAAGTCAACTTCGATAATACTTATATAAATATTTTATGTGTTCAAAATGCAAATAATATAATTTGCTAAACCTATTTAACAACTTATAAAAATATTATAGCGTTACAATAAAGTTAGGCTTTGAAATATTTTGCCATTTGAAGCCTATAATACCGTTGCCAATAAATTTTGAAAATTTCACTTCCAAATTCAACTTCAACAGTACTTGCATAAATATTTTATCTGGCCAAGAATTTATGAAGAGATTTATAGGCTCAGAATTACTTTAACTAAAGCTAGGCTTTGGAATATTTGGTTTTTGAAGACTATAATACCCTTTCCAATAAATTTTGAAAATTTCACTTCCAAATTCAACTTCAACAGTACTTACATAAATATTTTATCTGGCCAAGAATTTATGAACAGATTTATAAGCTAAGAATTACTTTAACTAAAGCTGGGCTTTGGAATATTTATGCTTTTTGGAGCCTATAATACCTTCCCCAATAAAAAAAAAAACACACAGACACAGACAGACATACACGCATTAAACACCGACACTAAATCTCCCACCAAATACGAGCATCCGATTCCCATTAAAATGGTGGCTGAAAAACGCTTCTCAGAACGCATGTCTCGGAACGTTTCCAGGATGATTAAAAACCATTACCTAATGCGTTTGGGATTTTGCTAGATGTACGCTCCCATTCCCCTCGCGAGCAAGACGCCATTTGGGGAAGCGGGGCCCGAAAATGTTTCGGGGTCGTATTCAAATGAACCGGAAATGCTGCTGCGGCCGGGGTTAAATTTGTATTTTCGTTAAGTTTGTAATCTTCCCAAAACTTCCCTTGATTTTGACGATTAATCAGTTTCTCTAAGTTCTTTAATTTCCGTAACTAATTTTGTTTTATCTATTCGTAGTATTTTTTTATTTATTCCCCGTAGGGGGCTAATGCCGTCAGTGCACCTCATGCGGTGCACTGTAGGCTTTACTTAAGGTTCTTTGCGGCGTCCCTTCGGCCCCTAGATGCAACCCCTTTCATTCGCTGTACTGTACCTCCGTTCGTATTCCTTTTCTCCCATCTTACTTTCCACCCTTTCCTAACAATTGTTTCATGGTGCAACTGCGAGGTTTTCCCCCTGTGACACCTTTCAGTCCTTTTTACTGTCAATTTCCCTTACAGCGCTGAATGACCTCGTAGGTCCCAGCGCTTGGCCTTCGGCCTAAATCCTGTACTCTACCTTTTTTTTATTTCCATTATTAAGTGCCTGTCATATGCAGTGTTTCCTAATCAGGTGAAACATAACTAAGCATGTCTCCTCAAACCCACTGGACTTTTGTGACCTAAGCAGAGTCATATAACCGGAAGTTAAGTGACTGGTGGGTCTCAGTTAAGATGGAAAGCTTGCACTTTTTGGAGTCAACCCTTCTGAATTAAATAGATTTATAGCTGATTATATCTTCAGCCTGTGAGAGAAGTTAAGTATTGTTGGGTATGGTCAGTACTAGGACGAATGAACACCAGGAAATGGCAGACACTATTCCCCAGAGATTCTCTTGGTTAGGGGAGGACCTGGCTCTGGGCTTGTTTTTTGAAAAATCCATTGTGGTCCAGTTGTTATGCACTAAGTGGTTAGTAAACTGCGGTTGTCAGACCGGATAGAGAAAGTTATGTGGCGGCTTATTTGAAGAAACGGGAATAGTGACTTCAGGAGTGCAATCTCTGGTGTTCCTTTTTTTGTAAAATATGTGGTTTGGCCTTTTTTTTTTTAAATATGTGGTTTGGCCTTGAAAACAGGCTTGTGGCTTAGGTAGGTGATTTTCCCTCTTTGCACCGATCCCTTCTCTTGAGTATCAACTGGTTGTATCAACGTGTTCCTGGGTGTATCAACAGAGATTCAGGCAATATAAGTGCGAGGTGAAAATTATGGAGGGATGAATTAGACCTTAAAACAACGAATGATTGTTAGTAGGTCCAGCATATTGGACAGCCAACCCACGGTATTACTTTAGCATTATAATAAAGTTAGGCTTCTGAAGCCTTTAATGCCTTTCCCAATAATTTTTTTAAAAATTATCTTAAAAAATATATTTGAAGAATGTCTTTGAAGACTTCTTCTGGAGACCTGATTCTGGTATTGGCATTAATCTCTGACGCTGTCGTTCAAGTACTTCATTTTGCATCAGTTACAAAGTTCGTCACAGTTCTGATCACCTTGGTTTTTGGATCATTCTATATTATACCTTCTAAAACGGAGTACTAACAGTGCAGTTAACTATAATAGCCGTGGATATCAAACTTTTGTGAGGTTCAGTAGTTCAGACTTTGTGCAGATGTCTTTTGTTGTTGAGACCTTAAATATAAATCACGCCTTTTAGTTTATTTGTTGTTCATCTTATTCATTTCACTTTGTTATGAACATAATTTTTTTCCGTGTTATTGATGAGTATGAGAATAGGTACCAGCCCTCGGGCTGGGGGGTTAAACAGCAGGCCTAGCAACACTGGCCACATGTCTTAGGCATCGGGACCTGTCCCCCACTGGCTGTCGGCCAAAGAAACCGGAGATCAGCGCCGGCCCTATGAGCCTCACAGAGGCCCAGGAGGACTTTAACTTTAACTTTATATTATATGGATTTATTCTTTACTTGATTTTCCCTGTACTGGTGTGCTTGTCCTATTTCAAGCCTTGCCTTCGCAGCATTTTGCTTTTCCAAAAAGGGTTGCTGCTTGGCTTTCAATAATAATAATAATAATAATAATAATAATAATAATTTCATTCAAGAAAGACTTGCTGAGAACCGAAAGGTTAAGACAAAAAAAATAGTATGATCTAATTATTATTATCAGTAATATTTAATATTTTTACTGTCGTAAATGTTTTTATAACTGATGACGATGAAATCATGATTAATCCCCTTTAATAAGAGGAAGCTATTTTTTCTAACTACTGCGTGTGCAAGATCTCTCTCTCTCTCTCTCTCTCTCTCTCTCTCTCTCTCTCTCTCTCTCTCTCTCTTTGATTTTTCTATAATAATCATAATTTCCTTTCAGCTAATCTTCGTCCCATTTTATTCATTACGAATGATCTTTTTCCTCTCATGTGTTTCACTTCCTTTCATTTCCGTTTGTCTTTTCCGATTTCATCCTCTTTGTTAGTTCCGTCCAAACCTTTCCAACCCTTCATTTTTTTTCGAGTTTCTCTTTCCTTTCATATCTGTCTTTTTTTTTCTTGGTTTCAGTATCATCTTATTTCCTGTAAACCCCCACCACCACCACCCCCCCTTTTTTTTTTTATTAATTTTTGTCTTCTCTTATAATTCCTTTGATCTTGAATTTGTTATCATTGGTTTGGTATCTTCAGCTTCTCTCTCTCTCTCTCTCTCTCTCTCTCTCTCTCTCTCTCTCTCTCTCTCTCTCTCTGTAACGCTTTAACTGCAGCCATTCTCTCTCTCTCTCTCTCTCTCTCTCTCTCTCTCTCTCTCTCTCTCTCTCTCTCTCTCTCTCTCTCTCTCTCTCATTTGTAACGCTTTAACTGCATCCATTTTCTCTCTCTCTCTCTCTCTCTCTCTCTCTCTCTCTCTCTCTCTCTCTTGTTGTAACGCTTTAACTGCAGCCATTCTCTCTCTCTCTCTCTCTCTCTCTCTCTCTCTCTCTCTCTCTCTCTCTCTCTCTCTCTCTCTTGTAACACTTTAACTGCAGCCATTCTCTCTCTCTCTCTCTCTCTCTCTCTCTCTCTCTCTCTCTCTCTCTCTCTCTCTCTCTCTCTCTCTCTCATTTGTAACGCATTAACTGCATCCATTTCCATCTTGTTTCCCTTTCTTAAATATTTCCTGTTTCTTTTCCTTCACATTTCTCTCTGCCTTTTTTTTAAGCGCTTGATTTCTATGAGCAACTAATAATTCCTAATTTGGATTATTCCTTTACCTATAATCTGCTTGTTAAGGTTTTTTTCCTCTCCTGGGCGAACTCATTCTTTCCTCTCCATTATTGCTCATTTCCTTTTTCGCCGTGTCTCTCCTTCCCTTCAGATTTAATGCCTTGTTTTCTTTGCATTTTACCCCGTTTCTTTTGATTTTTGAAAGGTTGTTTTAACAGTAATTGTATTTCTCCATTTACTTCATAAATCATTCTTACTCTGCAACCATCTCTAAGTTTTATATCAAATGCACAGCGATCAAGTTTTAAGCTTTCATTATCGTACCTTAGTAACATACCATTAAGAAACTGGACGCTGATAACCAGTAGGTTGCCTGGACATGATAATGAAGCCCTCGGACTAGTTGGTCATTATACAATATACAACTGCGAGGTTTTTCTCTTGTTAATCCTTTAAAAATCTTGCTACTCTCAATTTCCCTTTCAGCGCTGAATGACCTCGTCATAGGTCACATCACTTTTCCTTTAGCCGAAGTCCCATAATCCATTCCTTAGGACTATAGAAAAAAAAAAAGGTAAAAAATGCGCAATCGATTTTTCTGGGCCCGCGTTCGAGTCTCCGGCCGGCCAATGAAGAATTAGAAGAATTTATTTCTGGTGATAGAAATTCATTTCTCGGTATAATGTGGTTAGGATTCCACTATAAGCTGTAGGTCCCGTTGCTAGGTAACCAATTGGTTCTTAGCCAAGAAAATAAGTCTAATCCTTCTAGCCAGCCCTAGGAGAGCTGTTAATCAGCTCAGTGGTCTGGATAAACTAAGGTACACTTAACTTTTTGTACCGCGTATAATCAAGGCCACCGAAAATAGATCTATCTTTCGGTGGTCTCGGTATAATGTTGTATGAGTCGCGGCCCATGAAACTTTAACCACGGCCCGGTGGTAGCCTATTCGTTGTTAGAAGCATGATTATGGCTAACTTTAACTTTAAATAAAATAAAAACTACTGAGGCTAGAGGGTTGTAATTTGGTATGTTTGATGATTGGAAGTTGGATGATCAACATACCAATTTGCAGCCCTTTAGCCTCGGTAGTTTTTAAGACCTGAGGGCGGACAGAAAAAATGCTAACAGAAAAAAGTTCGGACGGACAGACAAAGCCGGCACAATAGTTTTCTTTCACAGAATACTAAAAAAATTGGCATACTCACTCTTGCCCCGAATTGCCCTTCGCCGGGAGTTCCAAAATCAGATCCCGCAGAGCCTGTATGAAGTCGTTGTGTCCCGCAATGAGTGACGTCACCACTGCGAACTTGGGCCAGGAGTAGCGTTGTAGGATGGACAGCATGGCCGCCGCCTGTTGCTCAATAGATGGCGCCAGTTGCAGCTGTGAACTCGACGTCCGCTGGATAAAGATGGGAAGTGAAATGTCAGATGGACTAGATACATACTGTAGGTGAAATAGATACATAGGTGAAATAGATAAATAGGTACAATGGATAGGTGAAATAGATAAGTAGGTAAAATGGGTAGACGGAATAGATTCATAGGTGAAATAGATAGATTAAGTAGGAATGGATAGATGAAATAGGTACATAGGTGAAATAGATAAATAGGTAAAATGGATAGGTGAAATAGATAAGTAGGTAAAATGGGTAGACGGAATAGATTCATAGGTGACATAGATAAAGTAGAAATGGATAGGTGAAATAGGTACATGGGCGAAATAGATACATGAAACAGTTACATAGGTGAAATGGATAGATGAAATAGGTACACAGGTGAAATAGATACACAGGTGAAATAGACAGATGAAATAGGTACATACGTGAAATAGATACATGGGTAAAATGGATAGGTGAAATAGATTCATAGATGAAATGGATAGATTAAGTAGATAAAGGTGAAACAGATACATAAGCGAAATGGAGAGATGAAATAGGTATATTGGTTAAGTACATACATAGGGAAAATAGATACTTGAAGTAGACACATAGGTGAAATAGATACACAGGTGAAATAGATTATTGAAATAGTTACGTAGGTGCAATAGTTCTTTGAAATAGATACTTTGGTGAAATGGATAGATGAAATAGATTCTTTAAATAAATACATGGGTAAAATAGATACACGAAATAGATACATAGGTGAACTGAATAGATGAAATAAATACGCAGATTAGTAATAGTGACGATGAAAAAAAAGGGACTAAAAATCTCAGTCAAATGACGAAAATTTTAGATAAGACAGACTGTTATTGGTTAATCGACAGTAAATGATTGTGACAACAACAGTGAAATGTGAGAGAGAGAGAGAGAGAGAGAGAGAGAGAGAGAGAGAGAGAGAGAGAGAGACACCCAGCTAATTGATTTATTCATAGTAATTGGTTGTGACAACAACGGGAATTATACGGTAAGGCGAATGGTTATTGAATCCTGATGCCTTTGTTTGTACGCTCGTGTGTTCAAAGCATTACGAAACCCATCGAGGTGTCTGGATTGTTATTTGACAGATTATTTATATAAAACATTTTCCAGTGAACAATACCGTCAGATATTTAGTTGAAGAAACAACCTTTTACTAATGAATGCAGAATTTAAAATATTTATTATTTGACAGTTTATTTATATAAAACATTTTCCAGTGAACACTAACGTTCAAATATTTAGTTAAAGAAGCAACGTTTTACTAATGAATGCAGAATTTAAAATATTTATCATTTGACATTATTTATATAAAACATTTTCCAATGAACAATACCGTCAGATATTTAGTTAAAGAAACAACCTTTTACTAATGAATGCAAAATTTTAAATATTTACTGTTTGACGGTTTATTTATATAAAACATTTTCCAGTGAACACTAATGTCAAATATTTAGTTAAAGAAACATCCTTTTAGTAATGAATACAGAATTAAAATATTTATTCACTGACAGATTATTTATATAAAACATTTTCCAGTGAACACTAACGTCAAATATATAGTTAAAGAAACAGCCTGTTACTAATGAATGCAGAATTTAAAATATTTATTCAGTGACAGATTATTTATATAAAACATTTTGCGTTGAACAATACCATCAAATATTTTGTTAAAGAAAACATTCTTTCAAAAACTACTGCAGAATTTAAAATATTTATTCGTTGATAAATTTCCGATATAAAACGTTTTTTTCAGTGAACGCTACTGTCAAATATTTCGTTAAAGAAAACATTTTTTTAGAAATAGTACAGAATTTATAATAATTATCTTTGATATATTGGTCACATAAAACATTTGTTATTGAACACTAACGTCAAATACTTAGTGAAAGAAAACATTCTTTTAAAAATAGTAAAGTATTTATGATAATTATTCGTTCATAGATTTGTTATATAAAACATTTGACATTGAATACTAAAGTCATTTGTTTAGTTAAAGAAAAATCTTTTAAAAACTAGTTCAGAGTTTAAAATATTTATTCTTTCATAGATTTGTTATATAAAAATGTTTTTTACTGAACATCAGCGTCAAATATTTAGTTGAAGAAAATCTTTTACTAATGAATACAGGATTTAAAATATTTATTAGTTGATGGATTAGTTATATAAAGCATTTTCCGCTGAATATCAGCATCAAATATTTAGTTAAAGAAAGCAATTTTCTTAACAGGTAGCTCAGAATTTAACAGATTTGTTGTGCAAAACTTTTTTTCAGTGAACACTACCGTTAAATATTCAGTTGAGGAAAACAGTCTTTTACTAATGAAATGCAGAATTTAAAATATTTATTCGGATAAAAATAGCAGCATTAATTATATCAACTGTGTAAACAAAATAATAATTCTCTCACATTTACGTTTTTCCATCCGCAAAAAAAACAGGTAAAAAATAAAATATTTATTCGCATAAAAAAGCAACGCTGATAATATCGACCACACAAACAAAATAATAAAAATAATTCTCTCACATTTACTTTCTTCCATCCATAAAAAAGCTAAAAGAATAAAATATTCTTATAAAAAAGCAACGCTAATAATATCAGCCACGTAAATATGCCAATAATTCTCTCTCCTTAAGTCTCCTCCGTCCACAAAAACCAACAGAAAAAAAAAAAAAAAAACAGGAATCATTCAGGAATACGACACCCTGCACACAGACAGATAGACAGGCAGACGCGCGCAAGCACGCCGACATGCGCGCACGCAAAGACATTCACTCTCACTTTTCCCGTGCCGTTGCAATCGTTTAATTGATCCAGACAGCCGTGCATTGGGTGCTGAAAGCTCGCTTTTATTATCAACTCTTGCAATTAATGGACAGTAAGGTGATGTGACAGTGATTCTCTACGGGTGTCCCGTCGAAGGGACAGGAGTCTAAAAGCAATAGGAATTATTATTATTATTATTATTATTATTATTATTATTATTATTATTATTATTATTATCGTCATCGTTGGTATTTTAGTAAAGGTGTTAAATGTAAAAATTTGATTGCGTTATTCTGTACATTATTTGTGTTTCGATTTAGAGTAGAATTACATAACCCCTCCTCCTCCTCCTCCTCCTCCTCCTCCTCCTCCTCCTCCTCCTCCTCCTCCTCCTCCTCCTCCTCCTCCTCCTCCTCCTCTCTCTCTCTCTCTCTCTCTCTCTCTCTCTCTCTCTCATTATATGCAAACACAGTGACAGTAATGAACTTTTGGGATATTGGCAGTCAGTCATCAACATTATATACTGACATGTATGGGCATATATACATACACACTCAAACAAGAATGTATGTATATATATTATATATATATATATATATATATATATATATATATATATATATATATATATATATATATATATATATATATATATATATATATGTGTGTGTGTGTGTGTGTGTGTGTGTGTGTGTATAATAAAACATTGGTAAAATGTAGTATTCTATTTTCTGTTTTAAGAGTTGTCTTGTCTTTCAAAATAATTAACTTTATATTATTATAACTGCGTATTAATTCAACATACAAAAGCTATTTCAAATGTAGAATGAATTTTACAGACAAACTTTGAGTGTCTTACCTGATCCTATTCCACGTAAAAATGCGAAAAGAGGGGTAATATTAATGTAAGCATCACAGCACCAGTATAGTGGGATTAAAAATTTCCCTATTAAGTGGATAGTCTTGTTTATTGTGTCACATAAGTAATTATCTGTTAATAGTAGTTTCTACAGCCGCCGAGATATTAATTCTCTATTTGTCTTGAAGACAAACATAAAACAATTATAATGATAAGCATAATACAATCATCATGATAGCCCTTTCCATATGGGTCTGTTCTGCCCTAAAATGGAAAAACTGCAATATCTGCAAAATTTTCGAAATTGAGATGTGCCACTTATTGGGCTCGTGCAACACTAATGCACAAGTTACTGCAGTTTCAGAATGATTCTTCAGTGCTTTCCACGAGCATTTAGAGGACCCATTTGCAGTATCTGCAAAATCAGTAGTAAGGCAAGGGAAAACACCATTTTTCTGTTTTGTATTTTTTGCAGATACTGCAGTCTTCCATTTTAGGGTAGTATTGTTAATGAAATTATGTAATTTTTCGTTATTTCACTAAAGTAATTCCAATGCCAGGTTTATCTTCGGAAAATGCCTTTTATATTTCAAGACCAAAGACAGTATAGAAAATGCAAAAAGATAAAGATCATTTTAACATTATTACAAGGAAATTTAAAATCTTATTTTCCATTCTTTCTTGTCTTTAAGGAGCTGGTAACGACCACACACACAGTCTAGGCAATGATTATCGGATCTTTCCTAGATAGTGACCCCCGGGGGTTTTCGGGGGTCGTTATCTAGGACTAATATTTCTTGGGGCCCAGTGTCTTTACGATATTTACAGTCTTTTGTTTATGTTTTTACGGTCATCCCCAACGGGCTTGTACTAAACACGCCGCAAAGGTGGACACATACCGAGTTAAAATCCTTGGGGTCAGACCCCCAAGGGTTTTCGGGGGTCGTTGTCTAGGACTAATATTTCTTGGGGGTCATTATCTTTGCGATATTTACAGTCTTTTGTTTATGTTTTTACGGTAATTCCCAACGCACTTGTACTAAACAAGCTGCAAAGGTGGATACATAGCGGGTTAAAACCCTGGGGGTAGGGGGGGGAGGGCGCCACTATCTAGGAAAGATCCTGATTATCACATCTCAAAAATTCACAAAGGAATTGTAGCTATCAACCTTCCAGGATATGACGAATGCCCTTTATCTTTGTGTATTAGCAGGTACAGACATCACAAATAATGGGATGCAGTAGGACCACAGCTTAGCGGACACTTTTGGGGGTCTGGCCTTGCTGATAAATAGCAAAATCCGTTAAGCAACATGGTCTTGTTACTTAACGGATTTTGCCCTTGAATATTTTCAGTCCTATATTTAACAGCAATTCCACATAGCTAAACTAACCTGTACTTTATACTTAATCAATTAAAGAGATATATCAACAAATTTATCACATCCAGAATGGTGGCATAGGAAGAAATAATAAAAAATGGTAGCTGATAAGTACGGAAGACTGCAGTATCTACAAAAATTACAAAGCTGAGAAAAATGGTAGATACTGCAGTTTTCCCTGGCCTTACTACTGA
Source organism: Macrobrachium rosenbergii (assembly GCF_040412425.1). Classification (NCBI taxonomy): domain Eukaryota; kingdom Metazoa; phylum Arthropoda; class Malacostraca; order Decapoda; family Palaemonidae; genus Macrobrachium; species Macrobrachium rosenbergii. The sequence continues at coordinate 38,962,854 of NC_089753.1, read as the reverse complement.
TTTTGCAGATGCTGCAAATGAGACCCCCTAAATAAAGCATTGAAGAACCATTCTGAAGGTGAAGTAACTTATGATGTATTAGTGTTTCATGAGCCCCAGTAGGTGGCATATCTCAATTTCGGAAATTTTGCTGATACTGCAATTTTCCATTTTAGGGCAGCGTTAAATTGAGGTGTTACTTTATCATAGAACTTTATCAAAATGAAGTGAATAAAAAAAAGAAGGACGTAATCTCTCACCCTTTCTAAGCCGGAATTATCGGCGTTCCAGGCTATGACCGGAATCCCCAGGTAGCCAGCCAGCTGGAAGAAGTACTGGACTGAGGCCGTCGATCTGCCGTAGTTCTCTGAATTGAAGAGGTACAGGATAGCTGAGACGTTGTTCGGGAGGAACTGGTCGCAGAGGGTCTCCAGGATCGCTGTTTTTGGGAGAGACGATAAGGACCCATATTAGTTAAGGAGAGAACACGGTAGTGTTTCTAGTGATGAGAATAAAGAGTGGATAGTGTTTCTAGCAGTGAAAACAAGGAGAGGAAAGCGTTAACAGTGGTGAGAATAAAGTGTGTTTAGTGGTGACAGTAAAGAGAGGATAATGTTTCTAGTGGTGAGAATAAAGAGAGGATATTTCTAGTGATGAGAATAAAGTGGGTCTAGTAATAACAATAAAGAGAGGATAGTGTTTCTGGTGATGAGAATAAAGAGAGAATAGTGTTTCTAGTGATAATAATAAAGAGAGGATAATATTTCTAGTGATGAGAATGAAGAGAGGATAATGTTCCTAGTGATGAGAATGAAGAGAGGATTGCGTTTCTAGTGATGGGAATAAAGAGAGGATGATGTTTCTAGTGATGAGAATGAAGAGAGGATAATGTTTCTAGTGATGAGAATAAAGAGAGGATAATGCTTTTAGTTATGAGAATAGAGAGGGTATTGTTTCTAGTGGCAGAGAATAAGAAAGGATAGTATTTCTAGTGCTGGGAATAAATAACGGAAATATATTCGTCAGAGACCAGTTTTGGAAGAGGAAAAAATAGAATGAAGACGCTATTTGAGAAAGAACATAAACCACATTTGTGAAGCGAACAATTATATATACGGAAGCTAAAATAGTTGTTGAAATATATTCACTACGAAATTGTTCCATGAAATGATATGAAAAAGAATAAACTGGTTATGAAGTATAAGAAATATATCCTGTGATGAGAATCAATGAAAGAAATATATTCACCCTAGATATAAGTTTTCGGGAAAAAAATATATATAAATCTCCTCAAAAGAGAGAAAGAAATGAGAGGCGTTGTTATTTATGAGAGGAGAAAAAAGATCGTAGTTCAGGTCATGAGAACAAATGGAAACATAATTTTCTTGTGTAATTGTTTGCAAAGAGTAGAAAGAGAAGACTGGCTGTTCTCGGGAAGAAGAGAACGATTTTTCTAATACAAAATTTTAAATGCAGGGTTAGGGAAAAGCAAGGATTTATTTTCAGTGAGAAGAATACGAAGCGAAATCTATTAAATTTTGTGACATCTGAGTACGGAAGTGGCAGAGAAAAATATGCGGAAGAGAATTTAGTCCGCTTGAAGAAAAAATTAAACAATATATTTTCAATAAGCGTTTTCTTTCTTTATATTTCTTCATTACAGACATTTCAGTCTTGAGCAACAAATAGTACTTATACACAGCGCGGGAAAAGTTGTGACATAAAGCCTAACTGTGAAAGAGGGTTATTTTAGGAGTCTGAATCTGTGCTTGTTTATGTTCGGAGAATATGACAGAGCGGTTGTGCTAGGTGATCTGAATTCGAAGGTTGGTGACTGAGAAAGGATGGCGTTGCTAGTATGCATGAAATTCAGGGAGTGAATGAGACTGGAGATTGTCTTGAGGAAATGTGGTTGGAAAGAGCATTGATTGACTGAAGTAAAAGGTTTCCATAAATGATTGTTTAGAAGTATACTTGTAAAAGAGAAAAAGGTAAAGGAAAGAGTTTGCTAGATTATGTATTAGAACGCAGGAGATTTAAGGTCAAGTCGATGAATGGCCTGAAGTGTGAGTTAAGCACCTGGTAGTCAGTATAATGTAATAATTAATAATTTGGATGAAAAGGGCACTAATATGCATGGCCGTTCGACAGATGTATATCAGGGTTGTTTGATGTTAGGTCAAGGAACTTTTCACTGGTGATTTCCATTTAATTTCCATTCTAAAAGAAGTTGTATGATTTAAAAAACGCGTCGAAAGGTTCCTTTCACAATAAAAGACACACTGAACAAAGAAAAATCTTGAATGTTAGTAAACAAGAAAACTTTTTGTAGCCTCATACTTCTAAAACGACCATTCAAAGCATAAACAAACCATTTCCGGGCAATTTTTATTAATCATTAAAAGAAATAACGACGCGCGACCAGCCAAACGGAAGAGAGTCCTGCTCCTCCTCCTCCTCCTCCTCCTCCTCCTCCTCCTCCTCCTCCTCCTCCTCCTCCTCCTCCTCCTCCTCCTCCTCCTCCTCCTCCGTCCCAACAGCCTGAGGGAGAGGCTGTAGCTGGTGCTATGGCGGTTGGGGGCCTCATCATCTCTTAAAAAGCTTCGTTTTATGGATAAACAAACCCCTGGCGATCGCTGCCCTTTCCCCTCTGTTTCCCGAGAAAGGAAGGCTCTTCGTCAGGTGTTTTTAAACCAAACGCTCCTTTAGCGGTGGAACAACAACAAAAGCAGCAGCAGCAGCAGCAGCAGCTGCGGTTAGAGAAAAGAAAAAGGGAAAATCCCTTTCTTGGTTCTACTGAAGATCTTACCCGAGGACCTTACTTTATCTCCATTTCGTTTTTGTTTTTCTTTCATTTTGACGTCGTCTTTTTCCTTTCTTTTTAGTCTTCTGTAAAAGAAAACTATTTTGCCGGCTCTGTCCGTCCGCACTTTTTTTCTGTCCGCTCTCAGATCTTAAAAACTCTTGAGGCTAAAGGGTTGCAAATTGGAATGTTGATCGTCCACCCTCCAATCATCAAACATACCAAATTGCAGCCCTCTGGCCTCAGTAGTTTATATTTTATTTAGTGTTAATTTTAGCCATGATCGTGCTTTCGGCAACGATATAGGATAGGCCACCACCGGGCCGTGCTTAAAGTTTCATGTTATAGATATATATGTTATTATGAATTACTATGTAGGTATTATTCGAAAAATTTGCTACCTCTTGTTCTTGTTTTCTCGTCTACCTCCGAGGTGCTAGTACTAAACATGGCGGAAGTTCCTTGGGACGCCGGGTGTAGTACTAATAGCCCCTCGGGGATCAAAGTATTATATACGCCCATTCCTATATTGTGTGGTCGACAAATTATTTTAATAAACGATATCTTCGTGCGGCCGTCTACTTTACGTTAACCGTACGGTGGTTTAAAATTTGTACAGCGTAGATATTTTTTCCTTGTATATGAGCTTTTCAGTCGAGAAACATGCCAAGTGCCATTTTTAAAATATAGTAAATTATATTAAAAATACCCATGGCCCAGGATGGCGCTTGGCATGTTTCTCGACTGAGAGACTCATATAACAAGCCAAAATAGTACCCCTTTTTGTCTAATTGCGACAAATTGTCCCCAGAATTTTCAAACAATATTTACAGTTTCAGAATCTGTAATTATTAATGAATGAATTTACCATATTAATATTAGTTCTTAAAGTTTTCGAAGTAACGTGTTTTATGCCCACCATGAAAATGTATTGTGTGGTCTTTTGTGAGCTCCTACAAGGCAAAAGTAATCTTTTACGTTACCAGCGATGAAAGGCAGAATCACAAAAAAGAGAAAGACGAAACAATGTGTCGACGCCATGGGGACGTAAGCAAGAGCAGTGTTGAATCCAAGGTGGTATCAAATAGGTAGTGGTCAAGTTTCTCAATTTTTAATGTAATTGGTATCTCTATAATAATAAAATCTACTCGGATTTTATTATTATTATATAATATATTTTATTATTATATTATATTATACTGTATTATTATATATTTTATTATTATTATATGGATCTTGTTTGTCCTCCCCGAATGACAGAAGGGGAGACATGACACAGCCACCCACCCCATGCAAACCTCTTTGTCCGTCCCGGCTGGGGGAGGGGTTGGTAGGGGAACGGGTTGTTAGGGGAGACATCCACCCTCCTCCTGCAAACCTGTTTGTCCGCCCCTGGTGGGGGCGGGGTAGGTAGGGGATCAGGAGGGTAGAGGGGGACAGCAGTGCCGAGTTCCAGCGCAAGTAGCACACGCCAACAAGCTCGTAGTGAATGATAGACCAAAAAGGCCCAAACACATTTCATTCATCCTGAAACAATCATCAGTAGAAGAGCTTTTACTAAAAAAAAAAAATACCGTTTAGTCCTTCTGTTCATCAGTCCGGGTCCCGTAAGGGGGTAGTGCCTTCAGTGCACCTCAGGCGGTGCACTGTGTGCTTTACTTAAGGTTCTTTGCAGCGTGCATTCGACCCCTAGCTGCAACACTTTTCGTTCCTTTTACTGTACCTACTTTCATATTCTCTTTCTTCCATCTTACTTTCCACCCTCTCCTAACAATTGATTCATAGTGCAGCAGCGAGGTTTTTCTCCTATTACACCTTTCAAACCATTTACTTTCAATATCCGTTTCAGCGCTGAATGACCCCATAGGTCCCAGTGCTTAGCCTTTGCCCTAAATTCTATATTTAATTCAATTCAATTTATCAGTCCGGAGGAACCAATGGAGTCTCCATCTTCAAACTTCATACACAGAAATATTTCAGCGAATTACAGTGTAGATTATAAATTAACTCTAGAATTTAGCGTTAAATTCCAGTTTCACCTGTAATGATAAATAACACTAGTGTAATTAAACAGCTGGCCATTCCATTGCACTATCACCATGTTACTGCATCACCTTAAAGTTGATCCCATCAGCTCCTCAGTTTTTCCATTCTTCAGCCTCTTAGCCCTTTCTGCTCCTCGTCCGTTCCTTAATGGGTGGTCATGAGGCCACTCTTTTCTGTTGTGGTCACTGAACGTGTTTAGTGGCCATTAAAACAGTCTCACAGTGGCCTTTGAAACAGTCTTACATTGGCCATTTAAACAGTCTTACAGTGGCCACTGAAACAGTCCTAGTGTCCACTGAAACAGTCTTACAGTGGCCACTGAAACAGTCCTAGTGGCCACTGATGCAGTCCTACAGTGGCCATTTAGTCTTACAATGGCCACTGAAACAGTCTTACATTGGCCATTGAAACAACAGTGGCCATTGAAACAGTCTTACAGTGGCCATTGAAACAGCCTTACAGTGGCCATTGAAACAGTCTTACTGTGGCCACTGAAACAGTCTTACAGTGGCCATTGACACAGTCTTACAGTGGTCACTGAAACAGTCTTACAGTGGCCATTTAAACAGTCTTAAAGTGGCCATTGAAACAGTCTTACAGTGGCCATTGAAACCGTCTTACAGTGGCCATTGAAGCAGTCTTACAGTGGCCATTGAAACAGTCTTACAGTGCCATTTAAACAGTTTTACAGTGACCATTGGGACAGTCTTTCAGTGCCCATTGAAGCAGTCTTACAGTGGCCATTGAAGCAGTCTTACAGTGGCCATTTAAACAGTCTTACAATGGCCACTGAAATAGTCATACAGTGGCCATTAAAATATTACAGTGGCCGTTTAAACAGTCTTACAGTGGCCCTTAGATCAAAGTCCTGTAGTGACCACCAGTAAAAATTTCAATAACTGTCAGGAAAAACAGCAGGTGGGGATGCTCAGTTTTCAGTTCTTTCCCTCCCAGATCTCTCTGGGATATTGAGCTTGTCCCACCAGACGGCAACTAGCTCTAACGGTCTAACCTATCCCATCCGTAAAGAAAAACAGATGTCATAGTTCGCTTTTTGTACGTCAGTGCAACAGCTGATTTCTAAAGTAGGTCTAACGGAAAGGCTACTTTAACCTTAAATAAGATAAAAACTACTGAGGCTAGAGGGCTGCAATTTTGTATGTTTGATGATTGGAGGGTGGATGATCAATATAGCAATTTGCAGCCCTCTAGCCTCTGCAGTTTTCAAGATCTGAGGGCGGACAGAAATATTGCGGACGGAAAAAAGTGCGGACGGACAGACAAAGCCGGCACAATAGTTTTCTTTTACAGAAAACTAAAAACGTATTTTTAGCGTTCATAACTATAGTTATTGCGACTGCAGGTTGTTTAAATTAATCAGTTAATAAATCATTTCGAATGTATAATCGTTCCCATTTCACATAGATAAGCATAAACGGTCCAAACCTCATAAACGGTCCAAACCTCTCTCTCTCTCTCTCTCTCTCTCTCTCTCTCTCTCTCTCTCTCTCTCTCTCTCTCTCTCTTCTTACAATCCCATTCGTAATCAAATAAGTCTTCTTTACCTCGTCACTTCGTTTCCAAGCGCCAGATACACTTCCTCGAAACGAGAGAGAGAGAGAGAGAGAGAGAGAGAGAGAGAGAGAGAGAGAGAGAGAGAGAGAGAGAGAAAAGAATTTTGCCAGTTTCTGCAAGCGCCTGGCTCTGAAATATTTCATTTTGGACATTTTCATCCTGCGCGAATAGAAGAGAGAGAGAGAGAGAGAGAGAGAGAGAGAGAGAGAGAGAGTAATCTTTTACACAGAGTCGCGTCAGGCGCCAGGACGCGTTGTCACCTGTCAAGAAATGACGGTTTGATTTGGGGCCGATGAGAAACTCTCATTCGGATTAAAAAACCGGGTTTCTTGGGGGTGTACGTGGGAGTTCAGCGCCTGGCGGAAATGAGAGAGAGAGAGAGAGAGAGAGAGAGAGAGAGAGAGAGAGAGAGAGAGAGAGAGATTTGGAAGCGCTCTTAACTCTGATTAAGGTATTCCATAAGTTTTGGAACTTGTTCTTGAAAGCAGTAGAAGTCGCTTTAATAGCGATACTAGTTGAAAGGGGAGGAGACAGGAGATTGGTAAATGATTTATGTAAAACGAGGTCAGTGAGAGAGAGAGAGAGAGAGAGAGAGAGAGAGAGAGAGAGAGAGAGAGAGAGAGAGAGAGAGAGAGACTTGAAAGCGCTCATAACTCTGATTAAAGGTATTCTATAAGTTTTAGAGTTGCTTGGTCAACGCAGTAGAGGTCATGAAAATAGAGGTAGTATTAGAAAATGGCTGTGCAGCAGATTAGTGAATGATATTTAGTATAAAATGAGTTCACCAGAGAGAGAGAGAGAGAGAGAGAAAATATTTACAAGTTTAACCACATTTTTTCCAAGCACGAATTGAGCTTTTTTTTTTTCATAATATCATCCTTTGGAACAAAGGGTTAAGTAGCAAATGGAAATAGAGACAGAGACAGACAATACCCACAAATTAAACCACATTTTGTTCAAAGTGGGATAAGGATTTTATTTTTGTAATAATAGCAACCTTAGGAGCAGAGATGCGTAGGAACAGAAGTGGAAATAGCGAATGGAGAGAGAGAGAGAGAGAGAGAGAGAGAGAGGATGTTTACAAATTAAACCTCATTTGTTTAAGCAGGGATAAAGATTTTATTTTTGTAATAATAGCAACCTTAGGGACAGAAGTGTAAATAGCGAATGCAGAGAGAGAGAGAGAGAGAGAGAGAGAGAGAGAGAGAGAGAGAGAGAGAGAGAGAGAGAGAGAGCCACCGTCTAGTCTAGTCTAATTCATTTCTGGTTCATCCTTCCACTGTTTGATCGGGAAGAAATTAAATTTTGGGGAAATTACTTTTGGTTTCCCTGGTATTGACTGAGAATTCCCTTAAGTAGAAACGCGAGATTTGATTATCGAAATTAATGTAAGTGACTTTTCAAATTACTTATGGAAAGCATATTAGATTCTCTCTCTCTCTGTCTGTCTGTCTCTCTCTCTCTCTCTCTCTCTCTCTCTCTCTCTCTCTCTCTCTCTTGCTACTCCTACTATTGTTTATTAAAGCCAATTAAAATTTGTATTTTGAAAAAGAATAAAATGGTCACATATTCAATGTTAACGTTTTTGGGCTGTCAAAATAGTGTCACTGATTCACTTGCCAGTCATTTTATAGCAATAACTCGAGAACTGGCGTCCCTAAAAATGGTATCCTTAAAAACACTACACTATTAGAAGGCCCCAGATGTAGTGAATTTAAACAGAACTGCATCTGGTTTTCGTTAATGGGAAACTATGTTGCTTTAGCGCTTTGTTACGAGAACCAGTGTGCGTAAGAAACTCTGACTTTGTTTAATGAATTTTTAGTTTTCTGTAAAAGAAAACTTTTGTGCCGGCTTTGTCTGTCCGTCCGCACTTTATTCTGTCCGCACTTTTCTGTCCGGCCTCAGATCTTAAAAACTGCTCAGGTTAGAGGGCTGCAAATTGGTATGTTGATCATCCACTCTCCAGTCATCAAACATACCAAAATGCAGCCTTCTAGCCTCAGTGGTTTTTATTTAATTTAAGGTTAAAGTTAGCCATAATCGTGCTTCTGGCAATGATATAGGACAGGCCACCACCGGGCCGTGGTTAAAGTTTCATGGGCCGCGGCTCATGCAGCATTATACCCAGACCACCGAAAGATAGATGTTGAAACTTACTGAATTTAAGCATGGAAATGGAATAGAGAATTTAGGTCAAAGGCGAACTGCTGTGACCTATGAGGTCATTCAGCGCTGAAACGGAAATTGAAAGTAGACAGTTTTTAAAGGTTGTAGCAGGAGGAAAGCCTCGCAGCTTTACTATGAAACAATTGTTGGGAGCGGTTGGAAAGTACGACGGAAGAAAGCGACTATGAACGGAGGTACAATAAAAGGAATTAAATTGGTTGCAGCTAGGGGCCAAAGGGACGCTGCAAAGACCCTTAAGTAATGTCTACAGTGCATCGCGGGAGGTGCACTGACGGCACTACTCCCTACGGGTTAGAATTTAAACAGTGTCAGAGATATCGTACTTGTAAAACAGGTTCATCTATAAGTAACTGTATTTCCGGATAACAAATAAGTAGATAAATGATAGCCATATAGTGGTAATTGTTATCTCTTATCTAATACTTAAAAGAAGAACAGTCCAAACCTGCCCTTAGATAAGAGTAGTTCCCAGCTAATTGGAATTCCCAGCTTATAGGAATTCCCAGCTAACGAATTGCCAGCTAACAGGAATTCCAATCTAATAGGAATTGAGAGCTAATAGGAGTTCCTAGCTAATAGGAGTTCCCAGATAATAGGAGTTCCTAGGTAATATGGGTTCTCAGCTAATAGTGGTTCCCAGCTAATAGGAGTTCCCAGCTAACTGGAATTCCCAGCTAATAGAAGTTCCCAGCTCATATGAGTTTCAAGCTAATATGAATTCCCAGCTAATAGGAGTTCCCAGCTAAGAGGAATTCCCAGCTAATAGGAGTTCCCAGCTAAGAGGAGTTCCCAGCTAAGAGGAATTCCCAGCTAAGAGGAGTTCCCAGCTAAGAGGAATTCCCAGCTAAGAGGAGTTCCCAGCTAAGAGGAGTTCCCAGCTAGTAGGAATTCCTAGCTAATAGGAGTTCCCAGTTAATAAAAGCTCCCAGCTCCAAGACGGACATACGGACCAACGGATCCGTTTAACTTCCATTAAGTTCCCGCCTGTTCCCTGTCTCATACCTGTCTCCTTCCTGTTAGGGTGTTCCAATAAAGGTGTCACCTTATGAAACCCACTCAAAAAGGCTTACACCTTCTCATATGGGTCTTATAACTTACTTGTCCAGTGACTGTGAATGAGAAGGATTGGACAAATTCGGCTCATACAAGTTTGATGTGTATGAACGCCATTAAACATTATTCATTCTTGTTATGGTCGTTTTGTGATATAGAAGCGTTGTTATCCATTATCTGTGTGTATCATTATCATTAGTTTGGTTAATATTGCTGCTGATTATTTTTCTGGTTAGTTCGTAACTGAAAAATAATATATCGGCCATATTCATCTCTATATATTGCTCGCGTATATTCGCAAAAAAAAAAAAATCAGAAATGGTATCTTCCTTTCATTTCCTCAGTGCGAAAAACATTTTATTTATTTTTTTCATTTTATGAATTTAATTTACGTCGTGCTGACCAAAGAAAACGATTAATCTGCCTTGTGGAAAGTCTCTCAAAACTTTTTAATATTATATCTGTTTTTTGTGTTTTTTTTTTGTTTTGTAGAATACTACAAAAATAAAGAAAGAAAGATGTTACTCTTAAATAAAATTGGCAGTTCCATAAATCTAAAGCGAAATAAAAGATAAAATCAGTAATTTGATAAAAATTTGATCTTGAATATAAGCCAAAAATGCGCCGAAGTTTCTTCGGCGCAATCAGTTTTCTGTACAGCGTATAATGCTGTAAGAAACTCTCAGCCACGGGCCATGAAAATCTCAACCGCGGCCCATGAAACTCAACCGCGGCCCATGAAACTTTCAGCAACGGGCCGGTGGTGGCCTGTCCTATAGCGTTGCCAGAAGCACGATCATGGCTAACTTTAACCTTAAATCAAATAAAAAACTACTGAGGCTAGAGGGCTGCAATTTGGTATGTTTGACGATTGGATGGTGGATGATCAACATACCAATTTGCAGCCTTCTAGCCTCAGTAGTTTGTAAGATCTGAGGACGGACAAAAATGAGTATAGCTGCATTTTCTTCTTAAGTATACACGTAATCCCATTTCCAGAATATCGGAGATGAAATAAAAGGGTAAAAAAAAAAGACTAATAGCGTTCTGTGAGTGCAGGAACATCAAAGAAGAAAAAACGGAAATGGTCTCTATTTTCTCAGGGGTTTGTGATCTCTCTCTCTCTCTCTCTCTCTCTCTCTCTCTCTCTCTCTCTCTCTCTCTCTCTCTCTCTCTCTCTCTCTCGTGCTAGATTTTATAGAATTTTGTCTTTAAGTTTATTGAATTTCTTCTGTTTTTTCTATATATACGTATGCGACTGACTCTCTCTCTCTCTCTCTCTCTCTCTCTCTCTCTCTCTCTCTCTCTCTCTCTCTCTCTCTCGAGCTATATTTTGTCTCTATCATTTTGTCTTTTAAGTTCTATCAATTTCTGCTGTTTTTTCTGTATATACAGTACATATGTGACTGACTCTCTCTCTCTCTCTCTCTCTCTCTCTCTCTCTCTCTCTCTCTCTCTCTCTCTCTCTCTCTCTCTCTCTCTCGCCGATAAAATTACACGACCAGAAAAAAATCTCATCGTTATAAATGTTTTTAATATTAAAATGAGATGGAACATTCTGATAACGAAATCTTAATCATCATGTCCTAGTGATGGTCCCAAATTCTTGAGGAAAAATTATGATAGTTTTATTTAGTTTTTATCCCGAACTTTTTATTTAGTTTTTATTTCGAATTCTTCCTCTTTGTCAGATTTTCGCGAACTGAAAAACTGAGGAAAGTCTTAACTATAAAATATTTTTGTTTATCTTTTAAATTCTTTTACAGGTATTCTATATGTCATTGTTTGTCTCCGTCATAATTATTATTATATATTTTCGTCTCCATTGTAACTTATGCTTATGATTGATAGATATTATATTCTGTTACGAAGTAATTTCATTACTTTTTTTAGGAGGACACTTTCAGTTTTAACAGTAGCAGTTTTAAAACTGTAAGTCTCTTCTCTTGGATGTGAAGCGTTGACATCTTACACTGAAGTACAGTTCCTCGTTGGGAGAGTGGGTTCCGTGCTCAGCTAGCACTCTGCTGGCCGCGAGTTCGAATTCCACAATTAGTTGTAGGTCCCGTTGCTAGGTAACCAATTGGTTCTTAGCCACGTAAAATAAATCTAATCCTTCGGGCCAGCCCTAGGAGAGCTGTTAATCAGCTCAGTGATCTGGTTAAACTAAGGTATATTTAACTTTTTTTACACCTAAGTAAAATTATTTCGGGATCAACACAACGCATTTTTCCAAAGTTTGAAGCTGGAAAGACTTTTAGAAGATGCCCCGTAATGGTGCGTCCACACTGTGGCAAAACATGTCATACTGACACATGGGAAACTTACCATATACATATCTCAAGCAGGTTGAATACAAGTCAGCGACTTATTGGTGACTAACCAGTTCTCTGTACGATTATCCTGCATTGCCCAAGATTGGTTCTCCACTTACTGGCGTTGACTTGCTTTTGACACGTTTGTGATATGTATGTGATATGTTTCCGACACGTGCTAATGAAATGTTATTCTGTATTGTGGACGCAACCTAAGAGAGTTCTAAGACCACCACTTGAAAGTATTTGGTTTTAAAGGTATAAATTGAAGGATTAACTGAGTCTATAAAAACGATAATTGATTTAACCTGGCCGTAAGGGGAACGTCGACGCCATAAGGTCCCGCTATAAAGTAAATGACTATTTCTACCTTATGATTGAAGAGATTTGCTTCAAATTTTTACCGCTTATTCTACAACTAATACTGAAAATTCCCTTGGGGGGAAATTTGGAAATTCGACGTCTAAATCAAGTCTGATTGCATCTAAGAAGAGAATCTCTGAGCGTACAAACAAGCACATACGAAATAGATTCAGCAATAGAGCTGCAACAAATAATCAATTGCTTTGAACCGCCTTACATTATGCAGTGTTTACGGTTCGCATAATGTAGCGACCTTGTGGCTCAATGCTGCTGAATTTTAGCCGGTGGAAATTCGGCAACCTTCCCCCTTATGCACTACATTACCGTCCGCAGGCCTCATGTTTTATGAAGTGTCGGCATTGGCTTCCATTATCTATGCCATTCCAACAAACAGGTGAATAATGGAAGAGTGTAAAAGCATTACGAGGATTTTATGAATTTTTGATTTGTTTTGTTTTCCGTTATTTGCTCTATGAGATATTACAGTTTTTAGGGAAACTAATATTCGCTAGCATTCAGCGAAAGAAAAGTATGCCTTAGTTTTACCAGACCACTGAGCTGATTAACAGCTCTCCTAGGGCTGGCCCGAAGGATTAGACTTATTTTACGTGGCTAAGAACCAATTAGTTACCTAGCAACGGGACCTACAGCTTATTGTGGAATCCGAACCACATTACAGCGAGAAATGAATTTCTATCACCAGAAATAAATTCCTCTAACTCTTCATTAGCCGGCCGGAGAGTCGAACTCGGGCCTTAGCGAGTGCAAGGCCACAACTTTACCGACTCCCCCAAGGAAGAGCTTATTCAGTGGAAGATTTACCTATGAATGTATATATAGGATGAACACGTATATATATATATATATATATATATATATATATATATATTTTATATATATATATATATATATATATATATATATATATATATATATATATATATATATATATATATATATATATATATATATATATATATGACCTTCTCTATGTTCCCTAATCACTTGACATTTCCACAACAACGAGACGGCGTTTATTGAAGGGAGGTCCAGAAGTGTAACAAAACTATTTTTTCCGGGAAGAGTTAGTCACTGGGTGAATTCATTACAAGTGGGAAACTGCGCAGTGTTTCATGACTAAGCATCTTTTTTTAAAAACTCCTCTTCTCATTGTTGTATTTCTTACTTTGAAGGAAATGGTTTTATTTTTTTCTCCCGTTTTATATACCTAAGGAGGAAGCAACATTTTTTCTTGTTTTCCCTTTAGCACGTTGGTATAAAGAAGAAACATTTCCCTTTTTAGTTTTCTGTAAAAGAAAACTGTTGAGATGGCTTTGTCTGTCCGTCCGCACTTTTTCTGTCCGCTCTCAGACCTTAAAAACTACTCAGGCTAGAGGGCTACAAATTGGTATGTTGATCATCCACCCTCCAATCATCAAACATACCAAATTGCAGCCCTCTAGCCTTAATAGTTTTTATTTTGTTTAAGGTTAAAGTTTGCCATAATCGTGCGTCTGGCAACGCTATAGGACAGGAAACCACCGGGCCGTGGCTGAAACTTTCAGGGGCCGCACCTCATACAGCATTATACGCTGTACAGGAAACTCGATTGCGCCGAAGTAACTTCGGCGCAATTTTTACTTGTTTTCCGGTGATATAGAAAAATATTACTTTTTCTTTCTTCCCTCTGACGGTTTACCTAAAAAAGAAGCATCTTTCCACACTGTGTTCTTTCTGGCATGTATTTAAGAAAGGAGAATCATATTCTTTCTTTTAGCTTGTTGTTTACATAAATGACTGAGTTTTATTTTAGTATCCTGTCCTCGTATAACTAAGAAAGGAGCATAATTCTTACCCCTACCGCATGATTATAACTGGGAAAAAGGCAGTAATAATTTCTCTTGTTTTCCCTGGGCCATTTAACCAGGAAAGAGGTACTACTGTTTTTTTTTTTTACATTTTTTTCGTGCAACCAAGATGTAAGAGTTTTTCCGCCTTTTTTTGTGTATTCCCTGTAACATGTAATTAAGAGAGAAACACCTTTTTCCGTTTTTATTGTTTACCTTTTTTTTTTACTCGTCACGTCGCAAGAATCGTAATTTTATTCTTTATTTCCGGTGACACATGAATATGAATGACTATGAATGTATCGTGTTTTTTTTATAAATCGCTTGGTTCTCTTTTGAAATAATCTCAGGAAGGCTTCGTTATTTCTGTTAAATGTTCACTGAAGTAATTTTGGATGGCAAGATTGCGACAGTGTATTCGAACTTTTTTATCAATTCCCAGATACTTAAGAAATAATGCTTTAGTAGACGTCAGGAACCAGCATTAATCACTGATATTAAATCTCGTAAACTTAATGAGCATAATTACACTTTTGAGTATGTGCTTGCATATGTAATTTTAAATATATGTAAAAATTGTGTCGACGTGTGCGAAGGAGCTTCTTTATAACTGCGGGTTGATGTTATAATGTGGAAAAGTATTTTGATAAGTGTGACACTGATTGATACCAGCTCTTATAATATGAAGCCATTTTCTCTTTGGGAAAAATGACACTTTCTTAAGTCATGTATAACAACGTAATTTTAAGCGCTTTAGTGACATAACGTTTCTCATCATGACATTGAAAGTGCATTTAGGTCATTGGTGGAGAAGAGATCACAGACCGATTAACAAGGGAATAACAGTGTGGGCATAGACGAAGTAGGGTTTTCGTAAAATAAGTGTTTGTAATAAAGAAGTTGTGTGAGAAGTTTGAAAGCAATGGGAAAAAAAGGAAAGAATGCGCCTATAGGGTTCCCAGACGCACGATCATGGCTAATTTTAACCTTACATAAAATAAAAACTACTGATGCTACAGGGCTGCAATTTGTTATGTTTGATGATTGGAGGGTGGATGATTAACATACCAATTTGCAGCCTTCTGGCCTCAGTAGTTTTTAAGATCTGAGGGCGAACAGAAAAAGTGCGGACGGACAGACAAATAGCCATCTCAATAGTTTTTTTTTTTACAGAAAACTAAAAGCTGAACTTGACATGCAAGGACCATCTTGTAGAGGCATATGACGGAAATGATAGAGGCAATGTGAAGGGCGTCAGATATTTATGGTATAGAAGGTGATTTGTTAAGAAGGATTACATTTTTTTTATAACAAAAAAGAATGATTTATTAAGATATGTAGAAGGAAGAGTGATTGATTAGGTGTGAAAGCGGGTGTGAGGAGGCAAGGGCTTGATATATCGCAAGGCTGTTGAAAGTCTTTGTGGATGAAATGGTGCAAGAAATCAGAAAAAGGAAAGTAATTTAAGTGAGCAGTTGTTCAGCGAGAAAAATAGACGCAAGTGGTTTGTGGAATGGCTGATTTTTGCAAACTTTGCGGTTTAGTAGACTGGGGATAGAGAATAAAAACTGAGGGAACTGGAGAAAAAAACTGAAATTGTTCGTAAGAGGAAACAAAGTAAAAAATGCGCCAAAGTTTCCTCGGCGCAATCAAGTTTTCTGTACAGTGTATAATGCTGTGTGAAACTCTCAGGCACGTCCCATGAAACTCTCAGCCGCGGGCTATGAAACTTTCAACCACGGCCTGGTGGTGGCCTGTGTTGGAACCTATAGCGGTGTCAGACGCACGATCACGTCTAACTTTAACCTTAAATAAAATTAACATTACTGAGACTACAGTGCTGCAATTTGGTATGGTTGATGATTGGAGGGTGGATGATAAACATACCAATTTGCAGCCTTCTAGCCTCAGTAGTTTTTAAGATCTGAGGGTGGACAGAAAAATAGCCATCTCAATAGTTTTCTTTTACAGAAAACTAAAAGAGATCAGTGTCGCGAAATGGTTCAGCCATGACGGTCGAATAGAGGATGATAAATTAGTGATAAAGATTTATATTCAGAAGCTTTCAGAGGAAAGGTTAAAGTGTGAATATGGCGGTCCACGATCCAGCAGTTAATGTATGAATGTGGCAGTCCACGATTTAGCAGTTAAGGTATGAACATGGTAGTCGGTGATTCAGCAGTTAATGTATGAATGTGGCAGTCCTCGATTCAACGGTCACGGTATGAATGGGGCATTCTGGCATATACAGAAAGCTGATTAGGTACTTTTAACATCCCAATAAGAATAGCTAGTCTTCGACTAACTACTCCCAAAAATCCTCTTTGAGAGAAAAGAATCTAATTTCAGAGCCTGTAGGAACCTAAATATTTGATTGAAGATCGAGGCTGGGGTAGGATACGTTTCTCCCAGTTGGACTCTCTCTCTCTCTCTCTCTCTCTCTCTCTCTCTCTCTCTCTCTCTCTCTCTCTCTCTGGCTGATGGGAGCAATTGTTCCAGTAATTGCAGTCCTCCGCTTCGTAAAAGGTCTAGTTAACTGGTCTTCTGTGACATTGATCTTGGGAAGGAGACTCTCTCTCTCTCTCTCTCTCTCTCTCTCTCTCTCTCTCTCTCTCTCTCTCTCAGAATTTTTCACACTCGCTCTCTAGGACGAGAATTAATATTTGTTCTCTTCGGTTTTACATGACTGATTTTCATTCTCTCTCTCTCTCTCTCTCTCTCTCTCTCTCTCTCTCTCATCACGATTAATCTCTCACAGTCTTTCAGTGACACATGAGTAAATGTCTCTCTTGCGCTTTCTGCCTTGCTAAGACGTATGATTCAATCTCTCACTCTCAGTGAGACATAAATCTCTCTCTCTCTCTCTCTCTCTCTCTCTCTCTCTCTCTCTCTCTCTCTCTCTCTCAGAAATTTTCACACTCGCTCTCTAGGACGAGAAGTAATATTTTTTCTCTTCGGTTTTACATGACTGATGACTGATTTCCATTCTCTCTCTCTCTCTCTCTCTCTCTCTCTCTCTCTCTCTCTCTCTCTCTCTCTCTCTCTCTCTCCCAAACGAAGAATTTAATTAATATATTCAAGCGAAGAATTTAATGCATATATTCACAAGTCGAGTCAACAGGTTACAACCTCTCCTAAAAAAAAAAAAAAAATAAAAAAAATCAAATTAATCTTCAGACTTTTATTTTGAATTGACGATTCCGGGAACATTCGATCAAATCTGATGGAAATCCAAATGATCAATCACGTTTTTTTTCCTGTCGATCAAATGGAAACGCGATGGATAGAGAAGGTAATATCCTACCAGGTGGGATGGAATCATGTATCTTTTAATTTTTAGAGAGAGAGAGAGAGAGAGAGAGAGAGAGAGAGAGAGAGAGAGAGAGAGAGAGAGAGAAATGAAAATCAGATAGAAAGAAATTTAGCCAAATGAAAAACAGAGGGGGAGAAAGAGAAAAATTCATACCACGTGACATGCAGTGGGTTTTCAGTGCGTCAGCAAGAGAGATTGAGACTACCACACTAACACCCACTCCCACTCCGACCCCCACTCCCTCACAATCACACCCACAATCACCCCCCCGCCCCACACAGAAATTCATTAAGGTAAAGAGAAAGAAAATGTTACTACGTGCACAGAGTGCGTGGGAGAAAGAGCTTTAATTATGTCTCGCAGAGAGAGAGAGAGAGAGATTTACTCATGTGTCAAGAAGAGAATGAAATTTAATCATGTGCCAGAGAGAGAGAGAGAGAGAGAGAGAGAGAGAGAGAGAGAGAGATTTAGTCATGTGTAACTGAGAGCTGAAGAGACATTCAATCCTGTGTCAGAGAGAGAGAGAGAGAGAGAGAGAGAGAGAGAGAGAGAAAGAGAGAGAGAGAGAGAGAGAGATTTACTCATGTGTCAAGGAGAGAATGAAATTTAATCATGTGCCAGAGAGAGAGAGAGAGAGATAGAAAATCAGTCATGTAACACCAAAAAAAAAAAAAAATTACCTTTCGTCCCAGAGACCAAGTTTGAAAAATCGAGATAGAAAACGAGAACCTTTTCACTACGCGTCACAGCGAAGAAGAAGAAGAAGAAGAAGAAGAAGAAGAAGAAGAAGAAGAAGAAGAAGAAGAAGAAGAAGAAGAATCCACTCTTTCTAAACAAGCATCATGAATCGTCTGGCGACGCCTGACAGATTTTCAATATGTCTTCATCACAATTCCTGAGAGTGTTTGGACCCTGCTAGTTTTCTTCCCGCAAACTTGAGACGCCAAAAAGGTTTGAGAGAGAGAGAGAGAGAGAGAGAGAGAGAGAGAGAGAGAGAGAAATTGTGTCTGTGTCCTGTCCGTGATGGAATTCTTTTGCAAGTCTTTACAGAGAAATGTACGATTTATTCCTGCAATGTTTCTTGCGTGACTAGATTCGTGTGGGTTGGTGCAAAGTTTTTCCACGTGTGTTTCTTGGTCATTGTTTGTTAATTATATTCCATATTTTCCGTGAGTTTATTGGTAAATAGCATGTTTGTTGTTACTCAAGTAAATTGATAATCCCCCCTCCCCCCTCTCTCTCTCTCTCTCTCTCTCTCTATATATATATATATATATATATATGTATATATATACACATGTATATGTGTATATATACATACATACATATATATTCATATATATATATATATATATATATATATATATATATATGAATATATATGTATGTATGTATATATACACATATACATGTGTATATATATACATATATATATATATATATATATATATATATATATATATAGAGAGAGAGAGAGAGAGAGAGAGAGAGGGGGAGGGGGATTATATATATATATATATATATATATATATATATATATATATATATAGAGAGAGAGAGAGAGAGAGAGAGAGAGAGAGAGAGAGAGAGAGAGAGAGAGAGAGAGAGAGAGAGAGAGAGAGAGAGAGAAAGTCGCTTATTATTCCTTACCTAAATCCAGTTATACATATGTATAAGTATAAAAATATATATACTATATATATGTGTATATATATGTATGTATATACATGCATACATATATATATATATATATGTATACATATACATATGTATAACTGGATTTAGGTAAGGAATAATAAGCGACTTATTCGTAAGAGTACGTAAAAATAATGAAAAAAACTTCACAAGCAAAGATAAAGAAACAAACTCGGATATGCATACAGATATGAGTAAATAGATTCATTCGCACAGAACTTGGGAGAAATAAACTGTACAATTTGCAGTAAAACGGGAGAAATAAACTCTACAACTTGCAGTAAAATAGGAGAAATAAACTACAATTTGCAGTAAAACAGGAGAAATAAACTCTACAACTTGCAGTAAAACAGGACAAATAAACTGTACAATTTGCAATAAAACAGGAGAAGTAACTGTACAATTTGCAGTAAAACAGGAGGAATAAACTGTACAATTTGCAGTAAAACAGGAGAAGTAACTGTACAATTTGCAGTAAAACAGGAGGAATAAACTGTACAATTTGCAGTAAAACAGGACAAATAAACTGTACAATTTGCAGTAAAACAGGAGAAATAAACTGTACAATTTGCAGTAAAACAGGACAAATAAACTGTACAATTTGCAGTAAAACAGGAGAAATAAACTGTACAATTTGCAGTAAAACAGGAGAAATAAACTGTACAATTTGCAGTAAAACAGGACAAATAAACTGTACAATTTGCAGTAAAACAGGAGAAATAAACTGTACAATTTGCAGTAAAACAGGACAAATAAACTGTACAATTTGCAGTAAAACAGGAGGAATAAACTGTACAATTTGCAGTAAAACAGGACAAATAAACTGTACAATTTGCAGTAAAACAGGAGAAATAAACTGTACAATTTGCAGTAAAACAAGAGAAATAAACTACAGTGTGCAATAAAACAATAAATAAACTGTACAATTTGCAGTAAAACAGGACAAATAAACTGTACAATTTGCAATAAAACATGACAAATAAACTGTACAATTTGCAGTAAAACAAGACAAATAAACTGTACTGTTTGCAGCAAAACAGGAGAAATAAACTGCACAATTTGGAGTAAAAAAGGAGAAATAAAGTACAGTTTGCAGTACAACACCAGAAATAAACTGTACAGCTTGCAGTAAAACAGGAGAAATAAACTGCACAATTTGTAGTAAAACAGGAGAAATAATCCATAATTTGCAGTAAAACAGGACAAATAAACTGTACAATTTGGAGTAAAACAGGTGAAAAAACTCTACAATTTGCAGTAGTACAGGAGAAATAAACTTTACAGCTTGCAGTAAAACACGGCATTGAAAAGCAAGATCCCATCCTGCAAAAAGTCTTCCTGATGCTAAACATCACTCGTAAACAAATTAATAAATGAATAAACCAATAAATATCATTAATAAAGAAATGAATAATATATGAACAAACCAGTGATAAATTTTCACATCCAATTCTTCAGCAGGAGCAAAACCACAAATTCATATCGGAACGTTATTAGACAACCCATGCAACATAATGACTCTTGATTTGCAGCGGAGATACACGTTAATTAGATGTAAATAAGAGTTGTCTCAACGTAATTAGCTTCAAGTTTGGTAATGGAGACGCTTAAAAGGTTGTCGTAATTAGTTGTATATGACCGCACCGGCTTTTGCGAATTGCTTGAGACGTTAATAAGCTGGATTCTGATTGCCGTGCATGAGAGAGAGAGAGAGAGAGAGAGAGAGAGAGAGAGAGAGAGAGAGAGAGAGAGAGAGAGATAATAATGCTAATAATGATTCGGGTGATGATGCTAATGCCCCGATTGTTGTGTATATTTTTAAAGGTATTTGTACTCTATTATTATTATTATTATTATTATTATTATTATTATTATTATTATTATTATTATTATTATTATTATTATTATTCGCTTGAAAACTCTCCTGAATTTCAAAAATCATCACCGTTTTATAGTTGAAGTATTTATACTCATTATTATTATTATTATTATTATTATTATTATTATTATTATTATTATTATTATTATTATTATTATTATTATTAACAACATTAAAACTCTCCTGCATTTCCAAAAAATAAATTAGTGTTTTATTGTTGTAGTATTTATACTCAGTATTATTATTATTATTATTATTATTATTATTATTATTATTATTATTATCATTATTATTATTATTATTATTATTATTATTAAATTATTAACATGAAAACTCTCCTGCATTTCCAAAAAATACATCACTGTTTTATAGTTGTAGTATTTATACTCATTATTATTATTATTATTATTATTATTATTATTATTATTATTATTATTATTATTATTAACAACATGAAAACTCTCCTGCATTTCCAAAAAATACATCACTGTTTTATTGTTGTAGCAGTTGGTGGTGGTGTATAAGGACACTTGCATAATTATCTCGATAAACTGTAAGTTAGTTCTAATAACCATTGTGATAATTATTCCTCTGCACGATCCTTTCATCTGATATACCAGGTTGCAAGATAAAATGGTGAAACTGCTCGCGAGAACCATGCAGGAATTTAATGATTGGAAGTTATTGCCTTGTCCAAATCCTATTTATCAAATTGCGCGTGATTAATTTCATCTTCGGTGCCCTTACCTGTCTTCCTAACCTAACCCCCTGTAGAGGGGTAGGGCCGTCAGTGTACCTCACGCGGTGCACTGTGGGCATTACTTAAGGTTCTATGCAGCGTCCCTCCGGCCCCTAGCTGCGATCTCTTTCATTCCTCTTACTGTACCTCCGTTCATATTCCCCCTCTTCTGTCTTGGTATCCACCCTCTCGTAACAGTTGTTTCATAGTGCAACTGCGAGGTGTTCTCCTGTTGCACCTTTCAAGCCTTTTTACTCTCAATTTCCCTTTCAGCGCTGAATGACCTCATTATTTCCCAGTGCTTGGCCTTTAGCCTAAATTCTATATTTCACTCACCCATTCATTCCTAACCTAACCTACACTAACCCAGTAGTTCCGTCAGTACTCCAACTGTACTTGATATAACTAAAACTAATGCAATCTTTTCTTCCTTATTACTGTCTTGTTTCGAAAATAAATCTGATAAACTCGTCTTATCGGCACCCCTTTTCCTACTTAACTTAATCTAAACCAGTCATACTAATCAGTATTACTGACCTAGCCTAACGTACGTCAGTCGCTCCATCCTTGTCTCTCCCTCCCCCCCGAACTATCCTAACCTACACCAGATCCCAGACCTTGGCTCTCCCTCGTTCTTGGCGTAGTCTAACCTACTCCAGTCACTCAATCCTTGGCTGTCCCTCCCTGACCTAGTCTAACCTACACCAGTGACCCAGTCCTTGGCTCCTCCTCATTCCTGGCCTAGTCTGACCTACTCCAGTCACTCCTTCCTTGGCCATCTCTCCCTACATGACCTGGTCTGACCTACACCAACCACTCCTTCCTTGGCAATCTCTCCCTTCCTGACCTAGCCTGACCTATTCCAGTCACTCCATCCTTGCCTCTCCTTCCCTTCAAGCCTAACCTAACATACACCATTGGCCCTATCCTTGGGTGTCCCCTTCCTGACCTAGCCTAACGTACAGCAGCGACCCTATCCTTGGCTCTCCCTCCCATCCTGACGTAGCCTGACCTACAACAGTCTCACCTAACCTTGCTGCCCCTCCCTTCCAAACCTAACATAAGGTAACTTAACCCAATCACCGTGTTCTTATGCTCTCTTTCCTGTATAATCTAACTTATCACAACTCTTCCTTTCCATCCTTATGCCTGTCTTATCAACTTGAACATAACTCCATCCTTACCTCGCCTTCTCTTCCTAACCTAACATCATATCCTTTCTTTCCTTTGCAACCTAACCTAAAGCCGCCTTTCCATCCTAATATATCCTTTCTTAACCTAAACATACCAGAAATCCATTATCCCATTTGAGCTCTCCCTTCATTCCTGACCTAACCTAACCTAACCTAACCCAGTCATCTTACCCTCAACCTTCCTTTTCTTCCAAATCTAAGCAAAGCTAACTTAAACTAGTGGCTAATTCTAAGGTTTCCCTCGCCTAACCCAACTCTCCTGTGCCCAGTGGGTATCGCCATCGCTAATTCTAAGATTCCCCTCGCCTATCCCAACTCTCCCGTGCCCAGTGGGTATCGTCGTAATGCTTTGGAACATCCTTTCTGCCTGCGTACTATTATAAATGGTCTGACATTAATTTTTATTTTATGCGTTATTGCTTTTAGATATCTGTGTGTTTATATTTTCTGTGAGTGCTAATGTAAAATATTTACAAGTGTTAATTTACCGAGAAAATTAATACTGAAATAAATAGACAACAAAAGAAAATGAAAGTTTTGTTGGGAACTAAGTAATTTTGCTTCAGAGTCCTTGAATAAAGAAACCTTTTGTAAATTTTGTACTTTTATTTTTGTTTTCCGTTGAATTAAAAGGGCCGTTTATGTATGCAAATCATTCCTCTGTGTTTTTATTCACAGAATAAATGTTAGCTATTTTTTCCCATTTCCTTTTATTGCAAGAAAAACTGGAATTACTCTTTTAGGACAAAACGCTTTGAGATAGAAGAGTTTCACGCTTCTATTTTCGTATTTATAGAAAGCGGAGTTTTTGCATAAAATCGATCTCTGATCGTGTTTGGCAATAAACCATATTTTCTCTTTTAATTCTAAAACACTCGAATCTCGCCGTCAGCCTGTGATATATTTAAGCTCTACCATATTCTATTTTTATCCAAATTAAATGTTGCAAAAT
>NC_089753.1:38913912-38933912 GCF_040412425.1 Macrobrachium rosenbergii | reverse complement strand
TCAGTTTGTTAACTCTGTGGTTATTCCATCATTTGTTTTGACGTTTTAACTTATGTAGTGAAGAGAACTTTCATATTCCTAAGATTAAATTTAAACTTCAAAGCAATATGGAGAGAGCTTATATTGAAAGTACTGAATCGTAACAGCCTTCGTGTGCCTGTCAGTTCGGTTGATATAAATACTTTATAATTTTAATTTTATATCTAGATGAGATTGATTAATTCAAATGAAAGTATGTTTCAGCAACACAAATGATAAAAGAGGATAGTTCCGGAATGAGAATTAATAATAATTATCGTAGAAAGGTCAGCTGGGTAATAATTTGAATTTGTTTTTGCTCATGAAGCAGTCTGGTAAAGGAACATGAGATTTTTAAACGAATGTTTCGGCAGCACATATAAATGATAATAAAAGATAGTTCCTGAAGAGTAAATGATAATTATCGTAGGAAGGTCAGTTGGGTAATACTTTAAATATGATTTTGTTTATGAAGCAATCTGTTTCAGCAAAACATAAATGATAAAAAAAAAGACAGTTCCTGAATAAGAATAAATAATACTTGACGCTGAAAGGTCAGCTGGGTAATATTTTAAATATTTTTTTGTTCATGAAGTATTCTGCTTCAGCAACACACAAATAATGATAAAGACAGTTCCTGAATAAGAATAAATAATAACGTAGAAAGGTCAACTGGGTAATACTTTAAATATATATTCTTGTTCATGAAGTATTCTGCTTCAGCAACACATAAATGACAAAAAAAGACAGTTCCTGAATAAGAATAGATAGTAATTATCGCAGAAAGGTCAGCTGGGTAATTCTTTAAATATGTTTCTGTTCACGAAGCAGTCTGGTAAGCGAACATGACGTTTGTGGTCATGTCACACTGAGGTTTCGCAAGCAAAGCCTGACAGTTAATTAAGCATTCGCATCCCTGTGGCGACCAGAAGTCCGTATTTATATTAGAGTCATATGTATAATAAAATATACCTAGCCTTCATGCCATTATCTTTTGATAACTTTCATTTTCAATTTTACTCTTTTTAGTGTTTGAGGTCCACATTTTCCAGGGAGCAAGTTTTAAAAATAAAGAGTTCGCAATTCTAATCAATTACCCCGCGGCGAAATGATATTTATAACGAAGATAATTATTATTCTTTTTAACTCCTTTTCGTGCTAGTGGTGAAACGGCGGCTCCATTTGAAGGTGTTTACTGCAGACTGTAGCTTAAAGGAGTTATTATAGATCAAAGGTTGGCAGCGATGCGGATAGCAAGACAATCAGGAAACTTGTGCGCTGAATAATGACTGACTTAAAGAAGAGGCGCTTCTTTGGACGGTTTCTGTCGTCCTTCTCCTTCTTCTTCTTCTTCTTCTTCTTCTTCTTCTTCTTCTTCTTCTTCTTCTTCTTCTACGTTTCAAAGAAATTTGCAAATGGATTTGCTTACTTTTGCATAAGTAATTTTTTGTAGATCTATGTGTAATTTCAAGTCAGCGGCCCCCGTGGGCTTGTCCGTATGAATAGGGTTCATCTTCTGAATAATAATAATAATAATAATAATAATAATAATAATAATAATAATAATAATAATAATAAATGCAGGCATTAGTAAGTGTTATGCTTCACTCAATGTTAATGTGCCATTTGTTGATAATGAACGCTGGTATAAGTAAGAGTTATTTTTAAGGCAGTTGTCATATCCTTTATTGATATTTTTGTTGTCATCGTTGGTTAAGTTGGCATCTAATTGTTGTTGTTCGATTAAGTTGGCCTTATGTTAGCACAACATTTTAATTCTAATAGTTGTTGTTATTGTTAGATTAAGTTGGCCTTATGTCAGCACGACCTTTTGATTCTAATTGTTGTTGTTGTTAGAGTATGTTGGCCTTATGTCAGCACGACCTTTTGCATCTGTTGTTGTTGTTATTAGAGTAAGTTGGCCTTATGTCAGCACGACCTTTTCATTCTAATTGTTGTTGTTGTTGTTGTTAGAGTAAGGAGGCCTTATGTTAGCACAACCTTTCGCATCAGATTGTTGTTGTCGTTAAATTAAGCTTGCCTTATGTCAGCACGACCTTTTTATTCTAATTGTTGTTATTGTTAGATTAAGCTGGCCTTGTGTCAGAACGACCTTTGTATTCTGATTGTTGTTGTTGTTGTTGTTAGATTGCGTTGGCCTTATGTCAGCACGACCTCTTGCATCTGTTGTTGTTGTTAGAGTAAGTTGGCCTTATGTCAGACGACCTTTTTCATCTGTTGTTGTGTTAGAGTAAGTTGGCCTTATGTCAGCACGACCTTTTGCATCTGTTGTTGCTGTTAGAGTAAGTTGGCCTTATGTCAGCACGACCTTTTGCAACTGTTGTTGTTGTTAGAGTAAGTTGGCCTTATGTCAGCACGACCTTTTACATCTGTTGTTGTTGTTGTTGTTAGAGTAAGTTGTTCTTATGTCAGCACGACCTTTTGCATCTGTTGTCGTTG
Organism: Macrobrachium rosenbergii; assembly: GCF_040412425.1. NCBI lineage: Eukaryota > Metazoa > Arthropoda > Malacostraca > Decapoda > Palaemonidae > Macrobrachium > Macrobrachium rosenbergii. Next base: position 38,931,434 of record NC_089753.1, on the reverse strand, counting down.
TTAGAGTAAGTTGTCCTTATGTCAGCACGACCTTTTGCATCTGTTGTCGTTGTTAGAGTAAGTTGTACCTATGTCAGCACGACCTCTTGCATCTGTTGTTGTTGTAAGAGTAAGTTGTTCTTATGTCAGCACGACCTTTTGTATCTGTTGTTGTTGTTAGAGTAAGTTTTTCTTATGTCAGCACGACCTTTTGTATCTGTTGTTGTTGTTAGAGTAAGTTGTTCTTATGTCAGCACGACCTTTTGTATCTGTTGTTGTTGTTAGAGTAAGTTGGCCTTATGTCAGCACGACCTTTTGCATCTGTTGTTGTTGTTAGAGTAAGTTGGCCTTATGTCAACACGACTTTTTGCATCTGTTGTTGTTGTTAGAGTAAGTTGGCCTTATGTCAGCACGACCTTTTGCATCTGTTGTTGTTGTTAGAGTAAGTTGGCCTTATGTCAACACGACTTTTTGCATCTGTTGTTGTTGTTAGAGTAAGTTGGCCTTATGTCAGCATGACCTTTTGCATCTGTTTTGTTGTTAGAGTAAGTTGGCCTTATGTCAGCACGACCTTTTACATCTGTTGTTGTTAGAGTAAGTTGTCCTTATGTCAGCACGACCTTTTGCATCTGTTGTTGTTGTTGTTAGAGTAAGTTGTCCTTATGTCAGCACGACCTCTTGCATCTGTTGTTGTTGTTAGAGTAAGTTGTTCTTATGTCAGCACGACCTTTTGTATCTGTTGTTGTTGTTAGAGTAAGTTGTTCTTATGTCAGCACGACCTTTTGTATCTGTTGTTGTTGTTAGAGTAAGTTGTCCTTATGTCAGCACGACCTCTTGCATCTGTTGTTGTTGTTAGAGTAAGTTGTTCTTATGTCAGCACGACCTTTTACATCTGTTGTTGTTAGAGTAAGTTGTCCTTATGTCAGCACGACCTTTTGCATCTGTTGTTGTTGTTAGAGTAAGTTGTCCCTATATCAGCACGACCTCTTGCATCTGTTGTTGTTGTTAGAGTAAGTTGTTCTTATGTCAGCAAGACCTTCTGTATCTGTTGTTGTTGTTAGAGTAAGTTGTTCTTATGTCAGCAAGACCTTCTGTATCTGTTGTTGTTGTTAGAGTAAGTTGGCCTTATGTCAGCACGACCTTTTGCATCTGTTGTTGTTGTTGTTAGAGTAAGTTGGCCTTATGTCAGCACGACCTTTTGCATCTGTTGTTGTTGTTGTTGTTGTTAGAGTAAGTTGTTCTTATGTCAGCACGACCTTTTGCATCTGATTGTCGTTGTTGTTGTTAGATTACGTTGGCATGTCAGTGCGACATCTTGCACCTATTGACATTTCCGTGTTGTTGTTTTTCTCGTAAAATTAAATTCGTCTTATGCCACCACAGGCTCTTGCTTCGTTGACCAGCCAGTAATTAACTGAACTATTATCCCCTAAAACACTGTCACACAAAAGCTTATGCAAGCTCAACCCTTTGGCGGAAGTTTTCCTTTGCAATAAAGAAAATATAAAAAATTCGGAGATTAATTGAGGAAAAATGCCACACCTAATTAGGAACTATCATTAATAATTCTCCTCCCTGGGGAGCTTTTCAAAACCCATTTAAAGCGTAAGATTAGACTTATTACGTAATTGAATGTAATTGCCTACTTATGGGAGGTTCGTCTTTCGGTGGCAGAGGCTATAAAGAGGACGGCCTATTAGTATTTTCCCCCCGGGGGGTAGTCCCATCAGGGCACCTAACGTGGTGCCCTGTAGGCATTACTTAAGGGTCTTTGCAGCTTCCCCTCGGCCACTAGCTGCAACCCCTTTCATTCCTTTTACTGTACCTTCGTTCATATTCTCTTTCTTCCAACTAACTTTCCACCCTCTCCTAACAATTAATTCATAGTGCAACCGAGAGGTTTTCCTCCTGTTACGCCTTTCAAACCTTTTACTGTCAATTTCCGTTGCAGCGCTGAATGATGACCTCATAGGTCCCAGTGCTTGGCCTTTGGCCTAAATTCAATATTCAATTCAGTTTAATATTTTTCATACTTCAGGCGTCCATGTTGTTGCAGTGCCATTTAACAAAACCAGTCCATCGATATTTTTCCTTTCAGTTATTACCGTAATCAGTGCTAGTTTAACTGTAGTAGTCATTCTCTTTTATTATTATTATTATTATTATTATTATTATTATTATTATTATTATTATTATTATTTCTCTTGTCATGGTACATTAAAGTGGCTCAAGTGGTGAAAGCTGTTTCACTTCGCATTAACATTGATAGTGAAATTGGTGACGTAGATACATGCATTGTGTGTTGCATTCTCATAGCGTCAGAATCCTCATTGTAATGTAATTACCTGACTATGTCGACATTGTTATCAATGACGAAGTTAGAATGCCGTTAACATTGGCTCCATACTTTTTCATTTATCAGCCTCTTATATAGTGTTCACGTATAAATCCATCATTATCGACGAACTTCTGTGGTGTGTCAAATTCGAGTAAAGGTTCACCTTCTACCTCGTAACTTGTTTTAAAAAAAAATTTGCCTCCGTAAAAGGGTAGTGCCGTCAGTGCACCTCGTGCGGTGCACTGTAGGCATTACTTAAGGTTCTTTGCAGCTTGCCTTCGGCCACTAGCTGCAACCCCCTTTCGTTCCTTTTACTGTACCTCCTTTCACGTTCTCTTTCTTCCATCTTACTTTCCACCCTCTCCTAACTGTTGATTCATAGTGCAACTGCGAGGTTTTCCTCCTGTTACACCTTTCAGACCTTTTTACTGTCAATTTCCGTTTCAGCTCTGAATGACCTGATGGGTCCCAGTGCTTGGCCTTTGACCTAAATCCTATATTCAATTCAACAAATTGTTACCATTGACGAAGGGGAATTTTAACATGCCCAGTATTGTATTCATTATCAGTGACAAGTGGAATGGTAGAATCGGGTCAGAATACCGCAAATTAATATGGCCTCTCTAATGTTTAACAAATTCTGTATCATTGACAAAGGAGAATTATTACATCTCGTCAGAATACTGTAGCCTCTTGTGCCGCCATAGTGGTTAGTGGCGTGGTATGCCACTCATATGTTGAGGGTTCGCGTCTCCCCCAGGGCGATGAAAAATCACTGTCCCTGTATCATGATCAGTTACTGCTGCAGTGCGGGATCTGCGGCGGTAGGTTGAATCCAACATTCTTTAGAAGCTTGGATTTCAAGTTAATGGCCCGTTTGGTGTGGTTGTTCCATGTGATTAGGTTTCATCTACTGAAATAATAATAATAATAATAATAATAATAATAATAATAATAATAATAATAATAATAATATCAGTGACATAGGGGGATTATAAGATACCGTCGAACTACTTCAAATTCATTTGCCTACGTATCATGTTTGGTAAATGACGTAAATATTGACCGCATGCCTTACCTGCTGTGATCAAGTTTTTCTGGAGCTCTCTCTCTCTCTCTCTCTCTCTCTCTCTCTCTCTCTCTCTCTCTCTCTCTCTCTCTCTCTCTCTCTCTTGGAATTAGTATTTGATAAGCTGAGTAACCAAGCGTTACTTGTGTCATAACGTCATTACATCGTAGACTCTCTCTCTCTCTCTCTCTCTCTCTCTCTCTCAAAATTAGTATTTGATAAGCTGAGTAACCAAGCGTTATTTGCATTATAACGTCAGTGCATCGTAGATTCTCTCTCTCTCTCTCTCTCTCTCTCTCTCTCTCTCTCTTAGAATTAGTATTTGATAAGCTGAGTAACCAAGCGTTACTTGTATCGTAACGTCATTGCATCGTAGATCCTCTCTCTCTCTCTCTCTCTCTCTCTCTCTCTCTCTCTCTCTCTCTCTCTCTCTCTCTCTTGGAATTAGCATTTGATAGCTGAGTAACCAAGCGTTACTTGTATCATAACATCATTACATCGTAGATATTCTCTCTCTCTCTCTCTCTCTCTCTCTCTCTCTCTCTCTCTCTCTCTCATATCGCGTTACACAGAATTTCACAGTTAGGAAAATGACAAAAATGCCATAGGCTTCTTGCCCACACCCTCAAATTTTTTATTAAAAATTCAACGATACACAATGTGACATAAGACGGCGTGGAAATCCCGTAGACTTTTACCCCCACATGTTTCTGTCAGTTTACAAACCTACTTTTAACTACTTGGGGTGGCAGTCCGGTAGCTAAATATTTCCTTAATATACACCCGAGGTGCCAAGTGCCAAGGTATTTGGCAAGATATTTGCCCCTCAAGATCGGAACCATACAGAGAAAGAGAGAGAGAGAGAGAGAGAGAGAGAGAGAGAGAGAGAGAGTCAAAGTCAGATACTTTATTCCATTAAAAATGGTTATTACACGCATTTCATTGTTAAATTTATACATAAACGTTCGTTCTATGGATTTGTAAGATCAGAGAGAGAGAGAGAGAGAGAGAGAGAGGCTTGTGGCTTAATGAGACAATGATTGATGGTGTGAATTAAGGTTATTGTTATTTTGTGTATATACAGTTCGTTATTTTTATTTTTCTTATTTATCCTTTATTGTTTTTGGGCATCTTCTTCTGTCCCCTCTTTTCCCTTTTCCTCTTCTTTAATTTGGATCGAAACTGATGTTTTTCAACTCTTTTTCTCCCAGTCTTATCGGCCTTGTTTTTGCTGTTGTTATTTTTATCATTGTTTATCTACTCAGCTTTTTCAATGTGTTTCTCTTCCTACATAATTGTTTCCCCCATCACATTCCCATTCCCATTCCCTTGAATCCTTTTCAACCTTTATCGTGAAATCTCGTGTTCCTCCGTCTCTCTCCTATTGTTTCTTATTCTTCTGGTCCTGGTTTTTTTTTTTAGCCTTGCAATTCTTTGTTCTTTCACCTTTTAACTTTATCCCTTTCTCGTATTGCATTCCCTCTTTCTTTGATATCAAATATGTTTTTGGGAAAATGATTCATATATTTGCTTTTTTTTTTCTAAATACCTATATAAATTAATGCAAATTATTTTTTAAATATTGGCTGCCGTAGATGCTACCGTTCATAAATTTAGCATCATTACTGTATATCATATATGTATGTATGTATATATGTATATATACATATATATACAGTATATATATATATATGTATATATATGCATACTGGATATATATATGTATATATGTGTGTGTGTATGTATATATATATATATATATATATATATATATATATATATATATATATATATATATATATATATATAGTTTAATCCACTGATGCGTGCTCATGTTTGTGTGTGCAAATGTTAATGCGCTCGTCCATGGATGTTATTGTGTATTTATGTACGTTTTAGCTTTCTGTAAAAGAAAACTATTGTGCCGGCTTTGTCTGTCCGCCCACACTTTTTGCTGTCCGCACTTTTTCTGTCCGCCCTCAGATCTTAAAAGTTACTGAGGCTAGAGGGCTGCAAATTACAGTAGTATGTTGATCATCCACCCTCCACTCATGAAGCATGACAAATTGCAGCCTTCTAGCCTCAGTAATTTTTACTTTATTTAAGGTTAAATTTAGCCATGATTGTGCTTCTGGCGACGATATAGGATAGGCCACCACCTGGCAGTGGTGAAAGTTTCATGGACCGCGGCTCATACAGCATTATACCGAAAGATAGATTTGTTTTCGGTGGCCTTAATTATACGTTGTAGCGGCTGTACAGAAAACTCGATTGCGCCAAAGAAACTTCGGCGGCGCATTTTTTACTTTTTTACATTGTGTATGATTTGCTATGCGTAGTACGAGTATTAATTTTTATTTGCTTTTCGGTTGTATATGTATATATATATATTATGTATGTATGTATATATATATATATATATATATATATATATATATATATATATATATATTTATATATATATATATATATATATATATATATATATATGTGTGTTTGTTTTAATTTATTCATGTATGTATGCGTATGTATGATTTATGTGCATTTTTATCTAAGATGTGTTTGCTCACAGGTCAATATTGACGTAGTTATGCTTGATAGTTAACGTATTCGTGTCTGCCTAACTGTATGCTTTCAGTTCGCATGTTTGTATTAATGTATGCATATATGCGTGCGTATATATGATTTATGTGTATTTGTATCTAAGTGTGTTTTTGCCTAAAAGTACTTATTTATGTACGCTTCTATTTATATATGCATAAGAACGTAGCCATGTCTGTATGACCGTATGCGTTGAGTTTTTAAATCACTAAGTTAGTCTAAATGTATGCATTGAGTTTTCTTAACTCACTAAGTTAGTCTGACTGTATGCATTGAGTTTTCTTAACTCACTTAGTCTAAATGTATGCGTTGAGTTTTTTTAACTCATTAAGTTAGTCTGACTGTAAGTATTGAGTTTTCTTAACTCACCAAGTTAGTCAAAATGTATGCGTTGAGTTTTCTCAACTCACTAAGTTAGTATAACTGTATGCATTGAGTTTTTTTTAACTCACTAAGTTAGTTTAAATGTACACGTGCTGGTTTTCTTAAATCACCAAGTTAATCTAACCCTATGTGTTGAGTTTTCTTAACTCACTAATATTAGTCTGACTGTATGCATTGAGTTTTCTTGACTCACTAATGCTAGTCTAACTGTACGCGTTGAGTTTTCTCAACTCACTAAGTTAGTCTAGCTGTATGCATTGAGTTTAACCTGCAAAGTCAGTGACCTGCCGAAAAATGCCGAATGGCCCCCGAAGCGCCCATTCGCACGCAAGGCGTGAAATATTTCCTAACCCATTAGATCGCCAATTAGCCGATTGCTATTGCCACGTTCAGGTCCATTAATGCCCCTCCCCACCCCTTCCCCTCAAGACCCCCACTCATCCCCCCACTCAGAGGCCCCCTTTTTGTTTTTTTAAGTCTCTTGACGTTTCAATGCTCTTGTCGAAGTTTTCTTATTTCATGTTTTCCAAAAAAGAAACAAAGTGGAACTAATGGACACTCGTTCCAAGTTGTTCAGGTCAGAATTGCTTGTGTGTAGAGAGAGAGAGAGAGAGAGAGAGAGAGAGAGAGAGAGAGAGAGAGAGAGATTGGTTTATCCAGGATACTGTATGAAATGTGTGAGAGGAATTTTGAGAATGTAATGGAGAGAGAGAGAGAGAGAGAGAGAGAGAGAGAGAGAGAGAGAGAGAGAGAGAGAGAGTTGGTTTATCCAGGATATTGCATGAAATGTGTGAGAGGAATTTTGAGGATTTAATGGAGAAAGAGAGAGAGAGAGAGAGAGAGAGAGAGAGAGAGAGAGAGAGAGAGAGAGAGAGAGAGATGGAGTAAATGTGCGTCATCACTCCTCTCTTACGTTCTTCTCTCACGTTGATAGTCATCGTCCTTGCAGCGCTAGTTTACATCAACCAATCAATCAATCTTTACATTCACCGTCTCGCATCCTCATTGGCTGTTCCCACCGAGCGCAGATACACCTCGACCAATCAGGACGCCGATAATGTCAGTTGTTATGACAAAGAAAGCATTCTGGTATTGTTCAAGTCCCTTCCTGGTCATCCTGCATCCTGCGTAGGAGGATGAGGAGGAGGGAATAGGAAGAAGAAGGAGGATGAGGAGGATGAAGTACATTCAGGCTGATTTGAACAACTCTCATTATGTATCCCTGTTTCGACACGGCTGCCAATCAGATTTTTCAACTAATGATTTGGCCAGAGAGAGAGAGAGAGAGAGAGAGAGAGAGAGAGAGAGAGAGAGAGAGAGCATGCGAGTAATACAGAGAGAAAGAGGGAGAGGGGAGAAAAATAAATAGTGTGTGTGTATGAGAGAGAGAGAGTAATAGAAAGAGAGGAGGGAGGGGTGAGAGAAATAAATAGTTTGTGTGTAATAGAGAGAGAGGGGGGGAGGGAAGAGAGAAAGAAATATTACGCGTGCGTAAGAGAGAGAGAGAGAGAGAGAGAGAGAGAGAGAGAGAGAGAGGTGCTGATGATGACGATAATTTTGTTCGCAAGCATTTTTCCGTGTCATGCTTGTGCTAAGGAAAGTGTTTTTTATGGACATAGCTGGTCATTACCTTGCGTATTTTAATTGCGTTTTGTTTATGTATGCTTTCGATGAGAAATGAAACGGGAAAGTTCAAGAAGTAGGACAGCTAAGTAGAAAAGCTCGTGTCGTCTTCAGTGTTGTCGTGCAAGGCATATACTCTAGGAGGTACCTCCTGAAAAAAAAAAAAAAAAAAAAAAAAAAATATATATATATATATATATATATATATATATATATATATATATATATATATATATATATATATATATATATATATCTGTGGAGGTATTGTTATTCCATTTCAGGTATCCGTCTAACCAGCCATATTTATCATCAAAATAAGTTCTTATTAAATAAAAAAGAGATATTAATTTTTTCATTAAAAGAAACTATATGTTTATTTAAAAATCACTGGGAACTATTATCGAGACGGGAAATTGCTCTACGTCAGTGGTTCTTAAACTGGGGGTAATTACCCCTGTGGGGGTATTGAAGCCGTTTCTGGGGGGTGGGTGGAGGGGGTTAACGAGGCACTTTAATACTAATTTGTAATAAAAGGATCAATGCTTTGATATTAATTTTTTGTCAAGGGAATAGTGTCTAAAATCTAAATTCTTTATTTCTTAAGACTTGAGTAAAAGTAAAATTAATTTCTTACATATAAAATACATTAGAAATTAACCATTCCAATATTTTTCTTTCCTTTATATTGTAATAATAACGTCACATATCTGAAGAAGAATGGGGTAGGGGTAATGGTGATCTATCACACCACTGCCCCCGGGGGTAACGATACCAAAAAATTTGAGAACCACTGCAGTCCACGTTGATTGGCCCACGGAAGGAAATCTTTTGATGCGATTCTATATTCCGATTGGCTGGAGACCTCAAGAGCGGGCGGAAGCGGAATCCGAAGAATGCCATAGATTGATGTCCTGTGTCTATAAAATTCGTGATGGCATGTTAATTGAAATTGACGTCGTGTTCCGGATTCTTGAAGAAAAGAGTTTTTTTTTTTAAATGGTGATCAATATCTCTCTGATAAAGCCTCATGGATATGAATGATGTGGGTATTTGTCTGGGCATTGAAGTAGAGGTGGATGGTGCAGTTTTTAAGATTTGACATACTGATAATGAGTTTTAGATGTAAAAAAAAAAAAAAGCATACCTTAGTTTAACCAGACCACTGAGTTGATTAACAGCTCTCCTAGGGCTGCCCCGAAGGATTAGATTTATTTTACGTGGCCAAGAACCAATTGGTTACCTAGCAACGGGACCTACAGCTTATTGTGGAATCCGAACCACGTTATAACGATAAATGAATTTCTATCACTAGAAATAGATTCCTCTAATTCTTCATTGGCCGGTCGGAGAATCGAACGCCGGCCCAGCAGAGTGCTAGCCGAGAACGATACCAACCCGTCCAATGAGGAACTAGTTTTAGATGTAGTAATATATAAAGGCAAATAACGTGGAATTTTCTGCATAGGATTCAGCAGTTAAATTTTTTTTTCCTTTTGAATAGATATTGTATTCTTTCTGTATTGCTCATTGTATTCTTTTACTTCTTTCTGATGAACGCCATATTGGAAGCTTGAATTTCAAGCTTGTTCCGGATGAATAGGGTTCATCCTCTGAATAATTATTAAAGTGTGAATGTTCCACTGACTTATTTTTTTTCCTACCTCTCCTATTAATGGGGAATACTTATTGCACAAGATTATCTTACTTCATTCATAAAGAATCTGTTCTAATTTTTCCCATCAAAAAATACATGAAGAATCTGACTTTTTCCTTCTATCTCATCTATTAATGGGGACTAATTATTGAACAAGCCAATACTACTTCACTCGTAAATAATCAGTTCTTATTTTTTCATGCAGAATTCATAAAAAATTACTTATTTTAGTTTTCTGTAAAATAAAACTATTGTGCTAGCTTTGTCTGTCCGTCAGCACTTTATTCTGTCCCCACTTTTTCTGTCCGCCCTCAGATCTTAAAAACTACTGAGGTTAGAGGGCTGCAAATTGGTATGTCGATCATCCACCCTCAAATCATCAAACATACCAAATTGTAGCCCCCTAGCCTCAGTAGTTCTTATTTTATTTAAGGTTAAAGTTCGCCATAATCGTGCTTCTGGCAACGATATAGGAAAAGCCACCACCGGGCAGTGGTCAAAGTCTCATGGGCCGCGGCTCATACGGCATGAAACCGAGACCACCGAAAGATAGATCTATTTACGGTGGCCTTGATTATACGCTGTAACGGCTGTATACAGAAAACTCGATTGCGCCGAAGAAACTCCGGCGCATTTTTTACTTGTTTTCTTTATCTGCTTAAGTGTACAAGCCAAAACTACTTCACTCATAAGTAATCAGTCCTTAGTTCGTACCTCGCTCAGAACCCATTAACCAACTCGCCTAAGGAGGATCTAATGCCATTTCCCTGCGACGTAATCACGGCTCTCCCGAAGCAAAACCCCTGGACGGATGATTCCCCGGAGGTTCAGACCGACAGGGAGCGACCTTTGAACCTCTTGAGTAATCGCTATGACTTTTGTTGATGTATTAATCTTTCGCGGTAAATGTGTTTCGATGTTTAGTGTTTGTTCTGAAGGAGTGGTGCTCGTTTCAGGCGTTGAGGAGAGCAGGATTTTTCAGGAATTTTTATTTATTTATTTAGGTCAGAGCATTGGTCATGAATCAAGGCAAATGTCGCACCTACAGTACATTGATATAATTCACATAACACGCGATCATAATATATGCCAGTTATATATATATATATATATATATATATATATATATATATATATATATATATATATATATATATATATATATATATATGTATGTATGTATATATGTATGTATGTATGTATGTACGTATGTATGTATGTATGTCTGTATGTGTATATATATATATATATATATATATACTGTATATATATATATATATATATATATATATATATATATATATGGCATATATTATGATCGTGTGTTGTGTAAATCATATATGTACTGAACGTGTGAATTTTGCCTTTAGTTATGATCAATGCTCTGACCTGAACAAATAAAAAAATTAAACATTATTCCTGTAAAATCCTGTATAATATATATATATATATATATATATATATATATATATATATATATATATACTGTACATATATAGATGTGTGTGTCTGTCTGTGTATATATGTATGTATGTATGTATGTATATGTGTATTTGTGGGAGGTAGATGATTATGTGTTGACTTGCTAACGTTCATATTCTTAATTAAACAGAGTAATTTTCTGCATAGTACCTACTATCTCTCTATAAAGGATCACTGCAGTCAGTTATTATGTTATCTTTCGATATCATTGTTCATCCTTAGCAGCGGAGATGTTGACTATAATAACTTAAATGATAGTTTTCCCCTTTTGGTTGATTTATCTTCAATGACACGTGATGAAATATAATCATTATGTTATACTGAAAAACTAGAGAACTTATTTTTTTTCAGTTTTACGAAAGAAACATCTTCCAACTCATTATTGAAAGATATTGTTAAGTATTGGAAAGCTGATTTTTTTCGTAACAGACTGATTTTTTTTCTCTTGCATTTTCCCTGAAGACTTAAAATGGATATGTTGTCCTGAAAACTAACTGAATTTCCAATTCAGTTTCATAATGTAATATATTCATTATTAAGTTTCTATGAATGGTAGTGTTCAACACTTTTTTTTTATAATCCTTCGAGTTTGTGATTGCATAATTTTTTTCACAATCCTTCGAGTATGTGATTGCATAATTTTTTTTACAATCCTTCGAGTATGTGATTGCATAATTTTTTTTTTGCAATCCTTCGAGTATGTGATTACATAATTTTTTTTACAATCCGAGTATATGATTGCATAATGCTTTTCTTTTTACACTCCTTCAAGTATGTGTTTGCATATTTTTTTACAGTCCTTCGAGTATGTGATTGCATATTTTTTTACAGTCCTTAGAGTATGTGACTGCATAATTTTTTTACAATCCTTCGAGTATGTGATTGCATATTTTTTTTTTACAATCCTTCGAGTATGTCACTGCATATTTTTTTACAATCCTTCGAGTATATGATTGCATAATCTTTTTTACAATCCTTCGAGTGTGTGATTGCATAACTTTTTTTACAATCCTTCGAGCATGTAATTTTTTACAGTCCTTCGAGTATGTGATTACATAATTTTTTTTACAATCCTTCGAGTATGTCATTACATAATTTTCTTACAATCCTTCGAGTCTGTGATTGCATAATTTTTTACAATCCTTCGAGAATGTGATTGCATAATTTTTTTACAATCCTTCGAGTACCGGTATGTCATTGCATAATCTTTTTTACAATCCTTCGAGAATGTGATTGCATAATTTTTTTGACAATCCTTCGAGTATGTGATTGCATAATTTTTTTTACAGTCTTTCGAGTATGTGATTGCATAATTTTTTTACAATCCTTCGAGTATGTGATTGCATAAATTTTTTTAACAATCCTTCGAGTATGTGACTGCATAATATTTTGCTATCCTTCGATTATGTGATTGCATAATTTTTTTACAATCCTTCGAGTATGTCATTGCATAATTCTTTTACAATTCTTCGAGTAAGTGATTTCATAATTTTTTTACAATCTTTCGAGTATGTCATTGCATAATTTTTACAATCCTTCTAGTATGTGATTGCATAATTTTTTTACAATCCTTCGAGTATATCATTGCATGATTTTTTTACAATCCTTCGAGCATGTGACTGCATAATTTTTTTTACAATCCTTCGATTTTGTGATTGCATAATTTTTTTTTTACAATCCTTCGAGTATGTCATTGCATTAATTATTAGAATTATTTGTTATGAGACTTCTATGCTTTTTTTTTTTAAACACCATAAGCTATTCGTATAAATCAGTGTAAATTGACGAATAAAAATATAATTGAATTACGATCCCATCGTCTTTAAATATTACATAATGAAAGTTACTGATGAATCTTAATTCAAAAAAGTTACAGTGGTGTGCAGATAGATCTAATACTGTAAGAAAATAGTTAAAAAATGAACTGGAAAGTATTAATTTTTCAGTCATTGTGATTTTTCGTTACTTCATAAGACATTTTGTAATTGCGATCAAAAGTCTCACAAGATCATTTTTAGTTTTCTGTTAAAGAAAACTATTGAGACTTGTCTGTCCGTCGGCACTTTTTCTGTCCACCCTCACATCTTAAAATCTACTGAGGCTCGAGGGCTGCAAATTGTTATGTTGATCATCCACCCTTCAGTCATCAAACATACCAAAATTCAGCCCTCTAGCCTCAGTATCTTTTATTTTATTTAAGTTGAAAGTTAGTCATGATCGTGCGTCTGGCACCGCTATAGGTGTCAACAGCACGTGCCACCACCGGGCCGTGGGTGAAATTTTCATGTGCCGCGGCTGAGAATTTCATAGGCCGTGGCTGAGAGTTTCATACAGCGTTATGCGCTGTACAGAAAACTTATTATTCATTCTTTTGAGATTCTTTATTAAATCTTTTTCTTTCAAACTTCGATTGGTTATTTTTGCCAAACTTCTAGTCATTATGTTCTAAAGTTTGGTCACTGTAGTATAAAATTCTAATCGATTCTTCTAAACATTTGCCTCGTTATATCTTCTAAACTTCGTCATCATTTTTTAAAGATGCGTCATCTTGAAAGGAAAATATAATGAATGCTCATTATACTGTATAGACGCTAGTAAGTTCTGCCAAAAATAATCTTTTTTTCTTCAGTGATTTTCACTGAGGATGAAAAGATAGATTTTAGTAGGGGAAAACAAAGAGATAGACGTGGACGGTGATGGCTTAATTAGAAATGAGCATCACCCATTAGTAGGATGAATAGCAGTGATTCTCATTCATACTTAGATATCTGATGAAGGATGCAGATTTTCATTCATAGGTCTGAGGAGTCAAGATGGATCTTTATCATTATTCTGATGAATAATGATGGATGTGGTGCATGCCTTATGGGTAATTGTGATACTACTCATCAACTCGTCAATCTAGTGAGCATTAATGACTACCTCCCCGTAGGGGGGTAGTGCCGTCAGTGCACCTCATGCGGTGCACTGTAGGCATTACTTAAGGTTCTTTGCAGCGTGCCTTCTCTAGGCCCCTAGCTGCAACCCCTTTCATTCCTTTTACTGTATCTCCTTTCATATTCTCTTTCTTCCATCTTACTTTCCACCCTCTCCTAACAATAGACTCATAATGCAACTGCGAGGTTTTCCTCCTGTTACGCCCTTCAAACGTTCTCCTGTCCATTTCCGTTTCAGCGCTAAATGATCTCATAGGTCCCAGTGCTTTGCCTTTGGCCTAAATTCTATGTTCAACTCAAATGATGACTGGCTCAGAAATCAAGAATGGGATGATTAATTTCATTATGACTTCAATGTTAGAAAGGACAAATGTAAATGGGAAAAATAATTGTTTCTCTAGTATATATGAAACTAAAAAAAAAAAAAAAAAGAGAGATACAACTAAAATGAGATAAGAGGGTTGGCTTACACGAAACGATGGGTCAGAATTCTAGGAGGTGGTTTAGTCTTGTGGAGAGATTGGGTGGATAGTAAGTCTTCAAATGAAGGAAATGGGCACTTGGTGGTTTTTGATTGGTTTGGATTAAGTTGGGAATTATGTCTGTGGGGGAAGGGAATAAGAAGTGTGATGAGGACTTCTGGATTCTGCCCAACCAACAGAGACCATACGAGAAACTGGTGAATGGCATAATACATTTGAGAGGGGAAGACGTCCTTTTGTTGAAGCTCTGAGTAATTGGACAAAACAATTTTGAAGTTGCAATTTTTTTTCCAGTAGGCTTTCGTTATCAACTGAGAGGCTAAATGATGTATTTGATAATGCCCATTGTCTCGTTGTATTTTCAAGACTCTTCGTTTTATGAAGAAGCATTTAGTTGCACAATGATGACCTTCTCAATAGAAAAAGCAACGTTTACACACACAATTTAAGGTAAACAAACTCCACGTTCCGACTACCGTCGTCAAGCTCATCATTGGCCTTTATATAGATATGCAAAATGAAGGGACTTCAGTAAGTAACGGGATCTTCCGTCTCCACCCTCACTTATATTACACCATTTTTTAAAGTATGGATATGCTAGGATTAATAGCAATCTATAATAATAAAATCCGAGTGGATCTTGTTTGTCCTCCCCAAGTGGCGGTTAGGGAGACATGATACAGCCACCCACCCCCTGCAAACCGGTTTGTCCGCCCAGGGTGGGGCCAGGGCAGGTAGGGGAACGGGAGGGTAGGGGAGACATCCACCCTCCTCCTGTAAACCTGTTTGTCTGCCCTGGGTTGGGGCGGAGTAGGTAGGGGAACGGGAGGCTAGGGGAGACATCCACCCTCCTCCTGCAAACCGGTTTGTCCGCCCAGGGTGAGGACGAGTTACATAGGGGAACGGGAGGGTAGGGGAGGCATCCAACATCCTCCTGAAAATCTGTCTGTCCGCCCCGAGTGAGGGCGGGGCAGGAAGGGAATCGGGAGGGTAGGGAAGACAGCAGCGCTACGCGCGCCAACAAGCTCGTATTGATGATAATAATAAAACAATACTCCGCCCTCTAATTTGATTTAATTTTATTACACCAAGATCATCTATTACAAAAAGACCAGGGATGCTTCTGACAGTACCAATAAAAACAAAGAAACCAAAAGCAACAGACAATAATAAACGATCATTATCACTCATCATTCTCGCTTTGAAAAGCACGGCCACCTTTTCCTCGCGACCGAGCCGCCAGACCCCCTGGCAAGCAAGCGGCGTCATCAGCGGAGGAGTAATAGACAGTCGAAAAAGAGATGCTTCTGCTGCAATCAACATTTCATCTCTCGAGGGAGGAGAGGGAGACCGACTCCCCCCGGAGGAAGGAGAGACGCCAAAAAAAAGCGAATAATTATTGGAGGAAAATGAGGGGAAAGTAGGAACAGGTGATGATCCCGACTGAGGAGAAAAAGCGATGATTATTATTGCCTTTCCCGCAGGAGAAAGGAGAGTACGTTTAGTGATTGACTTTCCTCTGTTGCTGGGATTAGTCCGAATCATTTTTTAATTATGGCGGATTGTAATCCAATCGTCGTCGCTGGAGGAAAGGTGATTGTTGATGTTGACAAAGCGCCTTCGGAAAAGAGGCAGATTAGGCTATGTGATTTAGCAAGTACGGCAGAAGGTGGAAAGTTCAAAATTCTTGTCGCTGGAAGAAAGGCGTTTGTTGATGGGGTTTCTCTGTTTAGGTGCTGACGAAGCGCCTCTGGAAAAGAGGCAGGTTATGTGATTCTGGAAATAGGGGAGAAGGTGGAAAGTTTTTCGACCCGTTACTTTCGAGAAATTCTAAAAATCATTTTTTGTCTGATAAGTATCATTAAACATTTTGTTCAGATGAGGAGGACTCCAATGCATGATTCCTTATTTTGAAAACTAACTAGCAGTAGCGTACAGTAGATGTTGTAGCTGGAACCGGATATGTTACCGTACGAGTTGCTCAAGGGAGCAAAAGTCATGATGGCATAAGGCCTAATTTGTCAGACAGCAACAACAAACAGGATGTGAAGTTGTCGTATGGGCCATGGCTCAAATGCAGAATCAAACGTACTTGTTTGGTAGGGATGCGACGCCAGATATTATTCTGTATTCATAGAGCCGTCCCATATATGATCTGTCCAGGGTACTCTTGTTGCAGAGAAATGAGCCCAGGAGATTGACTGGACGACAGCTCCCAGAAGCAATAACCTCACTTAGAAATATGAATTTCAGTGTCCCAGTGTTGCGTCAGAATTTGTTGATGTACAGTATATGTTTGGCCATTCAGAGTCAAAGAAATAAAGTCAGTTGAGAAAGACGGGAGTGCTAAACGTTTTCACTGAATAATACTTTATTTCTTACCATCTCACTTTAGTATGTAGCATTAGTATTTATTATTGGTGTTGTTATTGCTTAGGTAACTAAGGCCAGTTGTAGTGTATCAATATGAGGATTCTGGAGTTATCTCCATAGCTTTTAAGATCCACTATGTATTATTGGTGTTGTTATTGTTTATGGAACTAAGCCAAGTTGTAAGATCCAACAGTTTTAGTAATATTCTCATTTTCCTTTCCAGTCATGCTGGTATAATAGCAGTAGCTCAGAGATGTTATTTTGTTCTCTTTTGTGAATAATAATAACATTAGTATTTTAGAGCTGCTTCGCCGTCCCCCTTCTTCCAGGGAGTGGTATTTCTCAGAGGGCGGGATCGGAGGCTGTTGAGGAGGTGGGGGTGGGGATGGGGGTGGGGAGTTTCATTTAAAGGAGTCCTTTTCTGGTCTTTCTTTCAAGAAGTGTTTTGCCACAGCTGAAGATTTAAAGACACGTTTAGCAATGTTGATTGAATTACGTGTTGTGGCGTTGCAATAACAGCAGTATTTAGTTAATATTGGAAGGAAAGATTGAGGAGGAGGAGGAGGAGGAGGAGGAGGATGGAAAGGGTGATAAGACA
>NC_089753.1:38893912-38908912 GCF_040412425.1 Macrobrachium rosenbergii | reverse complement strand
TATCCAAACATTAATTTACCTATCAACATATAAATATTTCGGTACAACATAAAATCCGAACACAGATGTAACCGAGCACACAAAAAATGTTTTCATTAAACCGTCCTGTTGTTTGAAATTGCAACGTTTAGAATTACTTGTTCGGAAATACTTGTTTGCGCATTTGTCGTTAAACGGCGTCGCTTGCAAAATGCGGCGTAATATTTTAACTTTCCCAGAATATGGGGAGAGAGAGAGAGAGAGAGAGAGAGAGAGAGAGACAGAGAGAGACAGAGAGAGAGAGAGAGGAGGGGGGCAATGAATAACAACCTGAGAGAGAGAGAGAGAGAGAGAGGAAGTGGAGGCAATGAATAACAACCTGGGAGAGAGAGAGAGAGAGAGAGAGAGAGAGAGAGAGAGAGAGAGAGAGAGAGAGAGAGAGGAAGTGGAGGCAATGAATAGCAACTTGAGAGAGAGAGAGAGGATGAGGATGTGAAAGCAATGAATAACCTGAGAGAGAAAGAGAGAGGATGTCGAAGCAATGAATAACAACCTGAACCTGAGAGAGAGAGAGAGAGAGAGAGAGAGAGAGAGAGAGAGAGAGAGAGAGAGAGAGAGAGAGAGAGAATAATATGAAGGCAGTGAATAACGCATTCGATTTAAATAGGGAAAAATATTTCGGAGAAACAGGGAGGGACCCATTTCACCCCGTGGCCGAAACATCAGCGTTTCTGATTGGAACTTTTTAGAATGAGAGTTATTTTGTCATATCCACTGCGGTTATTGTCGTGTTTTTTTTTTTTGGGGGGGGGGCCGTTGTGGAGAATGGGGTGAGGGAAGGGAGGGGGAGTCGAGGGAGGTTATTTTCATTGATGGATGGCGGTGAAAGGGAAGAGGGGTTGTTCGGAAGGGGGGAGGTTATGTTTATAGAATGGTTATTCTGGTACAAAATTTCAGCTGTGGCTGAAATCACTAACTGCTGTTCATGTAAATGGAGTTTTATTGATAGTTTTGTTTTTATTTTTCGCTAATTTAGCTGAGTCTCTCTCTCTCTCTCTCTCTCTCTCTCTCTCTCTCTCTCTCAAGGCATATTGAAGTAATTCGTCTTGTGCATCCCGTGTTTTATTATTATTATTATTATTATTATTATTATTATTATTATTATTATTATTATTATTATTGTTATCATCATCATATCGTATTATGGGAAACTGTGTATCCTCGAATGATGTAATCTTCATTCTTAGTTTTCTGTAAAAGAAAACTATTGTGCCGGCTTTGTCTGTCCGTCCGCACGTTATTCCGTCTGCACTTTATTCTGTCTGCCCACAGATCTTAAAAGCTACTGAGGCTAGAGGGCTGCAAATTGGTATGTTGATCATCCACCCTCCAATCATCAAACATACCAAATTGCAGCCCTCTAGACTCATTAATTTTGATTTTATTTAAGGTTAAAGTTAGCCATAATCGTGCTGCTGGCAACGATATAGGCCAGGCCACCACCGGGCCATGGTTAAAGTTTCATGAGCCGCGGCTCATACAGTATTATACCGAGACCACCGAAAGATAGGTGTATTTTCGGTGGCCTTGATTATACGCTGTAGCGGCTGTACAGAAAACTCGATTGCGCCGAAGAAACTTCGGAGGATTTTTACTTGTTCATATGTTAAGGATGCTCTAGAAAAGTGTGATTTAGTTGTAACATATAATTTTGACAATTCCATTAAAGGGAGTTGTTGGTCTTTATATGCGATTGATATAACATTTAATTTCCAAGATGAAAATTGACTTAATTTTTTACCACGATGACGCCCATGTGTTATATAATTCACAAATATTAAGCCACAAATGTTATTTAATATCCAATTTACTATACCTCTGGAATAACTTACACCCAAGGGGAATTGTAATTGACAAGTGCATCGTCACAGTTCGAATCCCACTGGTGGCGAAGCATTTATCAATTTTAAGTACCCTTGGGTGTTATTCCCGAGGTATAGTGAACTGGACATTAAACTACAGTTGTGGCTTAATGTTTGTGAATATGAAAAAAGTTACGGTGTATGTGACAAAAATTCATGTGTTGAAATACGTAGCACCCCCCCCCCCCAAAAAAATAAAAAAACGCCGAAGTTTCTTCGGGGCAGTCGAGTTTTCTGTACATCGTATAATCAAGGCCACCGAAAATAGATCTATCTTTCGGTGGTCTTGGTATAATGCTGTATGAGCCTCGGTCCATGAAACTTTAACCACGGCCTGGTGGTGGCCTTTCCTGTATCGTTGCCAGACGCACGATTATGGCTAACTTTAACCTTAAATAAAATAAAAACTACAGAGGCTAGAGGGCTGCAATTTGGTATGTTTGATGATTGGAGGGTGGATGATCACCATACCAATTTGCAGCCCTCTAGCCTCAGTAGTTTCTAAGATCTGAGGGCGGACAGAAAACAGTGCGGGCGGACAGACAAAACCGGCACTATAGTTTTCTTTCACAGAAAACTGAAAGTAAGGAAATGAACAACGTAACCCCACAGACATTATTCAGCAGTGCAAACATTGAGGCCCAACATTCTGAGGAGACGCGGGCTAAACGCAAAATGTTTTAATTTTGTAGCGAGGATGTTTCTGGCGCTGAACTAATTTTATTCACAAATCACACCTACAAAATTAAGCAATCTCTCTTTCACTAGATGCAACATGGAATTGTTTTAATTTGTTAAAATGTTTTAAATGTATAATGGTTATATTTCTTTTTGATAGTAAGATAAGTATTGAATTGACAGTATATTTAAAGGATTTTTTTTTTGCAAGAAACACGCCTTCTAAAAACTAATGAATTTCTCTCGTCTGAAGACGCAATAAACGTATAAATGAAAACATTACAATGATCTAATCATGATAACTTTCCTGTATCAGAATGCAAGGCGAACCTACACCGAGTTTATTTAATGTTAATATTAAGTACCTCATTATTATAATCAGCATCTGTTTCTCAGTTGTTTTAATGACATGCATGTTGTTTTCCATCACAAAGATTATCAGAAATGAATTATCACTATAACTAATACCGTACTGGAATATCGTGTAAGTTGATTATTGAATACTGGAATATCCTCTAAGGGAGTTGCAGAATAGTGAGACCTCTTTTATTGGAATAACCTCTAAAAGGATTATCGTATATTGCAATATCTTTCGGGGGAATTGTTGAGTATTGCAAAGCCCTGTGAGTGAATCTCGTTACCTTTCCCTTTGCACCATGAATCGTACTATTGTTCCATTTTCTATTGTCCCATTTGGTATACAAATTAAGTGTTCAGATACATTCATTTTAATTAACAAAAAATACCATTTTGACGTCAGTAATGATTGATTACACGTAAAATAATTTTCAGTAATGACACTGCCCCGTAGTGGGGTAGTGCCATCAGTGCACCTCGCGCGGTGCACTGTAGGCATTGCCTAAGGTTCTTCGCAGCGTCCCTTCGGCCCCTATCTGCAACCCCTTTCATTTCTTTTACTGCATCTCCGTTCTTAGTCTCTTTCTTTCATCTGATTTTTCACCCTCTCCTAACAATAGTGCAGCTGCGAGGCATTCCTCCTGTTGCACCTGTCGAACCCTTTTACAGTACTCTCAGTTTCCCTTCCAGTACTGAAATTATACTAAAGAAAACCGTACATTGGCTTTCTAACAATTAGATTAAAAAAAGTTAAAATTAGATTTTAAAAACTTCAAACTTTATGGTCATCAATTATTTACGTTGAAGACGATTAAGAAGAGTTGCTCCACAGTTTTCCATAGAATTAGAAGATTGCTGTACAGCTTTTCATACTGAATTAGAAGATTGCCCTACAGTTTTTCATAGTATTATCTTAGTTGGATGTTCTCAAGTTTCCCTTCAATGCGATTACGAAGGAAATAGTTAGGAGGACCTCCTAATACCACGTGGAAAGTTGGACAGAATTAAATTTTCTTATTAAAGAGAGTTTGCTGGACTACGACAACCTTGTACAGCTTAGCTACATAATTGAGTCAATCCGCAAAGTTATTGGGAATTGTGGTAGCTATGTGTCCGTGATACAGAAGTAATACGCGGCGTTTATTCAGTTACCGCTCCTGTATTTCTGACGTAAGACCTTTGTGTGAATTTCTACACAGACCCTACATACATACATGCATACATTAAATACATACTTACATACATACACACATATATATGTGTATGTCTGTGTGCTAATGTGGCAGTGATCCTTGTTTAAGTCTTTCTCGGTCCAACCCTGAATCCCTGTTATTTATATATATATATATATATATATATATATATATATATATATATATATATATATACATATATATATATATATATAATTATGTATATATATACATACATGCAGTCATACATGTATGTTTGGCCTAGTGCTTAGGAAGGTTAAATGTTTACTCCTTTTTTTCTTGCTTTAAAAAAAAATTATTCTAGTTCGTGGATAAAGAAATATTTGAATAAGTAGATATGAGGAAACAATATTAATGCCATTGTCTCTTTAGCGACACTGAACTAAGCTCCAATATCTCTTCTTGACGGAGAATGAACACAGGTAATCTAGGAATTGACATTATTCACTGTCATTGTTTTAGTTTTCTGTAAAATAAAACTATTGTGCCGGCTTTGTCTGTTCATCCGCACTTTATTATGTCTGCCCTCAGATCTTAAAAGCTCCTGAGGCTAGAGAGCTGCAAATTGGTAAGTTAATCATCGACCCTCCAATCATTAAACACACCAAATTGCAGCCCTCTAGCCTCAGTAGTTTTTATTTTATTTAAGGATAAAATTAGCCATAGTCGTGCTTCTGGCAACGATATAGGATAGGCCACCACCGTGCCGTGGTTAAAGTTTCATGGGCGGCGGCTCATACAGCATTATACTGAGACTACCGAAGGGTACGAGTAAGGTCTATTTTAGGTGGCCCCGCCCTTGATTAGACGCTGTACATAAAACTCGATTGCGCCGAAGAAACTTCGGCGCAATTTTTGCTTGTTTTCTCTTGAAGAGTGTGCACCTGCAGGCGGACTAATTTCCCTAACTACAATGGCACGCGCCAGGATATTATCGCACTATTAGTCATTGTGAAATTAAGCGAATCGCGCAAGGGAGGGTTTGTGTCCCGTAAATTTCCGCTCGCGTCCCATTAAATTTCGCTCATTTGTCATCAGTAATGGTGCCTACGGGAGATTAAGTCTTATTACCGAGGATTTTTCCCGGAATTCGGTCCGAAATGGTGCGTGCAGCTGGCGAAGTTTTGCGTCTCGCTAATTGTTACCTAGGAACAAGAGATGCCATAACTGTCTCTTTTTTTTTTTTTCCCCTGAATTAAAATGAGTTTCTCTCACGCCCTGTTGAAAACGACGCAAGATCTTGCGGCGTTTGCAAATGCATGATGGTATATGTCTTTGTGTTGTTTGCGGATCTTTGATATAGCATAGCAATGCAACTCGCAGCCTTGTCTTAATTGCAGAATGTTTTATATATCGTTTATTTGCTAGAAGAGTGACACAACTCAAAAAATGTGTTTTTGGAGTTGTTGATACCAACAAATAGGCCATTCTCTGTTCCATATTGTGGTAAAAACGTCTTATTTGTATTTGTTCGCAGCCTTGTATTAATTGCAGAATGTTTTATATATCGCTCATTTGCTGGAAGTGACACAACTCAAAAAATGTGTTTTTGGAGTTGTTGATACCAACAAATAGGCCATTCTCTGTTCCATATTGTGGTAAAAAGTCTTATTTGTATTTGTAATACTAACCAGTAGAGAGATTACAGAGACTTTTAAACTGCTAAAGAGAGTTTAGAGAGTTTTAAACTTTAAATTGCTTCTCCTGAAAAATAGCAATTTGTGAGTTATGTCACTCTTCTGTCAAATGAGCGATATGTATCGAGCGCTCTTATGCATGCCATGGCCAAGTGTTCGTTTTCTTACATTAGGGCTTAGTATTGTTTAAAGAACGATTGTTGTTTGAGTTCTCGTGTTATTTTGCAGGTCCTTGATGTATGTTATGACATGGTACTTTTACAGTTCTTTGATAAGTACCGTGACCTTTTGTCGTTTGCGGGTCCTTGATGTATGTCATTTTTGTGTAATTGTTTTTTATATCATAGCTTAGTGGTGGCTAAAGATCTTGGATGTAATTAATATCCTTTTATTATTAGCAGGCCATTGATGTATGTCTTGACCTCGTACATTTGCAGGTCTCTAATGATTGCCATGACCTTGTATCAGTTGCAGGTCATTGATGATTGTCATGGCCTTGTACATTTGCAGGTCACTGATGATTGTCTTGACCTTGTATCAGTTGCATGTCACTGATGATTGTCTTGACCTTGTATCAGTTGCATGTCACTGATGATTGTCATGACATTGTATGAATTGCAGTTCATTAATGATTATCATGGCCTTGTATCAATTGCAGGGTTTCTGTATACTTTATATCTTTGTATTATTTGTGTGTATGCCCTCGTATAACTTCATACAATGACATATCCCAGGGCGAACCTTTTTTTTATGTATGCCAAATTTTAATGGCCTCGACCTTCTGTCTCACCTTGACTTTGCCTTTAACTAAATTTTATGAAGGTTAGGAAGGATTTAGTCTTCGTTTTAACCTTGACCTATTTGACTTTAAACCATACGTTTCTTGATTTTGTATCCGGCTTACTTGACAGATACCATTCAGAAGGTGAACCCTTTTCAAATGAAACAAGCCCACGGGCCATTGGCTTGAAATTGAAGCTTCCAAAGAATATAGTGTTCATTAGGAAGAAGTAACAGAAGGTAACAGGAAATAGAGAAAGAAGAGATCCTACTTATTAAAAAATAAAAAAATAAATTGATAAATTAATAAATAGATAAAAATTCTTTAAAATGCAAGAATAGTATTAGGGTAGTAAGGCATTGCATTTTCGCTTGAACATCTGAAGTTCCAATTGCACAACATCCTCATGTAACGTCATACACTACATATTATAAAATTAAGACTTTAACTTTCTGTTTGACCTTGAACTCCCATTTTATTATAACCTTGACCTTTTGTTTGACCTTGACCTCCTTTGTTGGTATTGCCCCGGGATATTTTCTAGAGGATTGAAAGGCCACTAATAAGAAGAGTCTTCACCTAGAAAGTTGGAAATGCTGATGTTACACATATTGGTATTGATGTTTATGGCGATTGGTTTATCATTTTAGATATGTTGCAAAATAAATATTTGCGTCGTATACACCGAGAGTTCAAAATTCGCAGAGACTACGGAAATGACAATATCGACGTTCTTTTAAAACACAGTGCAGTGGGACATCTCCTAATGTGCCGATGATCAGTTGTTCCGTCCACAAAAGAACTGTTATTATGACATCACTTACGAATACCTTTACTACTCCACGTAAGTGGATTATTCTTCGGCTGTGTAACTTGCGATATCTTTACTTTCTTAACTGGTGATGGAATATGGTTGGGCAATATCTTTACTTCCTCATCTAATAATGGAACCCCGTAGGGGCGTTAGTGCCGTTAGTGCACCTCATGCGGTGCACTGTAGGCGTTAGTTAAGGTTCTTTGCAGCGTGCCTTCGGCCCCTAGCTGCAACCTCTTTCGTTCCTTTTACTGTACCTCCGTTCATATTCTCTTTCTTCCATTTTACTTTCCACGCTCTCCTGACAGTTGATTCATAGTGCAAATGCGAGGTTCTCCTCCCGTTACACCTTTCAAACCTTTGACTGTCAGTTTCCGTTTCAGTGCTGAATGACCTCATAGGCCCAAGTGCTGGGTCTTTAGCCTAAATTCAGTATTCATTTTAACTCTAATAATGTAATGTTTGGAAAATGCAAGGGATAACGTAAAGCAATATAACGGTTGATTACTGTTTTACAAAGCAATACAACTTATATTACCTTTGCTAGTTTGCTCAATAACAATATTTTTGGCATAGCAACCACGATATTAACAATTTAAAAAATGCTCCGAAGTTTCTTCGGCGCAATCGAGTTTTCTGCACAGCCGCTACGGCGTTTAGTCAAGGCCACCGAAAATAGATCTATCTTTCGGTGGTCTCGGTGTAATGCTGTATGACCGCGGCCCATGAAACTTTAACCACGGCCTGGTGGTGGCCTATTCTATATCGTTGCCAGAAGCACGATAACGGCTAAATTTAACCTTAAATAGACTAAAAGCCACTGAGGCTAGAGGGCTGAAATTTGGTCTGTTTGATGATTGGAGGGTGTATAATCAACAGACCAATTTGCAGCCCTCTAGCCTCAGTAGTTTTTAAGATCTGAGGGCGGACAGAAAAAATGCGGACTGAATAAAGTTCGGACGGACAGACAAAGCAGACACAATTGTCTTCTTTTACAGAAAACTAAAATTAATAAAATAAAAAAGAGAGTCCACAGTGAACAATTCACAGACCTGGGCGAGTCTCATTTTATTTTGAAGGTCCCGGTGAAACGACCCAATTAGAGGCGGTTGATAAGAAACTTCTACCTGTGTCCGACCCGAGTGTATCTTCGGGCAATAGAAGTTAGCCGGGCTGCTAATTGCAGAATTTTCCCTTGTTTAAAAGTTGATCCCAAGCAATCAGGAGCGTTGATGTGAAAGAGCCGAGGCCGGGACGAAATTGCTGTTGGAGGTTTTTTTCTTTCAAGGGGGTTCCTGTTATTTTTTTTACTTTTTTTGTGTCACCGTTTAACAACAAGAAATTTATCGGTCGCTATAAAAACAAGTAAAAAATGCGCTCAAGTTTCTTCGGCGCTATCGAGTTTTCTGTACAGCGTATAATCAAGGCCAACGAAAATAGACCTATCTTTCGATGGTCTTGGTATAATGCTGTATGAGCCGCGGCCCTTGAAACCTTAACCACGACCTGGTGGTGGCCTGTACTATACGTTGCCAAAGGCACGATTATGGTTAATTTTAACCTTAAATAAAAATAAAAACAACTGAGGCTAGAGGGCTGCAATTTGGTTTGTTTGATGATTGGAGGGTGGATGATCAACGTACTAATTTGCAGTCTTCTAGCCTCAGTAGTTTTTAAGATCTGACGGCGGAAAGAAAAAAGTGCGGACAGAATAAAGTGCGGACGGACAGACAAAGCCGGCACAATAGTTTTCTTTTACAGAAAACTAAAAGCCTAAGGAGGCACATTCCGAAGCCCTTTAGTTTCATTACAGAAATATTTGAGTGATCACGTTAACAAAAGCTTTTGATGGTTACCCTGAAAAATTAATTTTGCAGTAACCTTAAAAAAAAGGCGATATGTCCACCGCGCTCAGGAACAAAAGCTTAGATGGTCATTCTTAAGAAGCCTTAGTTGATTACATTAATAAAAAGCCTCCGATGGATACCATGAAAAAGGCTAATGGTAGCCACCTAAACAAAAGTCTCTTGTGTCCACACTCACAGCAACAAAAGCTTTAGTGGTCATCGTAAAAAAGCCTTAAGTGATCATATTAATGAAAGCCTTTGATAGATACGGCAACAGATGCTTGTAGCAGCCTCTGTGGCAAAAACTTTCTTGTATCCCCTCCCCCCAGGGGGGTAGTGCCGTCAGTGCACCTCGTGCGGTGCACTGTAGGCATTACTTAAGGTTCTTTGCTGCTTGCCTTCGGCCCCTAGCTGCAACCCCTTTCGTTTCTTTTACCGTACCTCCTTTCATGTTCTCTTTCTTCCATCTTACTCTCCACCCTCTCCTAACAATTGATTCATAGTGCAACTGCTTTGAGGTTTTCCTCCTGTTACACCTTTCAGACCTTTTACCGTTAATTTCCTTTTCAGCGCTGAATGACTTCATAGGTCCCAGTGCTTGGCCTTTGGCCTAACTTCTATATTCAGTTCAACAAAACCTCTACTGGTTTCTGTAAAAAAAATTCTTGAGTGATCTCTTTAACAAAATTCTTTTGTGGATACAGTAACAAAAGCTTTTATCAGCCTCCTTAACAAAGGCCTTTTGTTTCTAAGGTGCACAGTGGCGAAAGCTTTTATTGGTAACAGTAAGAAAGCCTTTGGTGAATAAATTAATAAAAGCTTTTGGTAGATAGCGTAACAAAGAATTTTGGCAGACACTAACAAAAACATCTTGTGGCCACGGCGCGCAGCAACAAAAGCTTTAGTGGTCATTGTCAAAAAGCCTTCAGTGATCACTTTGATGGAAGCCTTTGGTGGGCACTGTAACAAAGGCCTTTAGCAGCCGCCTTAAGAAAAGCCTCCTGTGCCCACGGTGCGCGGCAACAAAAGCTTTAGTATTCGCCGTAATGAAGCCTTTAGTGATCACATTCATTAACAGGTAAAAGATGCAACTTCGGCGCAATCGAGTTTTCTGTACATCGTATAATCAAGGCCACCGAAAATAGACCTATCTTTCGGTGGTCTCGGTATAATGCTGCATGGGCCGCGGCCTATGAAATTTTGACCACGGCCCGGTGGTGGCCTATCCTATATCGCTACAAGAAGCACGGTTATGGTTAACTTTTAACCTTAAATAAAATAAAAACTACTGAGGCTACAGGACTAAAATTTTGTATGTTTCATGATTGAAGGGTGGATGTTCAACATACCTATTTGCAGTCCTCTAGCCTCAGTAGTTTTTAGGACCTGAGGGCGGACAGAAAAAATGCGGACAGAATAAAGTGCGGACGGACAGACAAAGCCGGCTCAATAGTTTTCTTATAAAGAAAACTAAAACCCTTGGGTGGATACAGTACCAAAGGATTTTAGCAGCCACCTTAACAATAGCCTTTTGTGGCCACTATAAAAAAAAAAAGCCTTGGTAACCACCTTAACAAAAGCCTTTAGGGAATGCCTGAATAACATCGTTTAGGGAGTACCTTAACAAAGCTTATAAATTATAATTGCCACCGTAACAAAAGTTTTTAGCGATTTACCATTAAAAGACTTTTTAACCATGTAATAAGAGTTCGGTCATTATATTAATAAAAGCAGACACTTACTACTGTTAGGAAACCCTTCAGTGACCAACATAAGAAAGACTATTGTTGACTACCTTAGCAGAAGCATTTAGGAACCCCTGCAACAAAAGCCTTTGATAACTGCCAAAGAAGAAACCTTGTAGGATTCAACGTAACAAAAGCCGTCGTATTTCCCATTCCTACGTCATTACAAGGTATTTTCATCATGTAATTATTTTTCTGGCTCGTAATATTCAGGATGCGCCGTTGTGCTGTTAAGGTTGAAGGGAAGAGAAGATGCTGGTGGTCGCATTTCAGCGTTAACCTTGGCAGATAGTAATGGATTTATTATTCGTGTTGGACATTCAAGTATAGGTGAGAGAGAGAGAGAGAGAGAGAGAGAGAGAGAGAGAGATATAGAGAAATACATCTCTCTCTCTCTCTCTCTCTCTCTCTCTCTCTCTCTCTCTCTCTCTCTCTCCCCAACCTTTAGTTGAATGCCCAACGCTTCTCTCTCTCTCTCTCTCTCTCTCTCTCTCTCTCAGCCTTCAACTGAGAGTGTCCAACGTAGATAATAAAATCATTAGTATCTGCCAAGGCTAATGTTAAAATACAGCCTGAAGGTTTTCCTTTTTATTTATTTTTTTTTTCGTAAATTGTGCTATTATACTTAAGGAAACGAAGCAAACCATTCTATTAAGAAGTGTAATGACCCGTGTCCATTATTTGTTTAATGTTATTCCGGGGAGTAATGACCCGTTTCACTGGAATGCTAAACGTTTTATTAGTTTGAATTTTATTTAGCTCTATCTTTTAGGAACATGTCTCATTAGCTACGTGTCTTTACTTTATTTGTTGTAAAATATTGTTTGTCGTACCTATACAGATATTTTGTTTTGCACCTTTATATTTTTTCAAGCTATTGTACTGCATTATGCTTAACTCTTCGAAATGAAGATTTTTCAAAAGGTAATTTTTTTTTACATCATAAAAGCATGCAGCCTAATTTTGTTTTTATTTATCTATACTTTACCATCTGTAGACAGTATTTTAGTATAGTGTTATGAGGCAGCGCACTGATAAACGAGGGATGTGCTTGACCTGACATTAATTGAGCCAATGTATTTTAAAGACTGTAATACCAAAATAGAAATATATTTGAACTTATATAATAGGAATAGTTAAATTAAATAGTTATTTTTGAAGCTTGTGGTTCCAAAATATAAATAGAAATGTGAACTTTTATAATGTAAATAAGGTAATGTAACTAAATAGAATAGTTGCTTTTGAAGCTTGTAATTCCAAAATATAAATAGAAATTTTAACTTTTATAACGCAAATAATGTGATGTAATTGCAGTAGTTAAATTGAATGGTTAATTTGGAAGTTTGTAATTCGAAAATAAGAATAAATTTGAACTTTTATAATGTAACTAATTTAATGTAATCACAATACTTAAATTGAATAGTTTTTAAAAGCTTTTAATTCCAAAATATAAATAGAAATGTGAGCATTTATTGCATAATTGTAGTTTAAATCAATATAAATTGAATAGTCACAGAAACACGATTATGAAAAAGAAAGAACTTAGTCACTGAAACATTAATACATAATATAGACGGGTTTATTTTTAGAAATTCGCTTTTGATATCGAAAATAGAAAATCTGTTATATAAATACTGATTTATATATGTGATATTTATGGATTTAGCTAGATGGTGGGTTCCTCATTACAAATAACCGAATATTAGTTTGTGAATGAATATTTTCACAATATTTTCGATGTTTTTTCTAGCAAGTAAATCTCGCCGGAAAATAATTTAGGTCTGTTTATATAAATATTTTATTTCCATAAAAAAATAACCAAACGTCATTTACGTTATATTGATTTATATAACAGAAATGTCTGTTTCATTTTCATTCTTATTTCACATTAATGTTAGATTTCCTTCCTAAAACAATCCTGATGTTAATGTGAAAGTTACGTGATGATGTGAAATTTACATGTCGATGTGAAATGAACTTCACTGAAGTACAGTAATGTTCTTGTGAAATTTACACGTTTTTTGTGAGAATTTCCATTCCTAGCGTAGCAGTAATATCAATGTAAACTTCTTTACATGTCCATGTGAAATTATTTCACGAATACTTAAAATAAAAATGTAACATTTTTATATTGACAAAATACTTAAAATAAAAATGTTATATTTACAAAAGTGAAAATTACAGCACTGAACAGTGAAAGTAAATTAAGTAATGCAAATAACGGAGGTTGTGACAAGAGCAATTAAAATGTAACGGTTGTGATGAGGACAAATCAAGGAATAGCCTACAGTAAATTTGGAAACTTGCTGGTAACAGCAGTCTTAACGTACTTATAATATATAATTAAAATCTATTTTTAAATGATGGCATATGAGCTTGTTGGCGCGCGCTACACGCGCTGGAACTCGGCGCTGCTGTCTCCTCCACCCTCCCGATCCCCTATCTACCCCGCTCCCATCTGGGGCGGACAAACGGGTTGTAGGAGGAGGGTGGATGTCTCACCTACCTTCCCGTTCCCCTACCTACCCCGCCCCCCACTCGGGGCGGACACACCGGTTTGTAGGGGGTGGTTGGCTGTGTCATGTCTCCCCTACTGTCACCCAGGGACAGACAAACAAGATCAGATCCACTCGGATTTTATTATGATAGATTACAAGTCTGTTAATAAATACCGTAAACGTCTGTATCCACATAAGAATTTCTCAGTGATTTAAATGTACTTATTGGTATTGCTGTCGTTATTAAGTAGTTCAAGCATCTCGCCTTTTAAACTTGAAAAGTCCACTTATGGATGACCTAAATGATTAAGGTAATTAATTATTATTATTATTATTATTATTATTATTATTATTATTATTATTATGAAACAATTCAACCAGAGACCAAGCTATTTAAAATCCCGTTATATGTGGTTTTAAGTAAGTAAATATACTTTTGAGCACCCTGAATGTTTTAACGTTACTTATTTCAGAGCGGATTGTTGTTGAAAATTCTGGCGTCAGTCCAACCCCTTACTGCGAGTTATTCCTGATAAGAATCCCTCGCCTCTTGAGTTGAATTACTGTCAGATGGATGTAAACATCCTGATTAAACCTTGAAATATATATTTCTCGACTTGACGTCGTTCGATGGGGTAGAAGGGGAGCTACGCATGACAATAAGGCATGGGATCAAAGGTAAGGATTGGCTGTATGGACAAGGAAGGAAGAAGTGATAGATGATGGTGTAAAGGAAAAGAAACTGTTGAAAATATGCAAAAGGTCAAGATTGTCAACAAAGAATTAGTGTAAGAAGACAAAGGTTAAAGATAGACTTTATTCTATATTTATTTTGCGGCGTCCCCAGGCGACAATAGATATACAAAACATTGCTGAATATTTACGTATGTGCAATTAGGAACGTATGTCTCTAGTTCTGCTATAATAGGGTTGACGATCTTATATATAATTTAACTGAAATGCGTATGTACATACATTTATATACAATTTGTCCCTTCCACATTATCATCCTTTGGCCTCAGTCTGTCTATTATTGTAGAAGGCACTTATTCATTCATAAGCTCCTAAGTTCATTTAAACGTTTGCTTATACACGCGTGTATTTTTTCTGAGTATAGTCATTGGCATAAAGCCCATTATTATATTGCATACATGCGTATGCTCTTATGCGTTCCTTTAAATTGGTGCTGGATTGTCTCTCATGTTTATGTAATGCGCAATATACATACATTCAGGTCCCCTTTGAACTGTCTCCCATGTTTATGTGGCATTCGCGCGTTCATACATACATTAACGTCTCTTTCAGCTGACGATGTTAGTTTACATTCTGAAATCAGTCAGCTCTCAACTTCTGACGCCAGTTTATGGAACGAAATCAATCAGTGCTCGCGTTTATTGTCGCTGGGCTGCGTTTTGTGTTTGTCTTCGGAAGCCGTGACATATTCACAAAAGCGAATGCTGCTTCTGTCACAAGGAGCGAAAGCAAACGAAGGGAGATTTGTCTGCCGGAGCTAATGAGAGTTTTGTCA
>NC_089753.1:38858912-38891412 GCF_040412425.1 Macrobrachium rosenbergii | reverse complement strand
ATATATATATATATGTATATATATATATATATTTATATATATATATATATATATATATATATATATATATATATTATATATATATATATTTATATATATATATATATATATATATATATATATGTGTGTGTATATATAAATATATATATACATATATAAATTATAGTGTGTCTATATATATATATATATTATATATATATATATATATATATATATATATATATATATAAATTAGAATCAGACTATAAACCCAAGAGGGCACCAAAGGGAAACTGGCCTGTAGAGAGAGAGACAAGTTTTAGGAGAAGGTTATAGATAAATAAATACGGCTAATATAGATAACCATTTTTTTCATTTAACTCTTCAGCTGATGATCCTTATGGATAGAATCAGACTTTAAACCCAAGAGGGCACCGAAGGAAAATCAGCCTGGAGAGAGAGAGAGAGAGAGAGAGAGAGAGAGATCACAAGAAAAGGTGACAAATAAGGAAATATGAGCGAATAGGTCATTCAGCACGGAAAGGGAAATTGACAGTAAGAAGGTTTGAAAGGTGTAACAGGAGGAAAACCTCCCAGTTGCACTGTGAAACAGTTGTTAGAGAGGGTGGAAAGTAAGATGGAAGAAAGAGAATGTGAACGAAGGAACAGTAAAAGGAATGAAAGGAGTTGCAGCTAGGGGCCGAAGGGACACTGCAAAGACCCTTAAGTAATACTTACAGTGCAGCACGTGAGGTGCACTGACTGTACTACCCCCCCCTAAAACAATTGGAGGTCAGAAGATTCCACGACTGCACTAGGCAAACTATTCCACATTTAGTTGTAGCCAAAATAAAAGTCCCAGAAAACTGATTAGTAATCAGTCTGAAACTAGCAAAATGCACGAGTTTGTAGCAGCAATCTACCTCGCGTTCAGTTATATAATTTATATTTTGGAGACTCATCAGGCGACTCCATCTGTTTACCGTAGTTTATTGTTGTGCTAAAATGACTTGTTTATGCTTTATTCTTGAATCCTTTTCATCCCTTTACGATCAGACGGCTGATATAACCTGATAATTCTCGTGATATGAGGACGGAGCAGCAAAGGGCATTCAGTAATCAGCGTGCGATAAAATTCACTGGGTCCTCTTGTATCTTAAGAGATTGTGCTTTTACATACTGATGACGAACCTTGGCAAGCTTTTCCTCGTTGCAGTTTTTCACACTACAATCCCTTTCGTCCCTCCCCATCTTTCCTCAGCAGTTTCCCCTCAGATTCCCCTCTTCCACCCTTCCCTTCTTTCGCTCTTCCACTCGTCCACCCTTCCCCTCTTCTTTTTCTGCTCTTCCTCCCTTCTACTCTTCCTCTTTTCCACTCTTCTCCCTTTTCCCTCTACCCCTTCCCCACCCCTTTTACCCCTTTCCCCTTTTACCCCTTTCCTTCCACAATTCCCTTCTCCTTTCCCCTTTTACCCCTCTCTGTCTTCCACCATTCCCTTCTCCTCCTTTCCCCTTTTACCCCTTTCCCTCTTCCACCATTCCCTTCTTCTCCTTTCCACTCTTGCCCGTTCCCTCTTCCCTTTCCCCTCTTCCTCCCTTCTCCCTTTTCCCCACTTCCCCTCTTTCTCTTTTCCCCACTTCGTCCTTTCCACTTACCCTTTCCCTAGTTCTTTTTCCCCTCTTCATCCTTTCCCCTTACACTTTCCCCTCTTTTTCTTTTCCCCTTACACTTTCCCCTCTTCATCCTTTCCTCTTACCCTTTCCCCCTTTCTCTTTTCCCCTCTGAATTTTTCCCCCTTATCCTTTCCCCTCTTCATCCTTTCCTCTTACCCTTTCCCCTCTCTCTGTTCCCTCTCTTCATCCTGTTCCCTCTTCATCCTTTCCTCTTACCTTTCCCCCTCTTTCTCTTTTCCCCTCTTTATCCTTTCCCCTTATCCTTTCCCCTCTTTCTTCTTCCCCTTTCCCTCCCTTCCCCTGTACTTGCCCAACGCCCGCCCGCCCGCCAGGCGCCCTCCAGCACCGTCGACATGACTCGACTGGGCTTTAATCTGCGATCCCCCTCTTCGTGTTTTTGATCTGGCTAAACAGCCGGTGCATGAGCACAGGATGGAGTGTGACAAATGCTTTCGTCTTGTTTGTTTGTTTGTTTGTTTGGGAAGCACGACGAGCGTTTCGCGTTTTTTGCCTGTTGTGTCATTCATTATGTTTTATTTGTTTGTTGATCGTGGCCCCGTTTTGTTTTTCTCGTAGCTATACAGCATGATCAGATTTTCAGCTGCCGTAGGATTTGTTGTTTGTTTTCAACATTGTTTACTTTATAAATTGGCTTGTAGCTTTTTTTTTTTTTATCGTGACCTCTACCTGCTTCTCTCTCTCTCTCTCTCTCTCTCTCTCTCTCTCTCTCTCTCTCTCTCTCTCTCTCTCTCTCTCTCTCTCTCTCTCTCTCTACTGTTTACAAACACACTTGTACACAAACAGAAGTGTACCACAACACACTCCCAGTTCACTGACACTATTTTGTTTTTCCCACAGCTCTCTCTCTCTCTCTCTCTCTCTCTCTCTCTCTCTCTCTCTCTCTCTCTCTCTCTCTCTCTCTCACAGGCAAACATGCACCCATGGTTGCCCAATGTTTTGTAACCATAAACTTAAGTGCATCTCTCTTTCCCTTTTTATTGTTTGCAAAAGCTCTTAAACAAACGCGCGATTTCGTAGCTTGCACGAAAACAAACTCCGGCAGACCAGTTCACATACCTTTTACAAACGGTACCTCATTCAGAAGGTCCAGATATAACATAGATAAAAAAAAATATGGCAACTGATTCCAGTTACGAGTGATTATCTTCAACGAATGTCAGGGTAAAAAGTCACCGACTTCGTCCTGTAAACAATTAGGAGTCTTAACTTTTCCCATGGCTTTTATTGACTGCACGAAAGCACATTTTATCAATAAACTTGATATAATTTGAGTTAGATTTTAATGGGAACCCCATGAAATCTTAGTGACTCTAATGTAATCTATGCAGTTAGTTGGATTCATCGGTTTATATAGGTATAATTGTATTTAGGTTCTAATGTTTTCTGATGTAAATTTGTAATTTGTTCTAATTTTTTCAAGGTACACCAGATTCTGTGTTTCTGTGTAGAATAATTTGTTTTCTGAGGTAGTATTCAAGTTAGCTTTTAGTGTTTTCTGAAGTAAATTGAAGTTAAATTCAAATGTTTTATAAAGTAAAAAAATTTCATTTAGATGTTGATGCTTCTGATGTATAATTTCAGACAGATTCAAGTGTTTATCAGAGGGAAATTTTGAGGAACATCATAATCTTTTATAATACATAACGTGAGTTAGATATAAATGTTTTCTGAAGCAAAATTAAGATTAATTCTAACGTTTTCTAAAGTGATATTCAACATTTATTCAGTCGGCTACGTATATAAAATTTAAGACAGAGTCTAATGTTTTTTGAAGAATAATTTTAGTATCGTATACACATCTTCTGGGTCAACAGGTATGACCATTCCTTCATTCCTTGCTCTTTGAGTATCTGGAATCTTCTGCCCACGTTCAACAACGTATCACATACATACTACAAACAGGTTGAAAACAAGTTAGCGACAGTAAAGTGTAGAACGAACCTTAATCAAATGCTCGATAATCGCATGAAGCGCAGGTCAGAAGTGCCAGTAAGTCGTTGACATGTATTCAACTTGTTTGTTATATGTGGGCGATGAGTTGCCAACTTTTGTTTAATACATGTTTTGCTGCAGTGTGGACGCACCCTTAGCCTGCCTTTCTTCGAGAGGCGAGCGAGTCATTAACTGGGAAGGGAAGTCCATTCACGTACAATCTTCCTCCTGGACCGAGAATGGTCTGGACGGAAATAAACAGCTCAGTCAAGTTGCTCTAAGCTTTTATTTCCCTCATTCGCCAAGCTATGTCATTCTCTCGCTGCCTCTGTGTTCCAACTTCTTTTTAATTTTCTCGTCATCAAACCTGGGGCATTGTTTTGCCCCATCTGACTGACTTTGCATCACAGTTGAATTTTTCCTATCGACATTTTGATAACACAATACAAAAATAGCTAATTACCTTCCTTTATGAAAGGAAGGGAATTAGGTTTATTTTTCCCTTTTAGTTTTATGTAAAAGAAAACTATTGTGCCGGCTTTGTCTGTCCGTCCGCACTTTAGTCTGTCTGCACTTTTTCCTGTCCGCGCTTTTTCTGCCCGCCCTCAGATCTAAAAACCTACTGAGGCTAGAGGGCTGCAAATTGGTATGTTGATCATCCACCCTCCAGTCATTAAACATACCAAATTGCAGCCCTCTAGCCTCAGTAATTTTTATTCTATTTAAAGTTAAAGTTAGCCATAATCGTACTTCTGGAAACGATCTAGCATAGGCCACCACAGGGCCGTAGTTAAAGTTTCATGGGCTACAGCTCATACAACATTCTACCGAGACCACCGAAAGATATATACCTATTGTCTGTGGCCTTGATTATACGCTGTAGCGGCTGTACAGAAAACTTGATTTTGCCGAAGAAACTTCGGCGCATTTTTTTACTTGTTTTTATTGTAAAGAGCGAGCAAAGGTGGAAGTAATTGAGGTGGTTGGGCAATGGGCCGGGCTTTGGCAGAGGAGGTCAGGTCGAGGTCAATAGAGTCTTGTTTTCCTTAGTATTTCAAAAAAGTGAGCTATTTTGAGGGGAAGTCAAGGTCGAAATAGTCTGCCTTAATGGTGGCGATCAAAACATAACAAGGAGAGCTCATTATTATTATTTTGAACTGGGCTCATTTTTAAACTATTGAATAGGCTTTCGAAATACTTTACCTTACGAGAACACACTTTATTAGAAAACATATTATTCTTAATATGTCGGTATATATTTATAATTAAACGCGAGCACACACACATTGTATGTATAAATATGTGTAATATATACTGTATGTACATATACATATATATGTAATATACAGTATAGTGTATGTATATATATATATATATATATATATATATATATATATATATATATATATATATATATATATATTTATATATATAATGTATTTATGCATGTGTGTTTATTTGTATGCGTTACTCTGGAAATTAGGTACGTAATTTATTTTGCAAAGATTTTGTGCAATCAACTGTAAGAAACGGAAGCAGGCTGCATTAATTATAGGAAAGTTTCCCCTTTCATTATCGAATTGATTTGAATTTATTACCGATACTAAATTTTCTTACAGTCCCCTGCTAATATGATAAACCCTAACTTTTTTTTCTCTCTCTTTTTAGTTTTCTGAAAAGACAGCTATTATGCAAGCTTTGTCTGTCCGTCCGCACTTTTTTCTGTCCGCGCTTTTTCTGTCCGCCCTCAGATCTTAAAAACTACCGAGGCTAGAAGGCTGCAAATTGTTACGTTGATCATCCACCCTCCAATCATCAAACATACCAAATTGCAGCCCTCCAGCCTCAATAGTTTTTATTTTATTTAAGGTTAAAGTTAGCCATAATCGTGCGTCTGGCAGCGATATAGGCCAGGCCACCACCGTGCCGTGGTTAAAATTTCATGGGCACCGCCAGACCACCGAAAGGTAGATTTTCGGTGGCCTAGATTATACGGCGTACAGAAAACTCAATTGCTCCGAAGAAACTTCGGCGCATTTTTTACCTGTTTGATTTCTAGAGACATTTGTATATACCTCCGTCACTCGTGTTGGAAATTGCAACCAGCAATAATACTCCAATATGGAGACGCTGCTTTGATGAAGTTCCAATAACCCGGGAGAGAGAGGTTCCAACTCCGCGAACTCGAACCTTCATTCACATACTTCGGTGTTAATTACACAAGTGTTGAGTAAGACACACACACGCCACACGGGAGATCCTATGAATATATATGTATATATCGCTCATTTGCCAGAAGAACGACGTCACTCAAAAACTGCTATTTTTCGGGAGAAGCAATTTTAAAGTTTAAAGCAGTTCCTCGTTGGACGAGTCGGTAGAGTTCTCGGCTAGCACTCTGCTATGCCCCAGCTCGAGTCTCCGGCCGGCCAGTGAAGAATAAGAGGAATTTATTTCTGGTGAAAGAAATTCATTTCTCGGTATAATGTGGTTCGGATTCCACAATAAGCTGTAGGTCCCGTTGCTAGGTAACCAATTGGTTCTTAGCCATGTAAAGTAAGTCTGATCCTTCGGGCCAGCCCTAGGAGAGCTGGTAATCAGCTCAGTGGTCTGGTTAAACTAAGGTATACTTAAAGTTTAAAACTCTCTTTACTCTTTATAGCGTAATAGTATCATGCCATGCCCTCTAGCGGTTAGTATTACAAATACAAATAAGACTTTTTTACCACAGTATGGAACAAAGAACTGGCTATCTGCTGGTATCAATAACTCTAAAAACATTTTTTTGAGTTGCGTCACTCTAAACGTAAACGAGCGATATGCGCTCGCCTATCCCACACTCACCCGCATACGTACACGCGCACTCTTATTGTCATTCAGTTGTTACTCTTATATTATTCACTTTTAATTCGGATTAAAATTTGCGGGAAATGTACCTGCCAGTGTTTATCCCGCTCATGTTGATTACCGAGGGTAAATTTATCTATTTCATTTAAATGAAAATTTGTCTAAAAACAAAAAATTAGTTTTGTGGAACTATATACTCGATTACATGTCTTCAGGCTTCCCCTTCTTGTAGAATTTGTAGTGGATGTTACGAGAAAAAGTCATTATACTAAATCGTTTATCCGGCAGTTTATTGCCTTTCTTTTACGTCTCCTGAACCACATTTTAGGTGACACGATTGTAAAAGGCGAAGGAGTCATCAGTTTATGAGTGATCATGGATTCGAAGCCATTCGATAGGTTAGGGACAATTTCCGCGATGAGGGAGTGATCGATCGGTCTTGGTAAAATGGCATCGCAAAAAACCGTGGTCATCACCAAAGTAATTCTGTTGCTTTCTTGAAATCACGTTTGAATGTCACCCACAGTGCATGATCACGCATAACGCACAAGGTGAATTTCATGGCGAGAATTCACAAATTATGTTGGGTTTTTAGATTAGTCACTTACGCACGTCCAAAGGTAAGACTCGCTTCTTGAAAGAGAGGGTGTTATAGGAATCGGCGAAAACGGAAACAAGAAAATAATTCAAACTTGTAATTACAGGGTAGTTAGTCGACTGCAGCGGAACGTAGCCACGGTAGAGGAAAGGTATGGCCATAGATGTTTTGGCAAGAAATTTAATTATATATATATATTAACCTTAAGCTCCCCAGGATCGAAAATCTTACAAGTTATATTATATATATATATATATATATATATATATATATATATATATATATATATATATATATATATATATAATAAATTATATATGTACATATATTTATATTACATATATATATATATATATATATATATATATATATATATATGTATATAAAATCATAAAATAAATTTGTCTTACCTTAACCCTCTATATCGAAACCGTTCTTCAGCAACTTACCTGAAAAAGAAGAAAGATATATACATTATTTTTACCTTTTTGGTAACAGGATTGGATGACTTTTGAGCACAACAGTAATTACGACATCATTAATAAAGAATATGAGAAACCAACCGTCATTCAAGAAGATTAAAAACCTGTGTCGAATGACCAGTGAAAATAAAAAAAGAACAGATTTTAGGGAACAGAGTTATTAGGGAAAGGACCAGGCCGAATTGCGGCATTTTTATTTATTATATTTTTCATTAGAGATTCTCTTGGCACGGTGGTGAAGTTTTCCTTATGCAGGTAACGCAATAAATATGTATATCTTGGAATATTATATATATACATATATATATATATATATATATATATATATATATATATATATATACATATATATATATATACATATATATGTATATATAATATACATATATATAGATATATATATATAATATATATACATACATACTGTATATGTATATGTATATTTATACGTATGTATGTATGCATTGTGTATGTATATATGCAGTGCGGATGCTGAATGCAAATAAAAGAAATAAGCTTACCTGGTTTTCTTAGCACAAGTATGCAGAGTAAAAGATATTGAAATTGCGAGAGATCTAGAGATAATAGGAAGTTGTTGAAATTTTAGTACAGGTGGTAGGATGGATCAGATTGTTTTGAAAGGAGGACAGCTTGGTGAAAAGATAATAATTCGGAAGCATTAGGATGGAAGGAGGAGAGGAAAGCCTATAGAAATAGTTGGATTGATGGCTAGAAAGGCGTACGTTAGAGGGAAGGTCTTTGTAGTAACAGAGGTCATTCAAGAGGTGAATTTTCATAGTGTGTGTGTGTGTGTGTGTATGTTTAGGCGCTATGTGATTCGACGTGCTACTGATGTTCCTTCTACTTATGTAAGTGCTAAGTTAGTGGATGTTGTTTTACGTAGAGGTTCATCCACGATTCAAAATCCTAGTGTGTGTGTGTGTGTTTAAGTTTTGTGTGATTCGACGTGCTACTGGTGTGCCCTCTGATTATGTAATTGCTAAGTTAGCTGATGTTTTTTTACGTAGAGGTTCATCCACGATTAAAAAGTGTATGAATGAGGCAGTGACCAGCGTTATAGGACACGGCTTCATGTTGAAAGAATTGTAAATACATTTGTGGGAATTCTTTAAACATGTGCTTTTTGCTAACGAGTCTGTTGTGATAAATAAAATTTTCCACTTCCCCCTGAGCAAATCTAATTATTTCAACAGCAAGTGAATTATTTGTATTGGGAACAGATATTGGTTCTTAGGAATCACAAGCAATAGATTGAGTTCATTTTTTTTTTAGCCTTTACTTAATCGGACATCTGAAGAGACTGGAAAACAAAGTTACAGCATGCTGAGTAAAAAAAATTCTAAGTCTCTCTCTCTCTCTCTCTCTCTCTCTCTCTCTCTCTCTCTCTCTCTCTCTCTCTCTCTCTCTCTCTCTCTCTCTCTCTCTCTCTCTCTTAAGCGTATGCTAAAGTAGTTCCTCTTGAGCATCACGTATTTTATTATTATTATTATTATTATTATTATTATTATTATTATTATTATTATTATTTGTTGAATTAATTCTCCTTATGCATCACGTGTTCTATAATAATAATAATAATAATAATAATAATATTATTATTATTATTATTTTTGATGCTACAGTTATTAGTATTATTTTTATTATTGTCATTGTAATCGAAATCTCTGTCGCACCTAAATTTCCTATCAAGGCAAAAATGCCCCAAGAATTCCAGTATATCTTCTCCCTTTGGTTTGTGCTTTCATCAAGAAGTGAAAGCAGACTGGAAGCTTGTAATGAAGAGAAACCTCTCCCCTTGTGTGCTTGCAGGAGTCCTTGTGATTATAATTGAGATGTTCTCTACCGGGAGATTTAATTTATTTGCTATGCTAATGAACTTGCTTTTTTTAGTTAATTTTTTTTGGCTTGTATGTTTGTTTATTTTTTTCTTGTTTGTGTGGTAACTGGATTACGCAAAAATGATGTGAATATTTTTAAGAATAGTTTGGCGGAAGTGGACCTTGTCACTTTCAGCAAGTGATTAGATTCTGAGAGGGATGTGAATGTAAACATTACATGATAACTAGATGTATCTAATTTGACAACTTCAACTTAGGGACAGAATAAACTTTGTATTGCGGTTACCAGGTTGTCCTTGAGTTAGGTGTACAACCTGTAAGCCTCTCTTCTTAGGCTGCAATTCCACTACACTGAAGAGTATTTGGTGAAAAGACAAAAAGACAAAGGACTTTCTTGGAAATGGAAAGAAACAAGTAAAAAATGCGCCGAAATTTCTTCGGCGCCGTCGAGTTTTCTGTATATCGTGTAGTCAAGGCCACCGAAAATAGATCTATCTTTCGGCGGTCTTGGTATAATGTTGTATGAGCCGCGGCCCATGAAACTCTCAACCGGCCGTGGTGGCCTGTGTTGTTGAGTTGCCAGAAGCACGATCATGGCTAAATTGAACCTTAAATAAAATATAAACTACTGAGGCTAGAGGGCTGCAGTTTGGTATAATTTGCAGCCTTCTAGCCTCAGTAGTTTTTAAGATCTGCGGGCGGACAGAATAAAGTGCGGACGGAGGGACAAAGCCGGCACAAAAGTTTTCTTTTACGGAAAATTAAAAGTGCAGTTGTGTTAGGTGAGGAGTAAAGAATCCCTATTATGTCCCAGTCAAAGCTACAGTGATCCCACTCTTTAGCTGTCCTTGTTTATCTTGTCGCAGAAGGAAGTGGTTTCACATGAAAGGGAATTAGATTGCCCCTAGTAACTACCAGAGCCCTTTGATCTTGCTTAAGAAAGCATGCCACAGGCCTTGCTGCTATTGTTGTTGGTTTGTTTGGGTGATGGATAATAGGAGCCATTTTATCCTGTTGAGGCGATCATGATGACTGCATACCGTGAGCTTAGACGAAAATACGTATACACGGTATAATATATCTTCGTGTCTAAGAAGATTACCAGTACTGTATACATGATAGTACATGCTTATGGCATTCGTACATACGTAGACGATCTCGCTCACACTTTTAGATGGAAAATTTTCCCCCCTTGAAAATGGCCTTGAACTAGATATAATTTGCATAGAAACCAAGGTCACATACGTAGGTTTGTAGAGCTCAGTCTGAAAGTATCGCAAATATTTTCCGTCGCTTGATAGTTTCCCAGAGAAATCACATACGATCTTGTTCTCC
Organism: Macrobrachium rosenbergii; assembly: GCF_040412425.1. Lineage (NCBI taxonomy): Eukaryota > Metazoa > Arthropoda > Malacostraca > Decapoda > Palaemonidae > Macrobrachium > Macrobrachium rosenbergii. The sequence continues at coordinate 38,880,685 of NC_089753.1, read as the reverse complement.
CTTTAGTCGTCCCTCTACCACCACTCAATAAACGAAGACTAGACCCTCAGGGTCACTGTATATATAGACACCATACACTATCTACAGTAGCTCCAGGCCGGTGGTAAATACACTTAATGAAATTAATAGCCTCTGCGGGAAATGAATGAGCCACATCTGGCGGGTGACGCAGTATAGAAAACGGGACGAGGACCTCAGCCCGTTTTCTACACCTCGGCTTTAGGTGCTGTGAGATAAAAAATGAGATCACACGTGTAGTTAGTAATTCAGATTAAATCACTTATGAAAAGAATCAAGGAGGTTTGTTCGTCTGAGTATTATAGATGTAAATTTGAGACGAATGAGAAGAAATGGGTATACTAGATGTCAGGTTTGAACTACGAGAGAGAGAAAGAGAGAGAGAGAACTTGTGGAGAATGTTTTTGCCTTGGCATCGTTTGACATTTATGGCATTAGAATTTATATCTTGAAGGTCAAGCACGCTTTTGCCACTGAAGATCAAGATTATTTCTAAAGACCGGAGGGAAGTCTTGACTTATTCACGAAAGTGAACGTAAATGCCATGAGCCTCAGCTGGATAGCAGAAATCAAAATGAACAGAGTGGGAGATAATTTATGCGATAGTTTATCACAATATTAAAACACACAACTCTCGAAATCAAAGCTTCTCTCCCTACCCCCCGCTGCACTCCCCCTCCCCCACAGAGTTGTCAACAGGGTCTTAAGGGGAAACTTTAAACCAAAACATTAAAATGGTCTTCATAAAAATGGTATTGTAATTAATTGCGAAGTGAATTTTAATTCAACTGAGAAATATATTTCAGTTTAACACAGTAGGATTTGTGTGCTTTTTATAGTTTTGTGTTCTTTCTTGTAAAAATAAACTTTAGACAATATATATATATATATATATATATATATATATATATATATATATATATATATATAAGTAAATAGGGAGAGAGAGGTTAATGAATAAATAGATCTCAGAATAACAGAAATAGATGGAGAGATGCTGTCGGGAAAGGCTGCAATTCATGGGCGGTGGAATGAGTGATTTGATGATATGCTGAATATGAAAAATGGAGGAGAAGCAGAGATGAATGACGCAAGAGTGGAAGAACTTAATGTAAATTTGACAATATTTGTGGAAGTGATTGTTAAGGTCGGAAAAAAGGCAATAAAGAGATTTAACGAAGAAAGGCTATATGATGGGACTTTAAAGTGAGATAATACGACAGAGTGTTGAAAGCCTGAGTGGCTGACCGAGGTGCAAATGGCACACCTAGGTGAGGGAAAGGTTCCAGAGAAGTGAGCGAGAGGAAGCTAAATTTTACCACCTTTGTAAAGATGATCGAGGAGACTGTAAGAATTAGTGAATAGAACAGTGGTTCTTAACCTTTTTTCAATGTATGCGCCCCTTTCAAATCAGTAGTCAGTTCTCGCACCCCCTGAATTGCTGAAATAAATAAAAGTAATAATAATTAATATTATTTATTTTATTTTATTTTTATTTTTTGGAGAAAAAAATAACATGCGTATATAAAAATATATTTTGCTTTAATTATTCATAGTCGTCCTCGCACCCCTTAGGAACCGGCTTCGCAACCCCCCCCCCACCTCGCACCCCTGGTTAAGAATCACTGGACTAGAGCATTACTTACTTGACCAGGAAAGTGTAATGCATGCAGGATTCCGATTGAGAAGTTAAGGCATGACAGGAAGACTGATAAAAGTAGAACCATTAATTGTAAAAGTTTATTGAAAGTGATCGCATGTCGAGTAAAGCATGCATTAACTGGGAGAAAATAGAATTATATGTAGAAAGAGTAACAGAAGCTTTGCTAAGAACTTTTTTTCAGGTACGTACACAGGAAATAGGAGATGATGGCCGTTTAAAATGTTCTGATAAATTGATGTTTTAGAAGATAAGAAGAGAATGTTTTTGTAAAAGGAGTGAGAAACCGAAAGAATATGAGTATAGTGGTGATCGAGTTGGAGGACAAGAGACTCTATATTGAGGAAAGATATGTTTCAAATGTGGCTTCTCTCTCTCTCTCTCTCTCTCTCTCTCTCTCTCTCTCTCTCTCTCTCTCTCTCTCTCTCTCTCTCTGCAAAGGGAAATCACGCTTGACCCACCCACTTGAGTGAGGTCCCAGAGTATAATTTATTTTCTCTGAAATTGTCCCTTTTGGATAACATTATTTTTGAATAGACAGATAAACACTTTAAGAAGAAAGTTCTTTGCTGCGTTCCTTTTACTGTACCTCCTTTCATATTCTCTTTCTTCCATCTTACTTTCCACCCTCTCCTAACAATTGATTCGTAGTGCAACTGCGAGGTTTTCCTCCCGTTACACCTTTCAGACCTTTTACTGTCAATTTCTGTTTCAGCGCTGAGTGGCCTCGTAGGTCCCAGTGCTTGGCCTTTGGCCTAAATTCTATATTCAGTTCAATTCAATTCAGGCACATTGCCAACGCTGTCTTCGACTAGGGAAAAACAACGTTATAATAAAGATCTTTGTATTATTCCTGAGAAATTATCTGTCATTTCAACACCCGCCAAGCATATTGCTAACGCGGTCTTCGACTAGGGAAAAACAACGTTATAATCAAGATCTTCGTATTATGCCTGAGAAATTATCTGTCATTTCAACGTCAGCCGCCCCCCCCCCACCCCCCCAATAAAAGCAGTCTTTGTCGAGACGAGTGACTCCCCTCGAACGCAAGGAGCAGAGGTACCGATCGGGTCATTCGACGCGATGGAAAAAGGTTTAATTACCTCCCCTGGAAAAAAAGTCTTAATTTTAGATGAGTCACCCCATTTTCGATTACGTTTTCTTTAATGTTTTCCTGTCATCCATGGAGCAATCTGTTTTCTCCTTTTACTGTAGTGTCCATCTTTTTCTTCTCAAGTCTCTATTTTGTTGTTTCTTTTTGTTTTTCTCTGTGTGGTGCTTAGATTTCTTGATGAGTCTTGGTTGTATATTAAGGATGGATTACTGTTTCTCATAGCTTAAAGAAAAGCTAGTTTACTCTTTGCATTTCTTGGAGGTGATTACTTTTGTGAACTTTTCCAAAGAATAACTTGCTGAGGTCACATCGACTAGTGGGTCTGTTCAACTTCTGCTGTACTGATTCATTTTCTGTTTCCTTTCCTGGACATTAAATCCCTCAGAATTGTTTTTGTCTCAGAACTTGGTAACACTTCTCATCAGAGCAGCTTCTCAAGGATTATGTGGACCTTATCTGCCATTGAATAGTTAATTTATCTGTCTTTCTCTATACTTCGTGAATCATTTAACCCCTTCATTTATAAATAAATTTCTTGCAATGACGAGACTTTACCTAAAAAACCATGTCTGTCTCGGGTCTGTTCACACAGACCCTTCACAAAAAAAATCGTATTTTCATTTATCACTCTGGACAATTGGTTCACTTCTATCCCAAATTTTAAACAATAATTACTTCTGAATTCCAGGATCACTAGAGTCACGTAACTTTTCTATTTGCCCGTATATACATGAGTGCTTTCCCAACACAGTCCACAACATTTGCTTTTTGAAGGTCTCTATTTCAGCCTTATTTTTTTTTCTCCCATGTTTTATCTGTTTTCCCAAATCCCTTCTCCGTGAAGTTCTTATTCCACCTCCTTCTCCATAGACGTCATTTCATGCCCTCCGAAGCGTCTCCGATAATCCTATGCTTCTCCAAAAGCAATGATCCCGAGAGCGCTTTTGTGCGCACGCAATTTCACCTGGTTATAGGTGCCTCATTCCCTCGCAGGGCTTTCAAGCTGTTTATGCCAATCCAAATTTCGGGGGTTTTCAATTTTCCCCGCCCCCCATCTTATGCATGCGAAATGTCCTGCCTTCCTTCCCGTGGCACTCTTCTTTCCCCCCCTTCCCCCTCCATCCATCCACCACCTCCCCCGGCCCCTTCAAATTCCCAGCCGTTCCCAACACTGTCTTCTTTGGGTCTTCTCGGTACATTCTCCTTTTCACTCTCCTTTCTTTTCTACAACTGCCCAATAATATGCCTTCGAAAAGTGCTTGCCCAGAATTGTGCCCAAAGTGGATTCTGCCACGATTGCGTGCCCAAACTAATAGTATTTTCGTAATCGCAGCTGTCCCTTTTGACTGAATTTAAAGGTGGCTAAACTGAGCCTTTCCTCGTAAGTTCATCGCATGACCTTGGTAGTTCTGTTCCAGATTTATTGGAAGAAAAAAATCAGTCATTCAGTCAATTTTGTGGTTAAAATGCCCTCTGTGTCCAAGCTTAGGATGCCCAAAATTGTTCAACGTTCTTTATGAAAGTCTGTGGTAAACCCAAATACTGTTTTAACTTTCGCCACTATTCCAAGATTTTAAAACATAAATGAGATCACTTTTATTTCACTTTGCAAAGAGGAATGCATGTAGGTTGACATGAATCTATGAGTCTAATTGAAATGTATCTTTCGCGACATCAAATCTATTTTCTAGTCCAATTAACTCCGCCAATTTTTACAGCCATACGTGAGTTTGATTTTATCGTCGATAATAGATTAACGAGTCGGGGCAATGAAAAAGAGACAATAAAAGTTTTGCGTGTAATTGAAATGTTTACTTAAATAACAAAACTAATTAATTCCTTTTCCCCTGTTGACATCGGCTGTTGACTCATTTTGCGAAATATTTGATTCATGATCAAAACCGTCGGGTTTACGCGTCAGCATTTCTAGCGACATTGTTCGGTCTTACGATGTTTGTCCTCTTGTTAACACAGCAAATAAATATTTTGCAAAGTTTCCGTCTATTTGTGGCTCGATTGTGGATATTAAAGAGGAGCTTCTGGAGCCGTGGTCGGTCGTGAACCGTCGTGGAGACACTTGTCTTTAAGAGTCCTGAGGTCCGGTACAGGTCCCGCTCATACAGGTCAGCCACCTCGTAGGAGAGGGTGGAAAGTAGGATGGAAGAAAGAGAATGTGAACGGAGTTACAGTAAAAGGAATGAAAGGGGTAGCAGCTAGGGGTCGAAGGGATGCTGCAAAGAACCTTAAGTAATGCCTACAGTGCACCGCGTGAGATGCACTGGCGGTATTAAGGTTTTTTGCAGCGTCCCTTCGACCCTTAGCTGCAACCCCTTTCATTCTTTTTACTCTACCTCCGTTCATATTCTCTTTCTTCCATCTTACTTTCCACCCTCTCCTAACAATTGTTTCATCATTATTTTCAGCGCTGAATGACCTCATATGTCCCAGCGCTTGGCTTGTAGCCTAAATTTCATATTCCGGTGTCAATTCCAATACAGGTCAGCCTGACAGAATCCGTCATTTTCTTTCTTTCTCTTACCCAGACATGAGTCACAGTAAGACCTAAAGCAGAGACAAGGTCACCCGACTTTTGACAAGCCCGTAGAGAGGCAGAGGCGAGTGACGTCACACACGGCCGGGCACCGGGCAGCATCTTCCCGAGATGTACCCGAGTGCCGGGACCTTTCCTTGAAAAAAGCGGGACGCCATATCTTAAAAACTAACCATAGAATTTTCTTGAAAATGATCTCTTTATTTTTCCCATACCCAATTTACTTCCAACGTATTTTTCTGACCTAAACTAACCTAATCTAGGGCCATGGCAAAAAAATCGGGACTGGTGCAATACTAGCATACATCTCAGGAATTTGCCACCGGGCACCGCCAAAAAGAATATGTACAACTGTCAGAATATACTCCTTTTCACAAATAAAAACCTGAAAATGGTTTTTAATAACCGAAGGCTATCTTCAACATTCTTATTTGTTATCTATGATATTTCCACCAAGAAAAGGCCTGGATTAGAAATGTTAACATAAGCGTGATCATCACACGCCTCTTGAGGTCTCGGGTTACAGTGCTTTGCGCATTGCACTTTTGCATACTTCCTTCGTATCTCCCTTCCCATCTTTTATTATCTTAGCTACTTCGCCTTTCGTATTTTCTTTCGCTTCAAAAATGCTCCTGTTATGAGTGGCCCCTGGTCCTGAAGGCTGAGACGTTATCTAACGTTCTTTTTATATCTTTGGCCTGTGGGTTGTGACGTCGTGCTGAATGAAGGTTGCATATTCACCAATGTCTATTAGTATGTTTATATCGCATAATCTCACGAATGGATTTTAATGAAACCTTACTCAAAGGTGGGCAATGGGTCAAGGAAGATTTGGTTGAATTTTGAGAAAGATCTGGTCGCGGATCCAAGATTTATCATTATTTTTTTTTTAGCAGGGGGTATGTGATCAGTGAATGCTTTGCAGTATCTAGGCCTATTTCCTTACTTTTCTTTTTTTCTTGGAGGAACAGGAATAACGTATGCGGCTGCCTGCATATAGGCCTACTCAACTTAAGATTATGTATGTATTTTCCAGTCTGATAAGTAATGCAATTTTGTTTGATAACCTTAAAGTCTGAATATATAGCGGCAAAAATCGGTACTCTCTCTCTCTCTCTCTCTCTCTCTCTCTCTCTCTCTCTCTCTCTCTGGCTAACTAAAATATGTTACGCGGTGTAAATTGGATATTTACCATTACATCCAAATAACCAGTAATCAGTGATTGATAATACCAATCAACGGTTTAACAATAATCCGTCATTAGCTCGGTATTTGAACCAGTTTTACTTATCCTATTCGTGATTAGTCAGTTTTTTTTATCTAATGCCTTATTGTTATCTGATGCATACTTTTTTCGACGTTTAATAGATGAATTCTGAATGTCCATAATTTACCATAGGTGTCAGTAGCATTTTTTTTTACCTTAGATGATGAGCCTGGAAAGTATTAGACTTATTATATCTTGAGCTTAGTAGAATGGAAAGACAGCTCTTATTTGCAGACTCTTCTCCATTGATTGGTGATTGTTAGGAGAAATTCCATCGTATGTTGAAAGCGGCCAAGAGAGGGGGAGAAAGGAATTGTTTGCGTTTGTGAAGCAAAGAAAGTAAATTTTTTCTACGGAAGTTTGGTTGGTTTGGTTTGGTTTGCTCAGCATTAGCAGCTATATATATATATATATATATATATATATATATATATATATACACATATATATATATAATATATATATATACATATAATGTAATATATAATATAATTATACATATATAATATACAGTATATATATGTATATAAATATATATGTTTATGGTTTGTTCGTTTGTGTGTTTTTGCGCATGTTTGTGTTTGGGCGTAGAAGGTAGAACATTAAAGAAAGTAAATGAGATAATCTACTGACGAGAGAGCATAATTTAATTTTCTTTTAGAGGACGAAGAAGTAAAACCAGTAAACTGTAATTTATTAATGATAAATAATAATATTGATAAATAAATAATCAGCACGTGGTAACTAGCCTACAGCCATCCTCATCGTAAAAAAATTCCATGCTGCTCCATCTATAAATTTTTGCATATTGTTAAGAAAAAGTGGATATCTACTCCTTCCTTCCCACAGAAGTTCGTCTGCAGTGGTTGCAGACAGGAACCAAAATCAAATGTAAAACCATACGAAAACTTTCATATATTCGGCAAACCAACATACACAAAACCCCCGTAGTGGGTAGTGCCGTCAGTGCACCTCATGTGGTGCACTGTAGGCATTACTTGAGTTCTTTGCAGCGTGCCTTCGGCACCCAGCTGCAACCCCTTTCGTTCCTTTTGACTGTACCTCCGTTCATATTCTCTTTCTTCCATCTTACTTTCCACCCTCTCCTAACAATTGGTTCATAGTGCAACTGCGAGGTTTTCCTCCTGTTACACCTTTCAAACCTTTTACAGTCAATTTCCGTTTCAGCACTGAATGACCTCATAGGTCCCATTGCTTGGCCTTTGGCCTAAATTCTATATTCAGTTCAACGTACACAAACCAAAACAGTAAGGCAGACCACCTCCGAACGGCCATATTTCCAACTAAAAAAAAAAAAAACTCCCAAACTAACCTGGCAAAGCTAGCCTCTGTTATTGACGTAAGTATCCGTCGAAATGAATTGGGGTAGATTTGTGGAAACAGGTGTTTCCACTTGCGAACGGGCCACCTTTTTCGGACTCTTAAATAATGGTGTTCGTTCTATAAATGTGATTGTGTGTGTGAGGGGAGAGAGAGAGAGAGAGAGAGAGAGAGAGAGAGAGAGAGAGAGAGAGAGAGAGAGAGAGAGTGTGTATGTAGTTGCTTAAAAGGAGGGAAATTAAAGAAATGGCGAGAAGTGTAAGGCGTAAACATGCAAAAGAAGAATGGAAAAAAGTGTTGACTGCGTAAGAAAGGCGTAGAGAGAGAACGAGAGAGAGAGAGAGAGAGAGAGAGAGAGAATTGATTAAATGGAAAATACATAAGGGGTACGTATGAAACAAAGAAGGAAAGAAAGTGCCATTAGAGAGGAAGACGTAGATGAAGCTAGGTTGAGAGAGAGAGAGAGAGAGAGAGAGAGAGAGAGAGAGAGAGAGATGTATAATTGATTAAATAAAAAATGTTTAAGAAGTGGCAAGAAGGAATACAAGGGGTAAGTAAAAAAAAAAAAGAATGGAAGAAAGTGCCGTTACAGAGAAAAACGTAGATGAAGGTAGATTGCGAGAGAGAGAGAGAGAGAGAGAGAGAGAGAGAGAGAGAGAGAGAGAGAGAGAGAGAGAGAGAGAGAGAGAGGGAGTTTCAAGGCCTTCGGTAGAGAGACACATAACACCGTTATCGGTAGTTTCTCTTCGATAAAATTAACGAATGGCTGAGATAGGCGAATGTCTTATGGGGAAACGGTGTCTGTTATCTCGATATATTCTATAGCGAAAGAAACGATACTTCCCTGACCTCTCAAAATGTATAGTCTGCTTCTTATTCTAGTTGAGAGAGAGAGAGAGAGAGAGAGAGAGAGAGAGAGAGAGAGAGAGAGAGAGAGAGAGAGAGAGAGAGAGAGATATTCATAGGAAGAACTCACGATGAAAATATTAGAAAAGTAATAGGGGAAACCGCGTACTCACGGGGAAACATATGTTTGGAATAAGGCAAAAGAAAGTTGGGAAATTTGGATTAAAAGTAGAATGAAAGTATTCGATAAGAGGGAATACCTCTGGTTATTTGAGAGAGAGAGAGAGAGAGAGAGAGAGAGAGAGAGAGAGAGAGAGAGAGAGAGAGAGAGAGAGAAAGTATGTGTTGCTTGAAAGGAAAATGAAAGAAATTAAAACGAGTATAAGGCATAAATATACGAAGAATGGAAAACAGTGCTGACTAGATAAGTAAGGCGCAGGTGAAGAGAGAGAGCGAGAGAGAGCTGAAATAAAGAAATAGCAAGAATAAATATATAGGGTAAATATAAGATAAAGAACGGAAGAAAGTGCCGATAAGAGAAATGCGTAGATGAGAGAGAGAGAGAGAGAGAGAGAGAGAGAGAGAGAGAGAGAGATTTACAATTGCTTTAAGAAAAAAATTAAAGATATTGCAATAATAAATATAAGGTGTACAGGACGAAAGAAGGTCCCGATTACGATAGAAAAACATAAATGGAGAGAGAGAGAGAGAGAGAGAGAGAGAGAGAGAGAGAGAGAGAGAGAGAGAGAGAGAGAGAGCATTTATAATTGCTTTGAAGAAAAAAAAAATAGCAATGATAAATATAAGATGTAAAGGACGAAAGAAAATTCCGATTACGATAGAAAGACGTGGATGAAGAGAGAGAGAGAGAGAGAGAGAGAGAGAGAGAGAGAGAGAGAGAGAGAGAGAGAGAGAGAGATTGTCAGGCAGATAACCAAGTTGTTGGGGACATACTGGACAAAAGCATCAAACTTTGCAGACTTGTAGATATTGCATATAGAAACAATTTTATCCCCGGAACCAATCAATCAAACCCTTATTTGGCCGCCATATTGATTTTCAAGATGGCTGCCACTGAAAAAAAATAGAATAGATAATGCAACATTTGATAGGCATGTTTTATATCAATCCATATGTTTTTGTGGCTGGTAAAATCAGTGAAACCACTTAAACTATGATCAGATGCATTTCTAATATGATATCATATGAAATTAAGCATATGCAGTAAAAATCCCAAATTAATCTTAAGGAAAAAAAATGGGTATGGTACACAAATATCGTTCTTTATAGAATAAGGTTACATATCTTATAGGAATACAATTTTAAAGCATAATTAGTATCAAAATATATACCTGGTTTTGCTTCTAGACAAAAAAATAAATAATTTTTTTTTTTATAATCAGAAAAATTCTGATCACAAAAGATTAGAATCATAGTTAGAACATTTATAAAGATAAAATATCATGAGAGCAGACCTTTCTCCTCTTGTAGGCCTATTGTAAAATAAATGAAACTGTACACCATATATCACATAAAATAAAGCGTATGTAGAAGATAAAATAAAAAAATATCTGACCAAAAACAGGCTTATTGCTAGCAACATTCTATTAGCAAGGATATATAAATGCATAACAATACAAATTTTACAGCATAATTGTTATATATCTAGAAGAACTGAATAAATACTCCATTTTTTCTTCAAACATAAATAGAATTTTCTTTATCAGTAAAATCTAGCTACAGACTAGAGCTATAAATGAAAAACTTATAAAGCTAAGATATCACAAAAATAGACCCAATTTTGCTTGTAGGCCTTTTGTAAAAAAAAATTTATATATATGAGACTATTTTCCACATATCACATAAGATTTAGCATAGCACACATTATGGTATTAAATAATACCACAAAAAACCTAGACGTATTGCAAAAACATTCAGTGTATAGCAAGGACATTAAATCAATACAAATACAAAGCACACTTATCAAAATACCTTGTTTTGCTTCTAGTTCAACCGAGAAAATACATATTTTCTGAAACATATCATATTTTCTTTTTTTATCAATAAACTAGCATCATTGAGAAGTTGAAGAAGGCAGAGATATTACAAAAATGGAACTAAATATGTTTGCATGCCTTTGGTAAAAATTAACAAGATGATTATCATGGTGAAAAGCTTGTAAAATTCAATCAATGATACTTAGATATGAAAGATTTGAGATATACAAAAAAAAAAAAATCACTCTTTCCAAGAGAAGATCTTCATAAAACAGATCAAACTATACAGTTGCAGCTACACAGGTCTGTACATTTCCATTTTGCCTTCTTACAAGCACAACGTGTGCCACATCCACTTTTACTCTTGCAACCACATTTAATCAGCTCACTGCATGCTTTGGATGCTATAGGTCTTGTGATCCAGTTTGGTGTCCATGCCTGTGATTCTCTGTTGAAAGTCCACCCCCAGCCTTCAGCAGATGGGAGATTCTGTTCCCATTTGTCACAAGTTGACCATATTCCTGCTTGATAGATGACCCTTCGGGTGTGCTGGAGCAGAGCATCTTGAGTAGGAGGAATATTTTCCATAGTTTTTTCTTTCTGACAATACAATATTTTTCTTGCTTCGTCTACCCACTCAACATCACTGCTCTTGTCATAGAGGACAACTGTATAACGCTCTAGAAGTTTGAAGTGATAACTTTCCTTGTCAAGATCTGTAAAAGGGTTTTGTGCCACGAACATAAATGCCTTAGTTACATCAGGATAATGGTACCATGCTGTCCATGCTGTAGTTTTACCTCTTCCATAGAAGGATGAAGTTGTATCACATCCTGTAAAACAGTGAAATACTGGAAGGGATATACATCTTTCTTCGCCTAAAGAGGCACAAATTGTGTTGATATGATGGTAGGTAAAGTTTCTCCCTGTGCCAAAACCAACCCAGATATTCAAATCAGGTCTTATTGACATTAGATGATGAAATTTTCCAATCAAAATGACAAGGACATCACTATCCACAGTCCTGATCAAACAATTCTTGTGACCTTCTTTCATTGCATCCTGAATATGAACTAGCAGCCTTGTATCTGCTTCCTCGTGGTCGCATCTTGGGATTACATGACTAGTACCAACAATTATGGCATCTTGTCCTGAAGTTATGACAACTTCTTTTCGTCAGGAACTGTCATTTTAGCAACCTTATGAGATAAGAGAGCAAAGAGTTCTTGCTTGTTGTTGGAGTCTTTGAGGAAGTCTTGCCAGTTTAATGGTATTTTGTTCCTTTCTTCAACTTTTCTTCTGATCCCTGTGCCTCGCTTTTCTCTGGTGGACTCTTTTAGACTATTTGTGATATAAGTGTCCCAAACAATGTCAATTCGCTGGCATGTTTCTAGCTGTTTCAAGATGTAAGGAACGAAGATGCATTCAGCATACTCCTTAAAGGTGGCAACACTTGCAGTAGGTAGCATATGCACGATAGCAGCTCCATCAAGAAACTTTGCATCAAAATTATCTGGTGCATTAGCCTTATCCTCACTCTTGATTATGTTTTGGATGTCAGACTTTTTCCAAACCGCAGTTTTCCACCATTAGACAAAGAAGGTGGAAAAGGGTGATTCTCATGTTGAAAGAATGCATCCATGTCACTGTCTCTATGTTGCATGACAATATACAATCGAGAGAAGAGAGAAACGTCATTCTTCAGGAGATCCATTCCCGCGACTTTCTGCTTTTGCAATTTCGGCCTGGGGCATCTGAAGAGAGCTAGTTTGTTCTTTTGATCAGGGGTGTGAATTGATTTTTACAGTCTGTGACAACATCTTTGTAGTACTGGTTATATTGCTCAGTTCCTAATGTTGTTATTGTTCTTACCGTAGTTATCACAGAATCATCCATGACATTTCTTGTATCTAAGACCAGCAACTCATTACCACTATCACAGAAAGGATTTCCCATATCACAGAACACATCATGAAGGTTTGAAACGTGATCCTTAAATCTTTTTTGTGCAGAAAGCCCTCTTCGTGATGAAAGTACTCCTCTTCAAATTTTGCGAAGCACTCTTCTTCATATTCACTCATCAACCTAGCTTGTTCTGGCCCTGATACCATCCACTTCCTAAAGGCTATTGGATTCTCAGTCAGACCAATTGCACCTCCCAAACCTTTAACTTTCTCATTATTTTGTTCATGAGCTTGATCTAATGGCATGGCTGAGAATCTTTTCTTTGTCTTGTGTACTACCCAATGGCCATTCTGAGAAAACTCTTTCATAATCGACTCAGGCACATTCTCCATGTCTCGGATGTGGACTGGAAGCCAACGTGCATAGTTTTGGTGGTCAAGAGCAAAGAAAAAGGAACTAATTTCTTTACACTTTCTACATACAACTGAAAGTTTCCTTCACGGTGCGACCTTATGAAAATAAGACCAATTATCTCCAATTTAAAATTCGCATGAGTCGGAGCTGAAGTCAAACTCTTATAGATGCGAATCTACACACTTATATCTACATATTCATAAGTTAAAAGTAGAATTGAGCAGCACTAACCAAGAACTCGTCCTACTGGTAGGCTTCACTAGCCTCAGTGGAAAGAAAGTAATACTTGTTAAGCTTAAGAAAATGAAACTTCTGGTTCAATACAAATGCCCTCAGCAGGAGCTTAGCCATGCCCGGCCATAGGCTGGGTTCATAGTCACTTGATATTTGATCATTTTAATGTTCTTAATGGCCCCAAAGAGGATCCTGCCACATGGTTTGCATGATTTTGTAACATATAACCCTTTGTAAGCTTGTATAGATATATTGATGGCAGCCATCTTGAAATTCCAATATGGCCGCCAAGATGGGGTCATATGAGTTGGTTCCGGGGACAATTTTGTAGCTAAGGTATCAAACAACATTTGTACCAAGTTTCATGCTTTTGTCCGGAAAGTCCCCAAATCACCAAAAAATGGGGTTTAGCTGCCTGACTAAGAGAGAGAGAGAGAGAGAGAGAGAAATTAAAATTGCAAGCAGTATAAGGCATAAATATAAGAAAAAATAGAAAAAAAATTGCTGACTGCGTAAAAAAGGCGTAGAGAGAGAGAGAGAGAGAGAGAGAGAGAGAGAGAGAGAGAGAGAGAGAGAGAAATTAAAATTGCAAGAAGTATAAGGCATAAATATAAAAAAAATGGAGAAAAAAGTTCTGCTACGTAAGAGAGAGAGAGAGAGAGAGAGAGAGAGAGATTAAAATAGCAAGAAGTGTAAGGCGCAAACATAAGAAAAAATGGAAAAAAAACTGCTGACTACGTAAAAAAGGCGTAGATAGAGAGAGAGAGAGAAGGGGGGGGGGGCGGTTGTATTCACACAGAAGGAACAAATGACAGACGAAACAAGAACACGACTCACTCCTGACTCCCATGTCGCAGCGACATCACTCAAACGGCCATTAGCACTCGATAACGTTCTCGTAAACGCCTGTTTAAGTGCAACGTTCCTCCCCAGATCTTCCCTTTAATATACTGCAAAGGGTGTATAAGTGTATAAGTGCACCCTTTCGTGTTTGAGGGCCACCATTACGACCTGGGATTTGGCAGCGTTGGTGTCCTTGTCTTGTATATTATTGCATGTCACTGTGTATGAGTCATACTGTCTGTCTGGCTGGCTGTATGTCTTTCTATCTGTCTGGCTGGCTGGCTGGCTGTCTATCTGTCTGTCTGGCTGGCTGGCTGGCTGGCTGTCTATCTGTCTGTCTGTCTGTCTGTCTGGCTGGCTGGCTGGCTGTCTGTCTGTCTGTCTGTCTGTCTGGCTGGCTGGCTGGCTGGCTATCTGTCTGTCTGTCTGTCTGGCTGGCTGGCTGGCTGACTGACTGGCTATCAGTCTGTCTGTCTGGCTGGCTGGCTGGCTGACTGACTGGCTATCAGTCTGTCTGTCTGGCTGGCTGGCTGGCTGACTGACTGACTGACTGACTGACTAACTGTCTGTCTGTCTGTCTGTCTGTCTGTCTGTCTGTCTGTCTGTCTGTCTGTCTGTCTGTCTGACTGACTGACTGACTGACTGACTGTCTGTCTGTCTGTCTGTCTGGCTGCCTGGCTGGCTGGCTTGGTGACTGGTTTACTGAATGTCTGTCTCACTTGTATTAAATCTGTCTGGTTGGCTTACGGTCTGTTTGTCAGTGCACGCGTCTCTTGTTTACATGTACGTGCGCGCGCGCACAGCACCCCCCCCCCCCCCCCCTCCGCAACACACGCATCAGCCATAATAGAAATCACATGGTTTTTTTATATGGGATGAGAAATGGAGAGCGGCATTTCTAAAATAATCTCTTGTGGTGTGTTGAAATTTCCATTGTATATTTCATCATATATACAGATATATATATATATATATATATATATATATATATATATATATATATATATATATATATATACTTTTTATATATGCATAATATATATGTAATGTATATATATATATATATATATATATATATATATATATATATATATATATATATATATATATATATATATATATATATATATATATATATAAAGTATATATATATAAAATTTTAGTAAAAGTCGACAAATTTTCTTTAGTTAGATTTTGAAAATATGACGTTTTGATTAATTTTTCAGTTAATGAAATTAGTATATCACAATAATAAAACATGATGAATTATAATTTATGCAGTTCATAAAAAATATTGAACATTATTAAAATAGATAGAAGTTAAAAATTTGACTTCATCATGAAAAAAAGTTACTGAACGAAACTGGAAATTTAGTACGGTCAAACGGCTTTAAACGATTTAATACACTGCAGATGAAATTAAATTTAAAAACATTATTTAAATGTAGTCTATTGGTTTTGTTTACATCCAATCAGCGGATTTATTCATGCAATTATTGCTATGAAGTGTTAAAAGAAAGCTAAAGTTTTTTCATTACGATTTTAATGCTTTTATTATGTTTTGATGATGTGTAAACTTCGTCGATAGGATTGATGTGGTTCCTGCTATGAAGTGTGTTTAAAAAAAAAACAGAAATTCTTGTACGGTGCGAATTTAGTTTTCTGAAAAGAAAACTTTTAAGCTGACTTTGTCTGTCCGTCCGCGCTTTTTTCTGTCCGCCCTCAGATCTTAAAAACTACTGAGGCTAGATGGCTGCAAATTGCTATGTTCATCATCCACCCTCCAACCTTCAAACATACCAGATTGCAGCCCTCTAGCCTAAGTAGTTTTTATTTTATTTAAGGTTAAAGATAGCCATCATCGTGCTCTGGCAACGATATAGGCCAGGCCACCACCTTGCCGTGTTTAAAGTTTCAAGGGGCCGCGGCTCATACAGCATTATACCGAGACCCCAGAAAGATGGATCTGTTTTCGGTGGCCTTGAGTATACGATGTACAGAAAACTAGATTGCGCCGAAGAAACTTCGGAGCATTTTTTACTTGTTTATAAACATTGCAGTTGTAATTACTGTACTCGATGTTTTAGAATTTTATAGACAAGGTTGATGTGAATCATATTTTTTAAAAAATCATCTGGCAAGTTTATATAATTCGTTGAATAATGAAATAATCATGTAAATATTGGTATACAATAAATGAAAACCATTTACTACTGTTAAAATGAATAAGTTAAAAAGTTTGAAAAGTTTAGTTGAACAAAATTGTGCGGTTTTCTTCTAGGTTTGCCAGTCACCATATAATATTAATATTTTTTAATAAACAAATGTATAAGAACATTTGAATACACTAAAAATATAATATCCAGTTCAGTGGGGAATAGCTGTATTAAACACTGTAATCAAAACATAGAAGTGAAAGTTCGCTTACAGATTCCGAAACAGGAATATTTGTGTACATCTTATCAGCTGATTTGTGGCTACAATTATACTGTGAAAACGTTGAAAGAAATTCTTTTTAATATGATTATTTCTAAATCAGTTAAATCCCCAATTGGGGGGAGGGTGGTTTAGTGCCGTTCGTGCACCTCACGCGGTGCACTGTAGGCATTACTGAGGGTTCTTTGCAGCGTCCCTTCAGCCCCTAGCTGTCATCCCCTTCATTCCTTTTACTGTGCCTCTGTTCGTATTCTTTTCCTTCCATCTTGCTTTCCAACCTGTCCTAACAATTGTTTCATAGTGCGACTGCGAGGTTTTCCTCCTGTTACACCTTTCAAACCTTCCTACTCTCAATTTCCCATTCAGCGCTGAATGACCTCATAGGTCCCAGCACTTGTCCTTTGGCCTAAATTTTACATTCTATTCTGTTACCCTGTTTCGTGACACTTTAATAATGCTTAATTACTTTTATGACATAAGGTATGATTTGTAGCCAGCCTAGGCAATCATACTTTACATGAATTAGGCAAGTCGAGGCTAAATTTATATGAAACCCAGGTTAAGACAGGCCAATTTAGGACCGTCACTGTGGTAAACAAAAGAAAATTGCCTGAGATATTTTATCTCATAGACATTTCTAGCACATTATGAGACATCTTACACACATAGTTGTTTTGGTAATACTTGGTTTGTTTGTTAGATAGACGTGGCTAGTCTGTTTGAAATAAATATGGTTGTATACACATTATGTATATATATACATATATATATATATATATATATATATATATATATATATATATATATACCTGTATATATGTACACATATATAGATAAGCAGTGTATATATATATATATATATATATATATATATATATATATATATATATATATATATATATATATTTATATATATATATATATATATATATATATATATATATATGTATATATATATATATATTACATATATACATATATATATACGTATATATATATATGTATATATATATATATATATATATATATATATATATATATATATATATATATATATTTGTACATATATATGTCTGTGTGTGTGTCTGTGTGTGTGTGTAATGCGTGTGTGAAACTTTTGGCTCTTGCCTCCAAGGGTGATGATATTTCAATACCTTTAAGTCTAATAAAGTTAGAGGATGACAATGTAAGTCCCCAAATTAAACCTGATGTTTTGCCAGAGGCAGGTCATGTACCACATCACCTGCTTTGACCTAGGGTCAGTGCTCATATTCCTAGAGCAAGTTTACAGCCGTTTTCACACTCGTGGAATCAGGACAGGAAGTGATTTGGTAGGGAGGGAAGGGTTATACCGTGATCTTAAGGTCGTTATTAGTATGTTTCTGTCTATACTAAAAAAAATTTTTTTCACAAAATAAGAGAAAGTGTACAGAATTCAAAATAAAGAACATTTACCTGGTTTTTTAGTTTTCTGTAAGAGAAAACTATTGTGACGACTTTGTCCGTTCGCCTGCACTGTTTTTACTCCACACTTTTTCTGTCCGCCCTCAGATCTTAAAAACTACTGAGGCTAGAGGGCTGCAAATTGTTATGTTGATCACCCACCCTCCAGTCATCAAACATAGCAAATTGCAGCCCTCTAGCCTTAGTAGTTTTTATTGTATTTAAGGTTAAAGTTAGTCATTATCGTGTGTCTGGCAGCAATATAGACAGGCCAGCACCGGGTCGTGGTTAAAGTTTCAAGGGCCGCAGCTCATACAGCATTATACCGAGACCACCGAAAGATAGATCTGTTTTTGGTGGCCTTGATTATACGCTGTACAGAAAACTCGATGGCGCCGAAGAAACTTCGGCGCCTATTTTCTTTGTTTTTATTACTTTTATACTTGAATATCACTTTTACTTTACATTTAGTTTATAATAAAATGGTCTCGTCTTCCACCTTTCATTATGGCTACTTACGTTCATTTGGGTGTTCGCTTTCATTTATGTAAATATGTTCACGTTTACAAGTTTTTATGTTTGTTTGCTTGTTTGCCTGTCTGTTTATGTCTCTTGTTTTTTTTTCTCTCTCTCTCTCTTCGTTTATCTGTTTTGTAAGCAGTTCCCGATAAACTTCACAAATTGAAAACTTGCTCCAACAACATTGAGATATATTTAATTCCGAAATAAACAAGCAAACAAGGCGCCGAAGTTTCTTCGGCGCAGTCGAGTTTTCTGTACGTCGTGTAATCAAGGCCACCGAAAATAGATCTATCTTTCGGTGGTCTCGGTATAATGCTGTGTGAGCCGCGGCCCATGAAACTCTCAGCCGGCCGTGGTGGCCTGTGTTGTTGCGTTGCCAGAAGGACGATCATGACTAACTTTAACCTTAATTAAAATAAATAATACTGAGGCTAGAGGGCTGCAATTTGGTATGCTTGATGATTGGAGGGTGGATGATCAACATACCAATTTGCAGCCCTCTAGCCTCAGTAGCTTTTAAGATCTGAGTGTGGACAGAAAAAAGTGCGGACGGACAGACAAAGCCGGCACAATAGTTTTCTGTTGCAGAAAACTAACATTAGTCTGGATAACATTCTCCCTCAAATCTCCCGTATCCTTATCGAGAATCATCCGGAGGAATGATGGTGGGGGTTGGGGGGGAGGGGATTTATTATTCACGCTAATAGACGTTCCAGAAGATCTCAACGGCTTCCCGAAAATTATCATAATTTTCGTATTACCGCAAGGTGTTGCTTGCTTGAGGTTTCTCGATTGCTTGATCGAACGGAGGAAAATTGCGTGACTTTTTGTTTCTTTTAGATGCATTTTGGCGTTTTTTATTTATCAAGATAGGTTTTCAATGTGTTCTGAAAGTTTTTTTTTACCACAGTTCGTATAGTGAACTCCTTTGGTTATTATCACTTTACTCTGATGCATTTAGGCGTAATTTTTTTTATCACTTTAGGTCTTCAGAATGTTTTGAAAGTACTTTATTATTATTATTATTATTATTATTATTATTATTATTATTATTATTATTATTATTATTATTATTATTATTATTATTATATCGCGAATTCCTTTTGATATTTATACTTTTTTTCCTGATGCGTTTTGACATTTTTTGCTTTACCGTGATAGGATTTCAAAGTGCTTTGAAAGTAATTTACTATTATGATTATGATCGCGAATTCCTTTTGGTATTATAATTTCTTCAGTTACCGCAATCAAGATTTTCGCCAGTATCATCTTAATTGACAGAATTATTGATATCCTCAAGAATATTTGATCATAATTGTAGGGGCATAACTGTGTCTCTGTAGACGGCCGTTACACGAAATAAATAATGAGTTCAATATGAATGGAATAACAGCATTCAATTCCATAGTTTAATCTCTTAATTACTGAGTGAAGCTTAGGTTGGGTTATGTTACATTTGTGATAAATGCATCTCTCTTGGCCAGGATTCGAACCTGTGCCTTTCGAGCTTGATGCAAAGGTGACAGGAATGTAGGTAAAGTAAATTCGGTATTGAGAGGTGTTCGTGGCTATATATGTATGTATATATATATATATATATATATATATATATATATATATATATATATATTTTTTTGTATATCACGTATATATTTACACTTACATATACATATATATATATATATATATATATATATATATATATATATATATATATATATATATATGTGTGTGTGTGTATGTGTGTATATATGTATATATATATATATATATATATATATATATATATATATATATATATATATATGTATATATACATATATATATATATATATATATATATATATATATATATATATATATATATATATATATTTATATATATATATATATGGAGAGAGAGAGAGAGAGAGAGAGAGAGAGAGAGAGAGAGAGACGTTCAAAATGTTTGTGACAAATTTAGTTTGGGAAACGGTTGAGGAGAGGGGAGGAGGGAGCTGTAAGGAAGCAATTTTACAATGTTAATTTTTGAAAACTTTGGAAAAATATCAGGACGGAAAGAGTTTTCGGGTGTGTCTGAGAGAGAGAGAGAGAGAGAGAGAGAGAGAGAGAGAGAGAGAGAGAGAGAGAGATAGCAACCTGACGACGTCAGATCCTACTTTTTAGCGAAAACAAGAAGTTCCAAATTCCGTAAAATCTTTTTATTTGTCGAAAACAAAAAAAAAGAAAGTGAGTAAAAGAGAGTGAAAAGAAAAAGCTTAAAACATCGGTCGACTTAATTAACTGTCTTTAATTGATTAGATTTGTTGCTACCTTTTCAGTTTTGATGGGAAGTGAGCGGGTATTTGCCTAAAGTTTCTTCTTAAAGAATTTCGAGACGCTTTTTCTTTGGAATGCTGAAGCAACTTCCAAAAAAATGCCGAGATCATTTTTTTTAAATAGTAAACCGAAAGTAACCCTTTTACACTTTTTCAGTCAAAAAACTGCTAAGATTTATTATCGTTTTATGAAAATGATAAACCGAAAGTAACCCTTTTACACTTTTCCAGGCCCCCCCCAAAGAAAAAGCTAAGGTTTTTTTTTATTTTTTGAAAACAGTAAACCAAAAAATAACCGTTTTACACTTTTTCAGTTTCTCTGCCAAGCTTAGAACCTTTCTCTAACGGATCTTTCCTAGATAGTGACCCCATCAAAGGTCCGGGGTCGTTATCTATGGCTAATATTTCTTGGGGGTCATTATCTTTATGATATTCACAGTCTTTTTTTTATGTTTTTACGGTCATCCCCAACGGTCTTGTACTAAACACGCCGTAAAGGTGGTTACATACCAGGTTAAAACCCGTTGAGGGTCACTATCTGGGAAAGATCCTGTCTGACTTTTAGTATATAAAGAGCAGGTTTTTGAGGAGAAAGGGCAGGTTTTTGAGGAGAAAGGGCAGGTTTTTGAGGAGAAAGGGCAGGTTTTTAAGGATTTGCCAACAGTACTACAGAGCGAGGAATGTGTGACGGATATGTCTTTTAATACGTAAATGCTCGAAAAGTTCCCATTGAAATATACAGCCAAAATATGGCAGATAATGAGACAAAGATTACTTGAAGAGAGAGAGAGAGAGAGAGAGAGAGAGAGAGAGAGAGAGAGAGAGAGAGAGAGAGAGAAATTATTTGAGGCTGTACAATTTTGA
>NC_089753.1:38841412-38856412 GCF_040412425.1 Macrobrachium rosenbergii | reverse complement strand
CATACTCTGTGTACTGTTCTAACATTAAATTGTTATCGTAACGACTTGAGTTACCTAATTGGTTAACTCCTTAGAGCAATAAAGGCTCCCAACAATTAACGTGATTTATATTTCTCTTGAGCTTATAATTGCGTAAAACATAGTCGCTTTTGAAACTATTTTGTATTTATTTACATGTGATATGGATTTGTTACTTGGGAGAGTAATAGTTAATTTGAGGTAATAACAAGCGAATGGCCTTTTTTATGTGGCTAGGCAAGAGTTGTTAGTGTCTATGTGTCTGTGTTTGTCTTCAAAAGTTATCCCCTTTGTCTGTACAGTTAGGGTTTGTATTGTATTTATTTATTTGTTTGTTTTTATTATATTTATTTATTTTTTATTTATTTATTCCTTTCTCTGCAGCTCCAGAGGCTTTTAAATGTCTTTTGGTTTAATATATTTTGAGTGCTCTCTCTGCGCGTCGGGTGATGGGGGAAGGATATTCAATTTTTCTTCAGACTCTTTCTGAGCTTTTGAGCTTTTTACAACGTTTCATTCTTCGTTTTAGTTTTCTGTAAAAGAATACTATTGTGCCCGCTCTATCTGTCCGTCCGCACTTTTTCTGTCCGCCCTCAGACCTTGAAATCTACTGAGGCTAGAGGGCTGCAAATTGGTTGTTGATCGTCCACCCTCCAATCATCAAACATACCAAATTGCAGCCTGCAGCCTCAGTAGTTTTTATTCTATTTAAGGTTAAAGTTAGCCATAATCGTGCATCTGGCAACGATATACGCAAGGCCACCACCGGGCCGTGGATAAAGTTTCATGGGCCGCGGTTCATACAGCATTATACCGAGACCACCGAAAGATAGATCTATTTTCGGTGGCCTTGATTATACGCTGTACAGAAAACTCGATTGCGCCAAAAAAAATTTTGCGCATTTTTTACTTGTTTTATGCAACCTGCATTTCAACGTTGCCGGGTTTTGTCACTTGAGCCCGCAAAAATCCAAATGAGCGATAAATTTGTTCGCGCTGTAAAAAAAAAGCTCTTAAATGGCTCGATTCCAGTTGACAAATGCATTTGCTGATATAAATATCTTTGTCGTATTTCTACAGCTTGTTGAATTTTTATGCCTCTTTCCATGAAAGATGGTGAAATTCACCCTGACAATGACAAATTTTTATTATAGAAATTTGTTCAGGTTTGGTTGTGGGTGTCCGTTTGCTCCTGTCTAAAATGACAATTTGGAGGAGTACACTGTGTATTTTTATTTTTATTTTTTTTTTTTTAGGTGAAAATTTTCTGAATGCAGTCGCAAAAACTTTGTCACTCACGCCTACGTATTTCCGACTGACATAGATATTCTGACTAATATGAATATTACACGACATTTGCAGCTCAGTGTTATATATATATATATATATATATATATATATATATATATATATATATATATATATATATATATATATATACATATATATATATATATATATATATATATATATATATATATATATATATATATATATATATATATATATATATATATATATATATATATATATATATATATATATATATATTTATATATATATATATATATATATATATATATATATATATATATATATATTTATATATATACATGTGTGTGTATTCATTATCTTGACTGATTTCTTTTTATTGTCACGTCCCTATTTTTAATGTTTCTGCATGCTGGCATTTTGTTCCGTGGAAGCTTACGCTGCAAGTGAACCACTTTACAGGCTACTGCTGTATGAAATTGCCCACTTTTTTGCTACTAGTATTAGCAGTATTTAGCAGTAAGAAAATGATGAAGGCTGAAAAATACTGGGATGAATTCATTTATCATGGCAATGTTCAACCACGTTCTCACCACGTCTCATTTTGTTATTATTATTATTTTGTATAAGGTCCACAATAATATATCAATGGTAAAATGCGAGACTTTGTATTATTGATATATTATTGGGAAAATACTCCCGGGAGAGAACTTGCCTCTTGAAGGAAGTAAGATTGTAAGAGTGGGGGCTTTCATATTAGTCACCCGTCTGAGCACTGACCAGAGCCGGAACGTGAATGTTACACATTTGGAATGTTCACATACTAAGACACGGTAATAAGATGGACCATATCAAACTGAAGTCTTACATTGGTGGCAGTTTTACTATCAGCGAAACAGTAAGTTTTGTTAAATATTTCGCAGTATATTTAATGCACCATTAATTACCTGGCGGTCATATTCAATGCACGTTTAATTAAATCTGTAATAAAGATTTTGGAACAGTTATACATAAACTCAAAAACATAGAACAAACGAGAACAGGCCAAACAAACAGAAAAGACGAGTCAAGCCAACGATGCAAAGAAAGTACAGAGAAAAAGTTGCAGATCCTCTCAACTTCAGCAAATAAAGGAAAATGAAATCCGCCACAAAATAAAGAAGCAAAACAAACTTGCTTAGCACGCACGTTACAGATCTCTCTCTCTCTCTCTCTCTCTCTCTCTCTTTCTCTCTCTCTCTCTCTCTCTCTCTCTCCATCACATTAATCTTAATACAAAGCCTGCATATGACTCTGGGAGTCCATGAATAAGAAATTCTACCACGGAAGTCTGGGTACAATCTCGAAAATGAGTCGTTCCATAACCAGCGTGTATAGAAAACGGAGTTCTCGTCCTTAACAGTTAGGAGGACAATGTGCTTAACGGCTCCAACCGAAATAGCGTTGTAAGATATGGTAGATTTAGTTTTGAAGATGTTTGTTAAAGTCTTTTTTTTTTTTTTTGGGCTTTTTTGTAATTTGAATTTCCCTTTGATTGTTTGTCAGCGCTAATGGCCTAGGCTATGTGTAGGTGATTTGTCATTCAGCCGATTTAAAAAATATTTTTTTTGCAGCCGATTTAAAAAAAAATTGCAGGGATTTTTTAAAATTGAACATTTTGGATTATTGTTTAGAAAAGAATATTGGGACTTATTTTTTACCAAGTAGAATGTGGAAACTAAAGTCAGACTTTAAGCTTTTTTGCCATTGGTGGCGTTTTTGTTCAAACTGTACAAGTAATAATTTACTATTATATATCTGTCGGCCTTTGACCTGTTTCTGTCGATTCCTTCAGGATAATAATGATAAGTTTCTATGAATTTCCTTTTGGGGGAAGTTGTTGGATAATTTTTGCACAAACTGGAAGACTAGGTTGACTAGCTTTCACAAGAATCTATCTATCTATCTATCTATCTATCTATCTATCTATCTATCTATCTATCTATCTATCTATCTATCTATCTATTTATTTATTTATTTATTTATTTATTTATTTGTCTATCTGCCTGTCTATCTACCTGTCTGTGTGTGTATTTATTAATATATTTATGCAGAAATTCTGGGGATAACGCTATTGATGAATATGGTTTACTTGATCGTGAGTGAATGTATTTTCATAAAATTATCTCTCTCTCTCTCTCTCTCTCTCTCTCTCTCTCTCTCTCTCTCTCTCTCTCTCTCTCTCTCTCTCTCTCTCTCTCTCTCCCCGAAGGCCTGAAGTTTGTCGAAGGCAAGGCCAGAAAAATAGTTGTCCTGTTTAATGGATTTTCCGACTTGTGAAATGAAATTTGTTGTTTCCTGTTGTTGTTCCTCACGGGTTTGCAATAATATCCCTCCATAAATTATTTACTCGCGCTCCTCAGCAGTTGCAAAAGGGACGGAATGCAATAACAGTTTTCTCACTGTAATCTGAAATCTGCAATGCTCCAGGAATGTCGTGTTATAGACGTCGGTCCGAAAGGGAAGATGGGGAAAGAAATAATAAAATAACTTTGACGGAATATTGTCAGGGATATTGGGTCACGGAGGGAGGCAGTGTGTGAAAGATTGGGAGATGCTTTGAGAAGTATGTGACGGGAGTTGGGAAAATCAGGTGGAAAGGCTTCTTTGGGGAGGTTTATAACAATAGATTTGTGAAAATATGGAAAGCAGGAAATTCGTTGGCTGGACTATTTTTTATCTATGGTTGGCTTCTCCCAGTCATCAGAAGATCTAAGATCAGCACACGATTTCTCTAGAATGTTGATAAGTTTCTGTTTTTTTTTTTTTTTTCCTTTTTTTTTTCAACTGATGGATACGTTTGCAAAAGAACTGAAACGTCTGTGCTTTATAGAGGAATGACTTTCACAAGAATGTGAAAAGTGTCATAATTATCTCTCTCTCTCTCTCTCTCTCTCTCTCTCTCTCTCTCTCTCTCTCTCTATTTACCTAACTATCTGTATGTGTATCCATTTATTTGTTTATTTGTTTATGTACAAAATGTTCTTGATAGCCCTATAAATAAGATAAAGGCTTACCTGATTATAAATGGATATATATTCGTAAAATCTCTCTCTCTCTCTCTCTCTCTCTCTCTCTCTCTCTCTCTCTCTCTCTCTCTCTCTTATACTGGTGTATTCGTTTATTTGTTTATTATTAATTATGGAGAAATTGTCTTGATATCATTATAAACAAGGCTTACCTGATTATAAATGGATATATATTCATAAAATTCTCTCTCTCTCTCTCTCTCTCTCTCTCTCTCTCTCTCTCTCTCTCTCTCTCTCTCTCTCTCTCTCTCAAGGCCTGAAGTTTGTCGAAGGCAAGACCGGAAAAATAGTTGTCCTGTTTAATGGATTTTCCGACTTGTGAAATGAAATTTGTTGTTTCCTGTTGTTGTTCCTCTCGGTTTTGCAATGATATCCTTCCATAAATTATTTACTCGCGCTCCTCAGCAGTTGCAAAAGGGACGGAATGCAATAACAGTTTTCTCACTGTAATCTGAAATCTGCAATGCTCCAGGAATGTCGTGTTATAGACATCGGTCCGAAAGGGAAGTTGGGGAAAGAAATAATAAAATAACTTTGACGGAATATTGTCAGGGATATTGGGTCACGGAGGGAGGCAGTGTGTGAAAGATTGGGAGATGCTTTGAGAAGTATGTGACGGGAGTTGGGAATATCAGGTGGAAAGACTTCGTGGATTTGTGAAAGTATGAAAACGCAGGAAATTTTGTGCGTGGTTCGTCGCCCATAATAAGATCATCATCTGCTCACAATTTGCTTGGAGTTTTATCTTGGCTACAACTGAAATGTGGAATTATTTACGTAGTGCAGTTGTGGAATCTTCTGATCTCAAAATATTCAAGTGAGGAGCAAGTTCATTCATGTTTTTGCCGGCGTCTTCTGAATTTCAAGTATATCGGTGTTATTTTTTATTCCCTCATTTTTATTTATTTGTCACTTTTTTCTTTAGCTTGTCTATCTCTGCAGCCTGATTTCCCTTTGGAAACCTCTTGGGTTTATAAAGTATGTTGACTCTCCGTAACGGTTGTCAGCTGAAGATTTAAAGAAAGAAAGACTAGTTTGTTTCACTGCTTCCAACACCGAAGTTGAGAGGTTGTGTAATTGCCTGACTGTGTGTGTTTGTGTGTGTGTGTGTGTGTGTGTGTGTGTGTGTGTAATGCAGCGTTACATCTCACGAACGGGTGAACATAACTTAATGAAATTTGGCACATATATTTGTAAGGAGAGCTTCTAGAGATGATTTACTTTTGTGGGAAATTGTCTGAAAAAGTCCTCATATTTTTCCTCTTTCCTTGCCCTCTATGTCTAACGTTCTCTTTGCACAGCAGGCTGGCTCGAATCTATCAGTGTAAGTTGGAGTTAAAAATTGGTTTTCTGCCATAGAATTTTCATTAAATATAAATTAGTTTATTTCAAATTTTCAGACGGAATTCGGATGTTGCTTATATCGCTTCCTTCTGGTTAAGGTTGTACCTTTTGCCTCTCTCAGGTATCTATTTATTTATTTAACTATTTATTTATTAATTTATTTATTTGTTTGTTTTTATTACGTATCCTTTTAACCTAGGCAAATGGAGGATGTTAGGTATTAGGTTTTTCGTTCATTGGCCGCTTCCACATTTTGAAATGAATGTATGCGATGAAAATGCCTACCAGGAACCTTTGTTTAAGAGGTCGCCAAGCAGAGGGTTATTTTTGAAGGGTTGCTTCGTGGAAGGTTTACCTACACATTGTGGGTTCATAATTATCTTCATTCTCGGGAACCAAGTCCCGTTCAGAAGGAGGTGATATTGGGAGGAAAATATCAGGAGAATGAAGGACACGTAATAGCCTTCAAAAGACATGGTATTACCCTTATATATATGTTATACATTTCTCATCTTAATCGCTGAATAGTTCAGTTTGCGTCCCTTGTCTAGTTTACGCGCAGGCACGAATAAGTATATATATATATATATATATATATATATATATATATATATATATATATATATATATATATATATATATATATATATATATATATATATATACATATATATATGTGTGTATGTGTGTATATATATGTATGCGTATATATACATATACAGTTGCCTGAAAAGCATTCTTACGTGTTTCATTACAGGTACAACTAACACTGTCTTCCAAATCTGTGGTGGCAGAATACCATTTTTCCATTGTTTATCACTTATTTTCAGTAAGAACGCTGTATGTATGTGTGTACATATATGACACCATAACATCAGTACAAAATATTGGAAAATTCCTCATTCTTCTTACCAGTTTACCTTCTTCCCGTCTTATAATTCCTCCACAGGATCCTGAGATCTTCCTTATTGGCTTTCGGGATTACTATTGTACGTCGAAGTAGTCGAAAATAATCTTTAATTTCTTTCCTCTGATTGCTGAAGCTGTCGACATTTTGGAATTTTTTATATTGAAACTTCCAACACCCCACCCCCCCGCCCACCCCTTCCCAATGTAAAATGTTTCTCTGATAGTTTTGCAATTATAGACTACTTTGTAAATGGAGTATCATATATGATACGTCGGGATCCAAAGTAAATGGACTGTAATCAGAATTTATCCGAGTTATTAACTCTAATGGAAAATCTATCCAGGAAATATTGAATGTTTGGGAGATGTTTTTCTGCTCGTTTGCATTAAGTGTGAATGTCATTTTTCTCTCTTTCTTTGAAGACTCTGTTTCATCGATTCATTATTTTGGTTTATATTCTTGGTCTCCTTGCAGTTGTAAAAGTACGTATAATTTTGTTAATTCAAGAACAGATTTTACTTCTTTTCTTTGGGACCTGTTTGACGTGATTTGGTTTTTCTGTTCCGCAGGACCTGAACAATTTAATGTAGGTCAGCTTGTAAGGAAGACTGCCATTTGCAGTTTAAAGCAACGCTAGTTACAAAACCCAATCAAATCTCTTTCTCACTCCATCACATGAAAAAGAGGATTAAACTGAGTAACTCTCTCTCTCTCTCTCTCTCTCTCTCTCTCTCTCTCTCTCTCTCTCTCTCTCTCTCTCTCTAACGCCGCATAAAAGAATGGCCCTTTCTAGCAAGCTAAGCTGAGTAAATTAATTTTATTTACAAACTTCGGCATGTTCTCGTGTTTAGACATTCCTGTGCGCAAAGGCCACCAAGCAAGTAAACGACCGTCTTATTGTGTCCCTAAGCCATAACGTTATTTATTTATTTATTTATTTTATTTTGTTTATTTATTTTTTATATGTTATCAATAGAAGGGTTTTCTTGCTTTTTTGTCAATAGAAAGGTTTCTATGCCTCTTAAAGTGGCTAACTTAACGTCTGAATTATTGTCAGTATTTCCCTAATGTTAGTATCTCCTTTTATTTGTAACATTTATATTATAGCAATACTTAAAAAAAAAATAGTATCAGTGACCGAAATCTTAGAGAAAAATATGCTTCATTACATAGCTCATTTGGAAGGTGGGCCAATTACCACTCTAATATTTCCTTGCAGACTAATGAGATAATTACAAAATGTAATTAGAATATTATCGACGAATGAAATTGTCATCGCAAATGTCGTTAAATAATTTTGGAAGATGGGTGAAAACCCACTCTCCATTTTCTCCGAAGGAGTCAGTTTGCAAAAGGCCTCCTTCAGTATCTCTCATCAGATCACTCATCAAGCCCGGATGACCTTCAAGGAACCTTTCCTGACGACGAGATAACATCGCCGTCAGGCGTCCGAGGGCGGTTCTGAGTCGGGAGTGACCCTCCAGGGAGTTGGGGAAGGGAGAGAAGACTGCTGTAGTAGGGACGCGCGCGCGTGCTCCGACAGGTCGTGGGACGCTTTGCAGCCGCGCGACTTGTTACGGGGCCTTTAAAATCGAACTCGATAACATCTTATTACTCGTGCGGGATGGCGTCTGGGAAAAACTTCGGAACCAAATTATCGGCGCGGAAACAAGTTTCCGTTGCCCTTTTGTTGGGCCAATGTCGCCCCTTTGTGCGAGGCGCGTCCTCTTCATTCCTCGTTCTTTTGTTCCTCTCTTCTTCTTTCCTCTCCTTTCCTAGCGTTCAAAAGGTGACCTGAAAAGAATCACTTTTCCTCGAAGGTGTACCGAGATTCGTTAGTTCCTCCAATTCTGTCGAATTTTAAGTAGTAATAAAAACAAAAGTCTTGTCTGTGTCACATAACGCGTAACTTTTGAATTTCCCCTATGGCATTATGGCGAAGCCTTTTCCTTGAAATGTAACGTTGTCTCTTTTTCTATGGAGAATATCGAAGAAGAAGGTAAAGGGCCTGATGGAGTCTAGTGCCTTTGAGTTTTGGGGCTTCATTGTTGATGCAATGCCTTTACTAAAGATACCTTCAGCGATATTGTTTTCATGAGCTTAGTGCTCTCTCTCTCTCTCTCTCTCTCTCTCTCTCTCTCTCTCTCTCTCTCTCTCTCTCTCTCTCTCTCTCTCTCTCTCGTCACTTAGTTTTTCATTTAGCTGTGTACTTCTTCGTTCTTAAGGCTTTTATCGTAAGAAATTTCCCCTTTACTGCCATGTTCAAAAGCTTCTCGATGTCAGCTGTCATTGTACGCCTTGGATATTAGTCGCCTTTGTTGTATGGCAAAAAATATTTCATCTCTGATTCTATTCTTGATTTGTTAAGTTGCTGCCTAATGTGGGGTATTTTCCTCCGTACTCCTGTGTACCTCAGTCTCGGGTATGTACCGTACCACTAAGTCCCCTGTTGTCACCGATTTCTTTACTGATGACCTCAGGAGTTTCTGGACTTTGTTCTCACTTGATATTTAACCACCGACTCATTCTGATATGCATAGTCAAAGGTTTTCATACTGATGTGCTCTGTATTCATTGCAGTGTAGTCTTTGAAATGTATTGGTGTGTACTGTTGCCACTAAACTCTGGAACTCTGCAATGATGTGCAACCTTATTACTACCTTTCTCTGTTAATGCCCAATGTGATTATTGACCTCTGTGCTGATGTGCGTTGTGCACTGACTGATTGACCTTGCGCTGTTTGTAATAGCGTTAGAACGTTATTGAAAATTGTGGATAGTGGTCATTAACCCCTGTAATATTTTGCAGTATAACCAATTAATACTGTACTGGTGTGAGTATTGGTCTTTATGCTCTGTGCTGGTGAGCATAGTGTTATGACTTCTGGTTACTGAAATCTATACTCATGTATAGTAGTTAGTGAAATCTACTGATGTATAGTGCAGCACTTTACCAATATTCTGAGTGAATTTTGGTCACAAACGCCCATTAGGATGTGTGCTTAAGTCTTTCATCTCTCTGCTTTTTTATGCAGTGATCACTGGCCTGTGTAATGATATATGGCTGTCAGTGCGGTCTTCTGAAGTGTAGTGTTGTCTGTTACCAATGTGCCGAGTTTTAATTTGGCCACTGATGAACATACCTACTGTGTATATGTATAGTGTTCTTTGAGTCCTGATCTAGTGTATAATTTGTTCCTGGAGATTTAGACTGGTAAATTACATCATTAAGTATACCTTAGTGTAACCAGACCACTGAGCTGATTAACAACTCTCCTAGGGCTGGCCCGAAGGATTAGATTTATTGCACGTGGCTAAGAACCAATTGGTTACCTAGCAACTGGACCTACAGCTTATTGCGGAATCCGAACCACATTATAGCGAGAAATGAATTTCTATCACCAGAAATAAATTCCTCTAATTCTTCATTGGCCGGTCGGAGAATCGAACGCGGGGCCAGCAGAGCGCTAGCTGAGAACGGTACCCACCCGTCCAATGGGGAATTACATCATAGTCATGCATCTCTGTACTGACCAGAGATGTCTACAGCTTACAGTTTACAGCTCACCTGTAAAACATATTTCCAGTTTCATTTACGCTCACACTGAACGCGACAGTATCATTATTCCGTAAACGACAAAACTCATCATTAATTGGAGAGACGCTTAGATTGCAAATGATGTTCATGAATCAGTGCTTAATTAAGCGGGATTAATTGCACCTGTCGTCATGGAATTTTTCTTTACGCAGCTGTCGTTGTGAATTACTAGTAGCGTCCATTACGTTTCATTCATTACTTTACGCACGTAAAAAGTACGTGAATGAAGAGGATGTTGTTATCTTGTATGCTTTTCTATTTTAAAATGATACTATGTGCTATGTGATGTTATTGTTTATTAATAAGTCTGATTATCTTTAATCGAAAAATTTACGCGTGTAGATTAATTACAATTGTTTTAACTAGTCTAATAATTTATCTTTTGTTGGTTTTCTTTGAAATGGCTCCCATGCATAAACAAAAAATTCTAATTAGCAATGCATATATCTACTTATATTTATTTACATTTTACAAATAAATGATAGTGTAATTTATATTTTTATTATTGGACAGTACATCTGTTCAATTGTATTTCGTAAAGCAGAAATCGATTCTGTGATTGATGCGTTTGTTATTTATCAATACATCTATTTCATCCCATTTCATAAAACAGAAATCGATGCTGTGATTAATATATACATTAATAATTTGTCAATGCATCCATTTCATTCCGTTTCCTAAAGCAGAAAGCAATGCTGTGATTAATACATTTATTATTCATCAATACATTTTCATCCCATTTTATAAAGCAGAAATCGATTCCGTGATTGATGCATTTGTTATTTATCAATACATCCATTTCATTCTATTTCCTAAAGCAGAAATGGATGCTGTGGTTAACACATTTATTATTTATCAATACATGTATGTCATCCCATCTCATAAAGCAGAAATCGATTCTGTGACTGATGCGTTTGTTGTTTGTCAATACAACTATTTCACGCATAATTGAATGCCTTGATATTGTGTGATCCTGAGATTTAATTGCAGTTGCTGATTCAGACCCGTTGGAAAAACACCGGACAATGAAACTGGCGATAACTTGGCAGAAAAGAATTGGGCAGCAATTTGCCCTAAATTGCAGATCAGTGGAAATAACGATTCTTGCATTTTATCTTGCAGATTATAAAGGGAACGTCCACCCACCAGCGCATTCTCTCTCTCTCTCTCTCTCTCTCTCTCTCTCTCTCTCTCTCTCTCTCTCTCTCTCTCTCTCTGCGGGAATTCAAGTGTATGAACGTTCTTGTGGTGCTCTCTTTCTAACACATTCGAGAGAATTTTCTCTCTCTCTCTCTCTCTAAGTTCAAATGTGTGAACATTCCAGTGGTGTTCACTTTCTCATGCAATCACAGTCACTTTCGAGAGAGTTCTCTCTCTCTCTCTCTCTCTCTCTCTCTCTCTCTCTCTCTCTCTCTCTCTCTCTCTCTCTCTCTTTAAAGCTCAAAGGTATAAACGTTCCAGTGGTGTTCTCTTTTTCAAGCAGTCACAATCACGTTCTCTCTCTCTCTCTCTCTCTCTCTCTCTCTCTCTCTCTCTCTCTCTCTCTCTCTCTCTCTCTCTCTCTCTCTCGAGGTCTGTTCAGAGGAAGGCTGATAATGGCAGTGTCCTTTGCAGGTGTCTGAATCAAGAGCTGATGCTGGTATGAGATCTGAAGAGATGTGAATGAATAGGGTTGTGAATAGATAAAAGGAGAGAGAGAGAGAGAGAGAGAGAGAGAGAGAGAGAGAGAGAGAGAGAGAGAGAAACTTTAAAATTTGTCATTTCATGAAAAAGAGAGCACCACTACGGCATTCAGGCATTTGAACTTTCAAAAAGAGAGAGAGAGAGAGAGAGAGAGAGAGAGAGAGAGAGAGAGAGAGAGAGAGAGAGAGAGAAACTTTCAAATGTGTAAATACATGGAAAGAGAGCACCACTGCGGCATTCAAACGTGAACTTTCAAAGAGAGAGAAAAAGAGAGAGATTGATTGTTATTATCATTACTGGCCCTGTTAGTCACCCCGTATAGCCCATCATTGCACGATTAATGCCCCAGACGTCGAGTCTGATTCCCAGGTAACCTGTTGGTTGGCGTTAAGGTACCACCACTCCAGTAATGGCATTGTCTCCGACGCTGTCCAACTCCATTTCAGCCAGTCGTTATCCTCGAATTCCAGCAGGAAACGAGGACAATGACACCACTGCCGATAACAGTAACATTTACACCAATTAAGGTGATAACATTAAGGCCATAGGAGAGGGGAGGCACCGGGTTTGTGATATCCCCGAAGGAGCCTTATTTATGGCTAAGGATTTGTCTTCATTTGTTAGACTGGACCCTTGAGCTTCTAGTAATATATTATTGGTTAATTTTTTCCCTCCCCAAGGTAGGCTGTGTCTCTGGCTTTGTGTGTGCTGTGTGTGTTTGTATGTTTGTATGTATGTATTGGTTTCTGAATGTCTTTTAGGAACATTACATGAAAAGGAATTAACGGATTTTCTAGTATTTCTCAAAAAAAAAAAAAAGATACGTTATGATCCAGGGAAAAAATTATTAGATTCTGATATGAATCCAAGTCTGGATTTGGATTCAGTCTTTTTTTTTTATTGTTCAAGTTTCAGGTTATCTATATCAAGAAAACGGAAGCTTCCTACTGTTTAAGACCAAAAGCACCAGTGGCCTTGACTATCTTGGTGACTATGCTATTTGTAGAGGTTTTAGTTGTATGTAAAAGAAAACTATTGTGGTGGCTTTGTCTGTCCGTCCACACTTTTTCTGTCCTCCCTCAGAGGGCTGCAAATTGAGTTGTTGATCATCCACCCTCCAGTCATCAAACATACCAAATTGCAGCCCCTTAGCCTCAGTAATTATTATTTTATTTAAGATTAAAGTTAGCCATAATCGTACTTCTGCACGCTGTAGGTACCAATAACACAGGCCACCACCGGACTGTGGCTGAATTTCATGGGCTGCAGGCAAGTTACTTGGGCCTTGGCTGAGCCCACCACCGGACCGTGGCTGAGTTTCATGGGTTGCGGCTAAGAGTTTCATGGGCCGTGGCTGAAAGTTTCATGCAGCATTATACACTACAGAAAACTCAATTGCGCCGAAGAAACTTCGGCGGATTTATTGTTTTTTTTATTAAAGGCGGATTTTGAAAGTATAAGAATCCACTCCTTATCTAAATGCCAATATATCAACACGTTAATTGAAAGTCACGTCAGCATAGAACATAGAGGACATAGGATTTCATTATTGTTTGGTCAGGGAAAACAAAATAAGTTTTCCCGTTTTAAAATCTAGAGATACCATCGTTAGAGTAATCAGCGTTAGATGCTACTTCCTGAGGCCTGATCATTTTATGATGGAATATTGTTGCATATTTTTCAGAATTAATTTTTCAAGGCATCATGTTTCAACGCATTAAAGCCACATCAATCTCCTGGAAGTCATATTATTAAACATCAATCGCCTGGAAGTAATATTATTAAAAATGCATTGTTTGTTCATATAATTATTTTCTGTGGCGCAACGTCCCGGGGACGGGACTTGTTGTCTCGAACCCTCTTTTTATATTGCAGTAGTTTTATGTGATATTTTTGCTCTAGTGATGATAATATGGTTAAAATCCAGTTATTTATCAGTGTTATCTATAACGTAATTTTGGATTCTTAGGGAATGTCTTCCAGAGAAGCACTATAGTCCTTTATTAAATCAATAATAATAATAATAATAATAATAATAATAATCATCATCATCAAAACAGATTATTATTATTATTATTAATTTGAGAAATCACCCAATTACAACAATAAAAGTTAAAATAGTCTTTACGAATTTGCCTTAAACAAGCAAAATACTGTACATATCAGTCCACCAAACACACTTTTGTTGAAAAATACAGGCAGAAATTTTCAACAGTTACCGTGATGTCAACCACAAACTCTATTTCCCGAACAATTCCTGTCACTGGCGATTTTTGGGGCAGTTTGTTAGGAAAGGGCTGGATTTGTTAAATGTCGGTGGTATTTCACTAATTTCTTGAAATCTGAAATCATTGTTTTTCGTTTTTAGTTTTTTTTTATAGTAGTTTTTGATAGTGATTTTTTTTATTGTTTTTATAGCTATGTTTTCTTAGTTTCTTTCTTTATTGATTTATTTTGACTTTTTTTTTCTTAATATCACATAATGGGAGTTGTAACCTTTCCAATTTCGTCTTGATTTGGTTTTTAGATTTTGATTATTTTATTCTTGTTCCTTGATAATATGGCAATCTGTTATGTTTAAGTTTCTTTTGGTACGTTTAGTGAAGAAATTGGCTCAGTAATAATAATAATAATAATAATAATAATAATAATAATAATAATAATAATAATAATAATAATAAGGGATTATAGTGTGTTTCTCTAAAAGACTTCCGATTATTATTATTATTATTATTATTATTATTATTATTATTATTATTATTACCTCTAGAAATCACGTTCAACTATGATATATAGTTGAAAGAGTTCATGCAACCTTGCCTTGAGCAAGCAAAATACATTACAAGTCCGCCCACCAAACACGCTTTTGTTAAATACAGGTAGAAATTTTCAAGAGAGAGGAGGTGGAACCAATCAAGAGAGTTAAGAACATGCCAGTGATGGGGGGGAGGAGTGTGAGGAGTCAGCGGATCAGATGGATGGATGTGGTGAGGAGGGGTATGGGTGAGGTGGGACCCTGGGGGGAGGAAGATGCAAGGAATAGATATAAATGGAGAAAGTTGAATCGAGCGGCCGACCCTGCTATGCAGTGGGACTAATAAGGTCGAA
>NC_089753.1:38833912-38836412 GCF_040412425.1 Macrobrachium rosenbergii | reverse complement strand
GGAGAAGAAGAAGAAGAAGTGAAGGAAGCCGAATGCTGTCTCCGGAAGGTATAATGGTTACCGAACGCTCAATTACGCCAAAGATATTCCACGGGTCGGAAAACGCCTCATTTCGGCGATGGCGCCCTCTGACGGCTTTTCATGTTATTACCGTCGCCGATGAGGTCGTTTCTCTCTCTCTCTCTCTCTCTCTCTCTCTCTCTCTCTCTCTCTCTCTCTCTCTCTCTCAGTCCCGCCATGCGAATATTGATGAAAGCATTCTGATAAAACTTTAATATAGGATTCTTTTGGGTAACCTTCTCCAGCTGGTTAACTTTTAGTGGTTATCGGACATGATTCGATGAACTTCTCTATCAGTGAAACCACAAAATGAAGCCGAATGCTGCTTATGGGATATGGAAAAGGTTGCCAAATATTTAATTACTCTGAAGAGATAAGATGGAAGAATACCATTCATTTTAATGGAAGCCCTTTTTGACTGGTTTTGACGCTATTACCTCCCCCGAGTAGGTTATTTTTAGTAGTGTTTCTTGGTCTGTCGGCTATTCCGCGAAATTTAATGATGGCAATTATTTTAATGTTAAAAAATGGCCGAAACCATTCTTTACAGGGCACGTACGAACTGATTAACTTTTTTGTGGGTACTGAACACTTGGTGATTTGTCTGTGTGTGTGTGTCTGTCTTTAGCTGTTAATCTAAATTTAATGAAGGCAATTATTTTAATGTTAAAATTGTTCGAAGCCCTCATTTACGGGGCACTTACCAACTGATTAATTTTATGTATGCCCTGAATATTTGGTGATTTTTTTTTTTTTTTTTTTTTTTTACCACAGGAACCACGTCAGAACTACCGAAATGGTTACCGAACACTTAAGAGTACGGAGAAGAAATTCCCTGTAATTTAAAGGTATACAGAGAAGAAATTCCCTGTAATTTAAAGGTATACAGAGAAGAAATTCCCTGTAATTTAAAGGTATACAGAAAAAATTCCCTGTAATTTAGGTATACAGAAGAAATTCCCTGTAATTTAAGGGTATATAGAGAAAAAATTCCCTGTAATTTAAAGGTATACAGAGAAGAAATTCCCTATAATTTAAAGGTATACAGAGGAAATTCACTGTAATTTAAAGGTACAGAGAAGAAATTCCCTGTAATTTAAAGGTATACAGAGAAGAAATTCCCTGGAATTTAAAGGCACACAGAGAAGAAATTCCTTGTAATTT
Organism: Macrobrachium rosenbergii; assembly: GCF_040412425.1. Classification (NCBI taxonomy): domain Eukaryota; kingdom Metazoa; phylum Arthropoda; class Malacostraca; order Decapoda; family Palaemonidae; genus Macrobrachium; species Macrobrachium rosenbergii. The sequence continues at coordinate 38,835,188 of NC_089753.1, read as the reverse complement.
AAAGGTATACAGAGAAGAAATTCCCTGGAATTTCAGGGTGCACAGAGAAGAAATCCCCTGGAATTTAAACCCACAGTTCAATGATGACGTTCTGCCGGAGATTATTTCTACTTCCTTCAAGAATGTAATATTTATGACTTGGTTTGTTTGTTTATTTGTTTATTAGCAGAAGTACGCAAAAAGTTGCACATGGATTTTTACATGAGTGGTACCAGTGGTGAGCTTTGTGACTAAACACGTAATTGATTAGCTGTTGGGAAATTGCCGGATCTGGATAAGTGACTTTTAGTTTTCCGTAGAAGAAAACTATTGAGAGGGCTATTTGTCTGTCCGTCCGCACTTTTTCCTGTCCGCCCTCAGATCTTAAAAACTAATGAGGCTAGAGGGCTGCAAATTGGTATGTTATCATCCGCCCTTCAATCATCAAACATACCAAATTGCAGCCCTCAAGCCTCAGTAGTTTTTATTTTATTTAAGGTTAAAGTTAGCCATGATCGTGCGTCTAGCAACGATATAAACCAGGCCACAACCGGGTCGTGGCTAAAGTTTCATGGGCCGCGGATCATACAGCATTATACCGATACCACCGAAAGATAAATGTATTTTCGTTGGTTTTGATTATACGTTGTAGCGGCTGTGCAGAAAACTCGATTGCGCCGAAGAAACTTCGGCGCATTTTTTACTTGTTTTTTTAGTTGTCGAAAATCCGTGGTTCCCAAGCGCAATTATTTATATGTTTATTTTTATTTATTTATTTATTTATGTATTTATGTATTTATTTATTTATTTATTTGTATATTCTATTTATTTATTTACCTTTGCCACGAATCTTTGCAAAGTAAATTCTTCTGTTGCCTTAATTTCCCAAGATGAATACAGTTATTTCGTCTTATGTTTAAAAAATATTAATACTTTGTCTATATTTTTTAATTCTTGTAAACTACAAATTCGAACGAGTGTGCAATATTAAGGGCGGATTTAAGAGATTAAATCCCGAAGAGATCATGGAAAAGGACATTAAATCCGACATTAAATCGGAGATGAAAAGTGTTGTTCCAAAGAAATCCCAGGATGAGAGATCGTGGGAAAAGTAATCCAGATAAGAAAGTAATCTTGGAAATTAAGTAGCTTAGCAATGAAAAAAAAATCCGGAAAACTAAAAAAAAAAAAAAATCGCGGCAATGAAAAAATTAATGAAAAAAAAAATTAAAAATAAAAATTTTAGAAAAAATAATCAGTGATTGGAAAGAATAAATTTTTAAAAGGTTGGAAAATA
>NC_089753.1:38816412-38828912 GCF_040412425.1 Macrobrachium rosenbergii | reverse complement strand
CGCCAGACCTTGTCCTCTTCTGGTTATTTTACTGATTCTTCTATTCTGTTTAGATTGACGATGAATTTTGGTCCTTATAGAGGCTTTTAGAATTATATATATATATATATATATATATATATATATATATATATATATATATATATATATATATATATATATATATATATATATATATATATATATATATATATATATATATATATATATGCAGTATATATATATATATATATATATATATATATATATATATATATATATATATATATATATATATATTATATGCATATATATATACATATATATATATACTGTATTATAACATATATCTATATATATATATATATATAATATAATATATATATATATATATATATATATATATATATATATATATATATATATATATATATATATACAGCCATTAACGTGTTAATGTGTTTATTACACATACATTTTATGTTTATTGACTAAAAGCTTTCTAATGGAGCATAAGATTGGTATATGTTAGGCGAGAAGATATAACGCTTCAAAATCGTTAAAGTATTCTTTTATTGACAGTTTTCCTTTGTTTATTTCTTTCGTGTTATCGTTTTGGTATTTAAACGACATTCGTGAGAGAGAGAGAGAGAGAGAGAGAGAGAGAGAGAGAGAGAGAGAGAGAGAGAGAGAGAGAGAGAGAGAGAAATTCCTTTGCAGGACTTCAGCAGGGTGTTAGGAAGGCTTGGTAAACCACCACACAAGTTCCTATATACCTATGACAAGCACACGGAGATTTTGGCTGGAACTTGGTGCCTAATCTTCCTTGAGCTTCTCTCCTTCGCATGGATGAGAGAAAGTTTCCGAGATTTCCTTCAAGAAGCTCTCTCTCTCTCTCTCTCTCTCTCTCTCTCTCTCTCTCTCTCTCTCTCTCTCTCTCTCTCTCTCATCCCCCGTTTGGTGTTTGGTGCACTTTGCAACACTCTTCCTCCGGACTTATGTGCATAAACAGGTGCTGTGGGTGTGGATGTATGTGTAATATATATATATATATATATATATATATATATATATATATATATATATATATATATATATATATATATATATGTATATGTATTTATATATATATATATATGTATATGTATATATATATATATATATATATATGTATATATATGTGTGTGTATGTATGTACTGTGTATATATATATATACATATATATAAATATATATATATATATATATATATATATATATATATATATATATATATATATATATACAGTATATGTGTGTGTATTTATAATGTATAATGTATACTAAATATATATATATATACACATTTACATATGTATATATATATATATGTATGTATGTATGTACGCATTCTGTGGCTAGTCGGTTCTTGATAATAAGTTGAACACTAGGACTTGTGTATGAAACAATTCAGTGATGACTACTGGTTTCTGAAGAAGACCCATCTTCATTATCAGGTTTGGTAAAAAAAAATTATTACAAAAGAAAAAACCAGTGGATTGGGCAACCTTATGTTTTTTTTTCTAGCCCAAGTAAGAAGAAAACAAAATAAAACGATAAAGGAGGGTTGGGCTTAATCATTAAGAAATTGATTGACCTTTAGCCTTGTGAAAGGAGAAAGGTTAAAAAAATGAAAAACAGACACATGAATAGAATTCTGAATTTTAAAGGATATTGTGGTCAGAAATAAAAGATTTTTTTCCTTTTTGCCAATTTTCTTCAATATTCTTCTGTTGGGTGAGAAGCTTATCCGGTTATTTGGGTTAAACAGTTTTCCTTTGTTCTCTTATCTTTTTGGAATCGAGATGCGTTTAAAATATAGATTTATATAGAAGCTAATTGCAATTAGTTAACAGTTATGACTAGCCTGTTTGTGAATTCTGTAAAATCTTTCTTTGCACATTTATGACCTTTTTGGTGTGTTGATCATAAAATTATTGTTTATTTTGAATAATAATTGTGATAAACATGTACTTAGATAAATTCGAAGGAAAATTACTGTATCAAGACTCACAGTGTCATCGAAATAGAAGACATTTAATTAATTCGAGCATCTCTCTCTCTCTCTCTCTCTCTCTCTCTCTCTCTCTCTCTCTCTCTCTCTCTCTCTCTCTCTCTGCCCGGTAATGAAGCACCTCACCTCCGTACCGGCCTCATCTTGACAGGTGTAAGCAAATGGGTACGTTCCACCTCCCAGGTAAAGCCAGTTTTCGAGTGGTACTTGAGACGGTACTCGAGTGGGACTTGAAGTGAGGTTTTCCGCGGACCCAAGGAAGGGAAAAAGCTGGACAGGAGGCGGAGGAGGAGGAGGAGGAGGAGGAGGAGACGGGGTAATGGGAGAGGAAAAATTTGAAGTGGTACCTGCGAAAGCTTATAAATAGATCGAAGTTGGGTCCGAGTTCGTTATCTATTTACTCAGAAGAGAGAGAGAGAGAGAGAGAGAGATGAACGCTTTGTGGTGTGACATCACAGTGCTTTCACTCTGATGGTGTCTGGAGTGTCCTCTTAGTAAAATTATTTCATGTATACGAGTTTATATGGGTGGCTACTACAGCGTTTTGAGTAAATAATATTATTTGATTTTTTAGGAGGAATTTCTCCATAAGCGGAAGAAAATCCTTTACACTGAAGGTCAGAGTAACAATCTCTTTATTGCTCACCATGTAATTGGGATTTAATTCAGTAAGACTATATACGTATGATCTGCAGCAAAAATATGTTTTAAAGAACTTTCTTATTTATTGCAGTTTTCAGTTCTAGCCAATGTTCAGGTGCAAAAGAAGAAGAATAGTGCAGAGTGAAGGAAAGATTAATGGATATATATCTGTCTGTCTGTCTGTCTATCTATCTATCTATTTATCTGTCAGACTGTTTATCCATACATACATATATAATTATATATATATATATATATATATATATATATATATATATATATATATATATATATATATATATATATATATATATATATATATATAAAAGTACATAATAATAGATGTATATTTGCAATGAGTATATTTGATAAATGATCAATAATGTGAAATAAGTAAAGGGATACAGACCTTAAAATGAAAAATAATGGGATGTGTAACTCTTAGGCAAACAAAGCATAATTGAACGGGAGTGAAGTTGAGTACCCACTCAACTAATAAATGTCTGTAATTTATATTTTAGGGAGTACCCACTCAACTAATAAATGTCTGTAATTTATATTTTAGGGAGTACCCACTCAACTAATAAATGTCTGTAATTTATATTTTAAGGAGTACCCACTCAACTGATAAATGTCTATAATTTATATTTTACGGAAACTAACGGTAAATATCCACAGCCAATATCGCTGTAGCATTAACTTGCTAAATATATTTTTCAAATACTGTCCTTTCTAGATGGATACCCAAAAATACTATAGTATCCCTGTCTTTTAGTTTTCTGTAAAATAAGACTATTGAGATGGCTTTGTCTGTCCGTTCCCACTTTTTCTGTCCTCCCACAGATCTTAAAAACTACTGAGGCTAGAGGGCTGCAAATTGGTATGTTGATCATCCACCCTCCAACCATCAAACATACCAAATTGCAGCCCTATAGCCTCAGTAGTTCTTATTTGATTTAAGGTTAAAGTTAACCATGATCGTGTGTCTGGTAACGGTATAGGACAGGTCACCACCGGGCCTTGGCTGAAAGTTTCATGGACCGCTGCTCATACAGCATTATACCGAGGCGACCGAAAGATAGATGTATTTTCGGAGGCCTTGATTATACGCTGTCGCGGCTGTACAGAAAACTCTATTGCGTGGAATAAACTTCGGCGCATTTTTTACTTGTTTTTTATTGTCAAGAAAACAAGACATTGAAATCAAGGGTTGCACTATCCATGGGTAAAAAAAAGCAGAAATATAGATTCATAAACATTTCAGGGACAAGGCTCTGTTCCTCCAGTCTCGACAACTCTCAGCATCGGCATTTAAGCCGAACGAGTATTTATGGGAGTTTGTGTGTTTGTGAGTCCCTGAACGGGCGTTTTGACAAAAAGCTGGTTACACTTGAGGGCTGGAATGCCAATACCGATGACAATAAGAGAGATGTACTGTAGTTGGTAGGTCTGGCGTACCTGAAGTTGATTGAAATTAAGCGAATGTTTTGATGTGTAATGAATGATGATGACAATTGGAAATTCGAGGTTTCACAAGAAATATGGTTATAACTTGAATGTTTTTGAATATTGTCATAAGGAAAAGGTCAGGAATATATCTAATTGTTAATTGAAAGAAGGCAAACTGAAAATTGAAGGCAATTTGATAATAAGAATTATTAAAAAATTTAACCATTGATTTTAGAAAACTGAGTTTGAAAACAGCAAAGTAAAAACACCCATTTAAAGAAAATTTGGGGGAAAATAGCTATAGGAGGAAAGTTAAATTAGCAGTCAAGGAATAAGTAGGAAGAAAGTGGCCATGATAAGATGAAAGTGAAAGCGACATTCAAGGAATAAGTAGCGAGAAAGTGGCCACGACAAGATGAAAGTGAAAGTAACATTCAAGGAATAAGTAGGAAGAAAGTGGCCACGACAAGATGAAAGTGAAAGTAACATTCACGGAATAAGTAGGAAGAAAGTGGCCCCGATAAGATGAAAGTGAAAGTAACATTCAAGGAATAAGTGGCAAGAAAGTCAGAATTTATAAGGAAAAATGTGTGAAATGGCACTGGTAAGAGGCAGATGAAAGTATCGTATAGGGAAAAAATAGAAAGTAAATCTCATAACAGGCGGGAGAAAGTAGCTTTTAGAGACAGAAACGGGAAATGTTTAGAGGAGAGAAAAAAATAGAAAATAGACAGAGAATTGCAGATAGAGGGCAATCAGTAAAAGAACCAGATATTGCCGGTATGTAGAAGAGGGAACTAGAAAGAATGGACGAATTTTAGACATAAGAAAAAGGTTAGGTTAATACACAGATAAAAAGATGATAAAGAAATATAGGACAGGCAATATACACGAAGATTAATACACAGATAAAAAGATGACAAAGAAAAATAGGACAGACAATATACACGACGTCAAGGCAGAGCCAGCAGTGCACGAGGAAAGAGAACAGGTTGATGATGCACGGAGAGAAATGGGGAAGAGAAAGCAAACGGAGAGAAATTAAAAGGTTTCCAATGTAATTAACGCGGAGGGGTCAGACGACATGCTGAAAATACACAGCGGATTACCAACATCTGCCAACATTTACCAACATTTCACCGATAGATGGGAATTGCTCGGAAGGTTAGGAATGAGAAATCTGCAGTATATGTACATATAGGGTAAAGCATTTAAAAAATCTTTGACGATTTGGGGAAGGTTTTAATTCCATGCACGAAAAGACTGGTTGTCTGTCATTGTGTTTCTTTAACTGAAGTTTGACTTCAGTTAAACATTCAATAAGAACAGCATCCTATCGAAAGGATAACCAATTATTCAATAAGAAAAGCATCGTGTCGAAAGGATAACCAATTTATTCAATAAGAACAGAATCCTATCGAAAGGATAACCAATTTATTATCCGCGAAGACCATCATCCTATCAACAGGATAAGCAATTTTCAATATGAAAAGCATCGTATCGAAAGGATAACCAATTTATTCAATAAGAACAGCATCCTATCGAAAAGACAACCAATTTATTATCCACTGAGACCAGCGTCCTATGAACAGGATAACCAATTTATTATTCAATAAGAAAAACAGATAGGCATCGCTTGAACAAAGTCACGAAATACGAAAGGTGTAATAGGAAGTCATCTGTATATTCAGAAAGAGCCAGTTTCCTCATTCTTCTCCGGTTCGCTTGCAGGACGGGGATTGACTCAAGAGCCTTCGGACGCCGTGTTGCGAGTTGAGAAAGATCTTGGCTAATTCGTCCTGTACGCGTTCGGGTCGCTCGTTGATTGCGCTGTCCGGCGACGATCCGAGTCTCGTGCTAAGCGCCTGGATTTGGGTTGAGTTGCCTGGGATTTATAGGAGCTTGTTTCTGCTTTTCTGTTGAATTTTTTTTCGCTGATTTATGTGTGTGTGCATAAAGGTTATTCACACACATACAAGCACACACACAGATATATATATATATATATATATATATATATATATATATATAAAATGTGTGTGTGTGTGTATATGTATGTATATGTATATATATATAAATTATATATATATATATATATATATATATATATATATATATATATATATATATATATATATATATATAAACTTATAGGCAATGCAGATATATATATATATATATATATATATATATATATATATATATATATATATATATATATATATATAATCAACGCACAATCACGTGTGGAACAGAAATAAATTTCTAACTCACATCGGGATCGAAACCAGGTCTCTTAGTTGAAAGGTAAAGGCGCTGCCAACTGAACCACGCAAGTCATAAACAGATGTGGTTCAGTGGGCACCGCCTTGCCTCTCAGTTGAATGACCTGGGTTCGATCCTGGTGTGAGTGAGAAATTTATATATGAATATATATATAAATATATATATAAATATATATATATATATTATTTATTTTATTTATTTATATATATTTATATATTCATTTATTTATATATATATTTATATATGTGTGATTGTAATAATTCTAACTACATTCTTGAGTCACTGGCATACTTAATATTAATTTACATTAAAAAATAATCATAGTAGCATGAGCCTTGAAATGGAGAAACAAATCCACAGTTGTGTAAATGTACATATATTTAAAGATAAATCTGTACAGAGAGCTTTCAGGAATCTGTTCGATTGAAAAGGGGAATCGAACAGATTCCCGAAAGCACAGATTTATCTAAAATATGCACACATACACAACTGTGGATTTGTTTCTCCAATAATTTACATACTTATTAATTTCTCTATCTCACTTTGCCACCAACATCTTGCATCAGACTTCATCTCGTCTCTTGTGTGGATTTCGACCCAAATCCAATCCATGCCGTACCTGCCAACTCGTTGCCTGATGCATGCAATTGCATATTGAATGTCTGGCGTTTCTGTGCCAGTGACTCTCCGTCGGTTACCTGCAAAAGCTTGAAGCATTGCGTCGTATTAAAAGGGTGCCCAAATCTTTCCGATATTGGTGATTGACGCTCGTCCTTTATAGAGGTAAGGTAGATTTTTAGCTGATGGTTGGCGTTGGTGGTTGATGGTGGTTGTTGTGGGGTTGATGTTGGTTGACACTGCTTTTTTTTATACTGGTTGGGGCTAGTGGATGGTTGTGGCTGATACTGTTTGTTGATATTGGTGGATGGTAGGTACTGATTTTGGCTGACACTGCTTGTTTACATTGGTACTTGTTTATATTGGTGGATGGTACAGGTTGATTTTAACTGACGTTGCTTATTTATATTTGTATATGCTTTTATTGATTGGAGGTAGAAGTTGATTTTGGTTGACACTACCTCCTTATATTGGCGTAGGGTAGAGGTTGATATTGGCTGACACTGTCTATTTATATTGATCGGGGGGAGGGGTAGAAGTTGATTTATGCTGACCTTGCCTGCTTACTTTGGTGGGGGCAGAGGTTAATTTTGGCTAACACTGTTTAAATTGGTTGAGGGTAGTGGTTGATTTTGGCTGTGACACTATTTGTCTATATTGGTTGAGGACAGTGGTTGATATTCTGTGACACTTCTTGTTTAAAATGGTTGAGGGTAGTTGTTGATTTTGGCTGTGACAATTTTTGTGTATATTGGTTGAGAGTAGTGGTTGATTTTGGACTGACACTTTGTTTATATTGGTTGAGGATGGAGGTTTATTTTGGCTGACACTGGTTGTTTTATATTGGTGGATGGTAGAGGTTCATTTTGGCTGACCCTGCGTGTTCATATTGTTACTGGTTTATTATGGTGACTGGTACAGGTTGATTTGGCTGACACTGCTTGTGTATATTGGTACTTTTTTATATTGGTGAGGGTAGAGTTTCATTTGGCTGACACTGCTTATTTATATGGGAGGGGGTCGATTAGAGGTTGATATTGGCTGACACTGCGTGTTTACATTTGTACTTTTTCATATTGGTTGGGATATTGGGTGATTTTGGTTGACACTGCCTACTTGTATTTGGTGGGGGGGGGGCGGTGTTTAGAATATGGTTTTGGCTGACCTGTTTATATTTGTACTTTTTGTAATATTGGTAAGGGTGGAGGTTAATTTTGGCTGACACTGCCTACTCATATTCCCGGGGGGTAGGGGTTGATTTTGGCTGATACTGCTTGTTTATATTGGTGGGTGGTAGAGGATGATTCTGGCCGACAATGCGTGTTTATATTGGTAAGAGTTTTAGGTTAATTTTGGCTGACGCTGGTTGGTCATGTCTATGGTTGATATTGATTGTCATTTGTAATTTAGTATGGTGTTACTGATTCTTCATAGTGGTAGGAAATATCGGCGGGGTTGACATTGACTGTTTCTAATGGGGCTTGATCTTGATTGCATTAATGTTGACTTTTCATATTGGTGGTTTGACGTAATTGACACCGATTGTTTATATTGCTTGTTGATTTTGATAGGTGGACTCTGATGATTCATAATGCTAGTTGACAAAGATGGTCAGCCTTGCTAGTCTGTAGCACCTGAACCAACGTAAAACATAATTTTGTAAATAAATTCCTTTACGTGTGTATATCTGTGCCTGCATATGTATAAAGATTATTGTGTATAAGGTTAATTTTTACTCTGCGTTGGGTTAATTTCTCGGAGGGACTCGACCTAATTAAGATTATCGTGACTGGAAATGAGGGAAATAAAAAAGTTCACGTCTCATGAATATTTTCAGGATGGAAAACCAAAAAATACAAGAAGGTAATTCATGATTAAGAAATGTGAGGAAGATAAGCGACATGCAATTAACACATAATTAATCAAAACTGATGAAGAGACCAAAAAATACAAAACTAATCTTGCATGATTAAGGAAAGCGAGGTAGGACGCACAGAATCCGAACGACAAATAATTTATCAAAATTCGTGAAGATGTCACATCCGTATCGGAAGAGAGAGGACCAAGGGGGCGAGAGGGGCGTGGTCTCCAACACGGACCCAATCAAACCCACTGGGGGACCTTCCAGGTGGTCTCCTCCTCCTCCTCCTCCTCCTCCTCCTCCTCCTCCTCCTCCTCCTCCTCCATTCCCGTGTTAATTAGACTGCAGAACGAGGTGAGACATCAATCTTGACAATAGGGGTACCCCCTCGCCCCCGGGAGTTAAAGACACCCCTTATCCCGTAAGAGTCACAGACACCCACTCCCCCTAGGAGTTACACCCCCACCAGGAGTCACAGATACCTCCTCCCCTAGGAGTCACAGATCCCCTCCCCCCAAGGAGTCACAGACACCCCTCCCCTAGGTGTTACAGACACTCCCTTTCCCTTAGGAGTCACAGACACCCCTTCCCTCCACGGGTCACAGACACCACCCCTCCCCATAGGAGTCACAGACACCACCCCTCCCCTAGGAGTCACAGACACCACCCCTCCCCTAGGGGTCACAGACACCACCCTCCCCCCAGGAGTCACAGAGACCACCCCTCCCCCCTAGGAGTCACAGACACCACCCCTCCCCCCTAGGGGTCACAGACATCATCTCTCCCCCTAGGAGTCACAGACACTACCCCTCCCCCTAGGAGTCACAGACACCACCCCTCCCCTAGGAGTCACAGACACCACTCCTCCCCAAGGAGTCACAGACACCACCCCTCCCCTAGGAGTCACAGACACCACCCCTCCCCCTAGGAGTCACAGACACCACCCCTCCGCCTAGGAGCCACAGACACCACCCTCCCCTAGGAGTCACAGACATCACCCCTTCCCCTAGGGTAACAGACACACCACCCCCCCCCCCTAGGAGTCACAGACACCTCCCCTTCCCCCTAGGAGTTACAGAACTATTTCTCCCAGGAGTCAAAGACACCCCTCCCCCGAGGAGTAACAGAACCACCCTCCCCCATTGGGGCCATAGACACCACCCCTCCCCCCTAGGAGTCACAGACACCCCTCCCCCTTAGGAGTCACAGATACCCCTCTCCCTTAGGAGTCACAGACACCCCTCCCCCCTTAGGAGTCACAGACACCCCCTCCCCCCCTTAGGAGTCACAGACACCCCTCCCCCCTTAGGAGTCACCGATCCCTTGGAGATCCCTCGTGAGCTGATTGATGATCGCTTAATTGTTTATGCCGAGAACATCCCAGTTACGGGTTCTCAGAAGGGTGTCTGTTGATGTCTGTTAAGACCGAGATATAAGGGACACTCAAGAATCTCCTGGCCTGCATTGAAAGGAGCTAAGACCAAAAGAACAGTAAGAGGAAAGACGGTTTAGCGAAAGGGGTAAGAGAGAATGTGATAAAAGGAATTGAGAAGGGGGTAATGAGCTGGCGTTTTGCCACAGTTATAAGGAATCTTAATGGGCTAAGCTATTATCTCCTTCAGTTGAAGAATTTAAAATTCCGTCGATGATGTTTTCACTGTCTCATGTGTTGCTGCATATATTATATATATATATATATATATATATATATATATATATATATATATATATATATATATATATATATATATATATATATAAAATTTTTTTTTTTTTTTTTTTTTCTAATACAAGGTACCCATAAAAACATCAAAAGGGTAGAAATTATAAAGTTATGTTTCGAGGACAACTGTCTTCCTCAACAGACAGGTCATGGATTAGGAAGCAGAGAACAGTACCATATATAAAGTTGAAGGAAAGTTCCAGAAGTCGGCCGCTACGTCACTCCTGTTGACAGCTTCGTCTTAATCTTCTTAAACGCTGGTTGGAGGAAGATTTTATCAATCAGATCTGAATCTCAGAATCCTTTTATGTATATATACATGTGTATATATATATATATATATTATGTATATATGTATATATACTTATGTATATATATATATATATATAAATAAGTATATGTATATATATATATATATATATATATATATATATATATATATATATATCTTATTAATAACTTCAATAACTTTTGAAAACCAGTCAATGGAAAATTTAGATTTGTAAGGTGACGCCATTTCATCTTTCTCAAACTGGTTACTTTTACACCTCGATTATTATTTTACGGTCATTGTGTTTTGGTTGATTCTAATAAACTTCATTTCATTCGAGAAACCATCTGTCACGTTCTTAAGGCTTTATCATTTTCGTTTATTTTTTCTTGTTTTTTTTTTTCTTATTCTGGTTTCAGCAAAGGCATATGGCTGTCATCTACGTCAGACTGAATAAAAATTAATAATTAATTATCATCGGCAATTATCATTTTTACAGAACATTCTCTTTTCAGTCTTTACCGTACTCTTTTCACAAAATTTTTCATTTCACTGTCCACAAAGTGACTCCAGTCTTAGTCAACGTAAATCAATCAACTGTCCATAAATGAGAAAATCAAAGAGAACGAGCCCCGTAGGAGGTTAGTGCCATCAGTGCACCTCATGGGGTACACTGTAGGCATTACTAAAAGTTCTTTGTAGCGCCCATTCAGCCCTTAGCTGCAACCCTTTTAATTCCTTTTACTGTACCTCCATTCATATTATCTTTCTTCCATCGTGCTAGCCATCCTCACCTAACAATTATTTCATCGTGCAACTGCGGGGTTTTCCTCCTGTTACACCTTTCAAACCTGCCTATTCTCAATTTCCTGTCCAGCGCTTGGCCTTTGACCCAAACTCTATATTCCATTCCAGAGAGGAAGAGTAACAAAGTATAACTTAGCTAAAGACGAATCAATCAGCTCATAAGTTATTTCAAACACTTGCGATGTGCCCCCGTCGTTGATACAACAAAGTGCCAATGCAAAAGAATTCTGCCCCACGCTTATCACCACTTTACTTTCTCTATTTCATTTACAGAAATAGGGACAGCTGGCTCTACCCTTTCTCCGCAAAAAAGAAAAAAAATTATGCTTTTGTTTTTAATGTCAGCGTTGTTGCTATTTTCAGTCTTTAAGCCTTTAATTTATATTTATTTGTTTTTTTCTGTTAAACGGTTTTGTTATAATTCTGCCCTACGCTTGTCACTTCTTTGTTTTCCTCTCTTTATTTCGTTTGCAGAAATAGGGACAACTGGCTCTGCCTCTTTGCTAAAAAAAAAAAAAATAACTTTTGTTTTTACCGTCAGCATTGTTGCTATTTTTAGTCTTTAATTTATAATATTTTTTTCTGTTACGCTGTTTTGTTAATTCCTTGAGCTTTCTCTTCCGCTACGAATACATGAATACCTCCGTTACCATTGCAAAATATATTTTATTTTCCGACACAGAATATGGGAATATTATCGTTACTTGGTAAGACTGTTTGTCAGTGCGTCCGTGTTTACAAAACTAAACGCCAGGTATAACAAGCAAGTGATTTGGGTTTTTTAAGGTAAATGTATTCACAATAATCCGGGA
>NC_089753.1:38801412-38813912 GCF_040412425.1 Macrobrachium rosenbergii | reverse complement strand
AGTAAATATAAATATATATATATATATAATTATATGCAGCATATAGATATATATACATATATATATATATATATATATATATATATATATATATATATATATATATATATATATATATATATATAAACTATTGTGTACCTAACACGGATAATTACAAGGATTGATGAATCTAATAAATTTCATACACTCTGTGATAGATTTAGTGTCGTCAGTAAAGTGACGAAGTGAGCCACATCGAATCTACAAATATCCAAAGGGAAAGTGAAACCGCAGCCAAAGATTTGTATGAATATCCACGACTGAATTTCCGTTGATAATGATTTCCGCCCAAGAGCTCATGAGATTTCCTCCGACAGCTTTTAGTTTTCTGTAAAAGAAAACTATTGTGCCGGTTTTGTCCGTCCGTTCGTGCTTTTTTCTGTGTGCACGCACTTTTTCTATCCGCCCTCAGATCTTAAAAACTGCTGAGGCTAGAAGGCTGCAAATTGCTATGTTGATCATCCACCCTCCCATCATCGAAAATACCAAATTACAGCCCTCTAGCCTCAGTAGTTTTTATTTTGTTTAAGGCAAAATTTAGCCATAATCGTGCTCTAACAACGATATAGGAGAAGCCACCACCGGGCATTGGTTAAAGTTTCATGGGCAGCGGCTCATACAGCATTATACCGAGACCACCGAGAGATAGATCTATTTTCGGTGGCCTTGATTATACGCTGTAGCGGCTGTACAGAAAACTCTGGTTCTTTGGCGCATTTCTTACTTTTTCCTTTTTTTTTTTTTTTTGCTTACGATTCAACCAGTGACGGTTAAAACTTTTCTCGTTTCCTTTATTTAGATCCGCTTCAGCGATCATGAAAGAATCTTCAGTCCCGACCATTATGTTTTCGAAGTTTTATTATTAATATTATTACTATCCGTTAAAAAAAAATTATCCATTTCAGGCCTCACGCTTTTTGAAGTGAAACTTTTTCTGTAACGATATGTCTTCATATTGTTATTTATTAATGAGGTGGACATCTTTCATATGGTTGCTCGGAGAGATGCCGATTAGTAATTACTGTTAAGAAAATAGCATTCTAATTAATAACAAGTCAAAAATTATCTAAACAAATTTTTAAAATCTGTTGATGCATTTTTGAGGAAGCAGAACCAACCTCCTCCTCCATTATCCAGATAAATTTTTACAATCTGTAGATGTATTTTTGAAAAAGGCGAAGCGGGAAGATTGGGGGTTGGAAATTATACAAGATTCAAAAATTATCTAAAAAATATTTTTACAATCTGTTTATGTATTTTTGAGAAAGGCGAAGCGGGGAGGGTACGTGGGAGAATTGTAAAAGATTCAGAAATTATCTAAACAAATTTTTACATTCTGCTGATGTATTTTTCAGAAAGGCGAAGCGGGGAGGGTGGGGGAATTATAAAAGATTAAAAATTATCCAAACAAATTTTTACAATCTGTTGATTATTTTTGAGTAAGGCGAAGCGGAGAGGGTTGTTGGGTGGGGAATTATGAAAGATTCAAAAATTACCCAGAAAAACTTTTACAATCTGTTGATGTATTTTTGAGAAAGGCGGAGCGGGTAGGTTGGGGGGCGGGGGCGAATAATAAAAGATTCAAAAATTATCCTGACAGATATTTACAATCTGTAGATGTACTTTTGAAAAAGGCGAAATGGGGAGGATTGTGGGGGGGGGGTAATTATATAAGATTAAAAAAAATTATCCAAACAAATTTTGACAATCTGTAGATGTATTTTTATTAACACAGGAACCAGTCCCCTTTCCCATAGTAGGAGTTTGGGGAGGGGGGGGAGTGGGTCGTTACACCCGTCTTCACGACCATAAAGGAGACAAGAAGAGATCACACACTAACACTTCCGTGACTATGAGAGGCGTCTGACCCAGCCACCAGCGCGAGAGGCATTGTTGCTTAATCCCGCTCTCCCTCTGTGTGAAAGGGATTACAGTTACCGCTGCGTATCAGAGACACAAAAGGCAATTCTGGATTTTCCTGTTGCGTTTGGGCCTGGGCTACAAGAATGGCTTTTGGATTCCCGTCTCGCTGACCTTACACGCACACGCACACATATATATATATATATATATATATATATATATATATATATATATATATATATATATATATATATATATGTATGTATGTATGCATGTATGTAGTGCACACACATGTATATATTATATATATATAAAGGTATTATGTGTGTATTTATTTGTGTATCATTTTACATAGTAGAAATTCCCCTCAGTGGATATAAAACCAAGGAATTGTTCGTAATTTATTACAATAAAGGGAACTGAGATTGAACTTTAGCCTTCATGATTTTGAAGATATGTCAGTAACCTGCATAAACATAAAAGTGACCACAGGTACTTCACAGTAGAAGTAAGGGCATGGGTCCTATATCCATTGACCTATAGGCGATTACCAGCCTGTCTATATATTCAATATATATATATATATATATATATATATATATATATATATATATATATATATATATATATATATATATATATAATAATTAGAAGTTAAAGTAAACTCCCTCAGAATGATGAAGGTAACTGCACGTATAAAATGAGAATTAAGTCCCACCAGAGATATAAGGGAATGGGGACTCCTCCTCCATAGACAGGCAATTATTAGAGACCTCCCATAGACATTAGAGCAGTGGTTCTCAAACTGAGGCTATTTACCCCCATGGGGGTAGTGAAGCCGTTTTTGGGGGGTTAACGAGGTACTTTAATTCCAATTTGTAATAAAAGGAACAATGCTTTAGTTTTAATTTTTTTTGTCAAAGGAATAATGTCTGAAACCTAAATTCTTTATTTCTTAAGACTTGAGTAAAAGTAAAATTCATTTATTACATATAAAATGCTTCAGAAATTAAGCATTCCAATATTTTTTTTTTCATTATAACTTCACATAACTGAAGAGGAATGGGGTAGGGGTAATGGTGATCTATCACACCAATGCCCCGGGGGTGACGAGACCAAAAATTTTGAGAACCACTGCATTAGAGGAATCAAACCCTATTTCAAGACATCGGGAGAATATAACTCTAATTCCCTGCTCTTTCAAGCAAGTAGAAATGTCAACTTGAAAAATAAGGTTCATACAAATTCATCTTTTGCGATTTGCAGTAGGAGAGATCCTTAGTAACTTATGAGCACTATAGATATGGAAGATAAGCGCAATTTTCAATCAAACAAGATGACTCGAGTTTGGGCATCACAAATAAGTAAAAAATGCGCGGAAATTTCTTCGGCGCAATCGAGTTTTCTGTACATCGTATAATCAAGGCCACCGAAATTAGATCTATCTTTCGGTGGTCTCGGTATATGCTGTGTGAGCCGCGGCATATGAAACTTTAACCACGGCCCGGTGGTGCCCTGGCGTATATCGTTGCCAGAAGCACGATCATGATTAAATTAACTTTAAATAAAATAAAAACTACTGGGGCTAGAGGGGTACAGTGTGGTATGTTTGATGATTGGAGGGTGGATGATCAACTAACAATTTGCAGCCCTCTGTCCTCAGTAGTTTTTAAGGTCTGAGGGCGGACAGAAAAAAGTGCGGGCGTATGGGCAAAGCCGGCACAATAGTTTTCTTTTACAGAAAACTAAAACTGGAGAATTAACGTGAAAAATTCATTTCTCAGTAACACTTCTATTAGGTGACCTGAACATTGCCATGTAACTCTCTCTCTCTCTCTCTCTCTCTCTCTCTCTCTCTCTCTCTCTCTCTCTCTCTCTCTCTCTCTCTCTCTCATAAATCACCAAAACAATCGCTTGACCCACTTCATTACAGTTTGTTACCCACTCTTTCATTTTATAAAATTCCAGCAGCACCTTAACCTTCATCACTTTCGCGTCCTTTCACTAACTATCAAACACATCCTCTTGTCCATATGGATAAATTCTTATGTAATAAAACACATAGAAAATATAAAAAATCCTTTTTTCCCTACATTATAAATTATTATATTATTATGGGCCGGTTTTCAATGTTTCATGCACTTCAGTACATTGTAATTATAACCTGAACTTTTGAGTGCTATAACAAAATACCTTCTTCTGCCTAGCTTTGAAATTCTGTAACTGCTTCTGTTTTTCCTGATTAATAACCTTTTCATCAAGAGTCTTAGTCCATTGCTTTCTTTCCCTTGATCCTGTTTTCTACGAGCCTGGGCTAGAAAAGGTTATTATGCTTGAAGTTCCATTGGCCTTTACGTGTTAAAAATCTGAAGAAGTAAAATAATGGAAATAAAGCAATGGATGCTGTATAAATAATGCAGAAGGCCTCGGATACGTTATTTATTAAAAATGCTAATTATAAGTAAGAGAAGTGCTCTCTCCCGAGGAGCAAATGGGATTAAATTAAAAGGAAGATCAGTATAAGATAAATTATAAAGAAAATAAAATTCTTACATATGACAGACTATTCTGCCCTAAAATGGAGAACTGCAATATCTGCAAAATTTTTGAAATTGAGATATGCCACCTACTGGGCTCGTGAAACACTAATACACAAGTTACTGCAGTTTCAGAATGATTCTTCAATACTTTCCACGAGTATTTAGGGGTTCCCATTTGCAGTATCTGCAAAATCAGCAGTTAGGCAAGGGAGTATCTACCAATTTTCTCAGTTTTGTACTTTGCTGACACTGCAGTTTTCCATTTTAGGGCAGTGTTGTCGTTAATTCCAATTTTTTTATAAGTAAGCCAAAACAGCCTTTTAGTAATATAAGCAAGTAACACGAAAGAGGTTAACATTTTAAAAAGAAGTAGTTTGTATATAACCGAAATAAACTTTACTACAAAGTAAAAAATAAAAAAAAGTAACCGACACTACACACGACATGTGGTCAGGTACTTCACTGTCAGGAGATTTTTCCTTTTCGAAAAAATGATTTTAAGAGGAGCTGATTTCCCCAGGGGCCGTTACAGAAAATTTATACGGCCATATATTTTTCTCCTTTTGTCGATTTTTGCTTCTTTTGTGCTGTGGAAACGTCCGCACTTTTTTGAAGCGCTTTGTCGGTAACTATTCTCCCTTTAGGGTTCTCCCAGAAATGTTGGGTTTGGTCAGCACTTGGGTGGGTGACCGCTAGGGAGCTTCATGCTATAAAACGTACGCTTCGCTATTTGTCTGTCAGTCAGCCAAGTAATATTGGATTTGGTCATAACTTGAATGGGTGACCAGTAACGAATACCAGTCGCCGACAGCACAGTGACTATTACCTAAACTTCAGATAGACTCTAGGGGTCTTGTGTAAACGTCAGAAGGTCACAACGAAGCATAAAAATCTAAAGGTGGGTGGGTCACTAGGTGTGCTTAAAGTGTTTGCCTTGTGTCTATGTATTTTCTATTAATTTCATTAAATCTCTCAAGAATATTATAAGATCATAGGACACAGAATATTATAAGATCATAGGACACAGAATGTTATAAGATCAGAGGACACAGAATATTTTAAGAACATAGGACACAGAATATTATAAGATCAGAGGATACACAATATTATAAGATCATAGGACACAGAATATTATAAGATCAGAGGACACAGAATGTTATAAGATCATGGGACACAGAATATCATAAGATCAGAGGACACAGAATATTATAAGATCATTATAAGATCATAGGACACAGAATATCATAAGATCAGAGGACACAGAATATTATAAGATCATAGGACACAGAATATTGTAAGATCAGAGGACACAGAATATTGAAAGATCAGAGGACACAGAATATTATAAGATCATAGGACACTCGCTCATTTTCCGCCTTTTACAAACCACCGTATAAACGACCATTAGTATGTATTTGAATCACAAACTAGCTGATACCGCTGTTTATAAAATATGATGGAGCAATTGTCGTGAAATATGTGTTAGTGACATCGGTAGGTCTATTTCACAAGAAAATATAACGAACAGGCACGCAGTAAACATAAGGATCAGAAAGCTTGTTGCTTTACTTACAAATGAGACAGTTGGGGCATAGCAGTAATTTCAGTAAGGGTATTCTGTTTTTCAAGTCTATCTAGTCCTTCTGGATCCGCCATCTTGAGGTAGAAGAATATGACACTGTCAGGAGAAGCACTGGAAACCGGACTACTCGGAAGAGTTCATTACATGCTTTTATTTAACTTGACTTCTGCATCTGTCTGTTTGGGTCAAAACTTTTAACTCAATTTTCGACCTCTTCCCTTCGTCCGGTGGACTTGAAATTTTACATGGTTACTCAATCCCGGTGACAGTACAAACTTACATGATCAGTAGGTCAGCAGTGAGCTCTAGTGACCGTACAATGACCTCTCCTGGTGTCTTAGGATTTGTATGAAACTCTTCGGATTTTTCATACCTTCTTTGATGCGGTAGAATAAGTTAATAACTCTACGGATTTTTCAGACCTCCTTTGGCTCGACAGGAAATCACGGTTATAGTTTCTGCCAAAACTAAAAAGTATAAAATAAAAAAAAAATGAAAAATACATTTGTTTAAACACACATTTATTAAAATCCATTAAAAAGTGAAAAATAACTTTTTGAGACACACCAGGATTTTCTTATAAATTAATCATGTCTACAAAAATAAAAAAGTATGGCTGCCAAACGTGGAAGGAAATGCTACAAGAAAAGAAATATGTTGTTTTATGTTTTGTAGCATTTCCCTCCATAATTGGCGCCTACGCTTTTATATTTGTAGACATGGTTAATTGTAAGAAAATCCTGGTGTGTCTCAAAAAATAATTTTTTACTTTTTAGTGCATTTTAATAAAAGCATGTTTAAAAGATTTTTTCTAGATTTTTTAAAAATTTTTATAGCCTAACACTAAGCAAGAACTTCAACGTACCTGCCGATCAAATGTTGCCAAATTGCAAACTAATGAGTGCTAAATCAGTCTGCATCTTAGTCTCTTTCATAACAGGATTAGCAAGCTAATTAGAGTTTCCAATCACATACTTCATTAACACGTTCACTGGAGATTGGGCTGAAGTATCAATCGAAGTTTATGGTTTACTTGTGTCATTTTTTTAGATCTGTAAATTTAGATAATGGAATTAGATTACACAAAACTACACGCTATATGTAAATGCATAATTCTTTCCTTTTATAAACCAGTAGCCATTTGATAGAGTCTAATTCGCTTAATATTTCTAAAATTAACTCCGGGAGTGTGTTTGGGAATTTGGCAGTATTTTTATTCGGTAGGTAGAATCCCTGGTCCCCATAAGATTTCGGGCATCGCACAGTAGAAACCCAGACACCCGTGGGAATGTACTTTGATGCTTTGAACAGATCGGCGTCCTGTAAGATAAAGAGAAGAAAATGCTCTCTTGGGATTTTTCAAGTTTGCGGTTGTGACAGAACTGGAAATACATAAAGGACTGGTGATATATTTATAGAATGGAGGACGGATGTTTTCCTCATAGTGGAAAAACAAGTTGAAAATGCGCCGAAGTTTCTTTGGCACAATCGAGTATTCTGTACAGCGTATAATCAAGGCCACCGAAAACAGATGTGTCTTTCGGTGGTCTCGGTATAATGCTGTATGGGCCGCGGCCCATGAAACTTTAACCACGGCCCGGTGGTGGCCTATCCTATATCGTTGCCAGAAGCACGATTATGGCTAACTTTAACCTTAAATTAGATAAAAACTACAGAGGCTAGAGGGATGCAATTTAGTATGTTTGATGATCGGAGGGTGGATGATCAACATAGCAATTTGCAGCCCTCTAGCCTCAGTAGTTTTCAAGATCTGAGGGCGGACAGAAAAGTGCGGACGGACAGACAAAGCCAGCACAATAGTTTTCTTTTACAGACAACTAAAAAAAGGAAAAGAGAGAGAGAGAGAGAGAGAAATTGATTGTCTGACTGATGACTGATTGGTCTTTGTAGATTGTCGTAACCACAATGGCCCTTAACGCTTCACAGATTGAATTAAAATGGTTAGACCTAATGCTGAATTTCAAAGCTGTCTGGAGAATGTGGGTTTTACAAAGGACCCCGTAGGCGGGTAGTGCCGTCAGTGCACCTCATGCGGTGCACTGTAGGCATTACTTTAGGTTCTTTGCGGCGTGCCTTCGACCCCTAGCTGCAACCCCTTTCATTCCTTTTACTGTACCTACTTTTATTCTCTTTCTCACACCTTACTTCCCACCCTCTTCTAACAATGAATCATAGTGCAACTGCCTTGAGGTTTTCCTCCTGTTACCTTTCAAACCTTTTGCTGTCAATTTCCGCTTCAGCGCTGAATGACGTCATAGGTCCCAGTGTTTGGCCTTTGGCCTAAACTCTATATTCAATTTTTACGAAGGAGTTTTATTCGGTATCCGGAAAATAGAGTACGTATACCGTTGAAAAGACGGTAATATATGAGATGGCCAAGAAGGCAAGGCTTGGCCATAAGAGCGTAATATAACATGCCAGAGGTCGGCCTAGGTGCATTCAGTATCCGTTGTTGTATAGGGGCCGTTGATGAAAGAGGCTGACCCCGAGATGAAGGGTGGCAGAATCTAGAGGCTGAGTTTAGGCTGTCTTTGTTGCCTGCCTTTAAGGTTCATCGCCATATGGATACACATTGGGTTTTACTATATCGAAAAGAATTAAATGGATGAGGTAGTAACGGGAGATGTAATTTCCCATAATATTAAACTGAATTCTCTCTCTCTCTCTCTCTCTCTCTCTCTCTCTCTCTCTCTCTCTCTCTGAGGAAAAGGAATGCTCTACTTATAATTGGCTCTCTCTCTCTCTCTCTGTCTCTCTCTCTCTCTCTCTCTCTCTCTCTCTCTCTCTCTCTCTCTCTCTGTCAGGAAAAGGAATGCTCAAATTATATTTGGTTTTATTCATTTCTCTCTCTCTCTCAGGAAAAGGAATGCTTTAATTATATTTGGTTTTATTCATCTCTCTCTCTCTCTCTCTCTCTCTCTCTGTCAGGAAAAGGAATGCTCAAATTATATTTGGTTTTATTCATCTCTCTCTCTCTCAGGAAAAGGAATGCTTTAATTATATTTGGTTTTATTCATCTCTCTCTCTCTCTCTCTCTCTCTCTCTCTCTCTCTCTCTCTCTCTCTCTCTCTCTCTCTCTCTCTCAGTCAGGAAAGGGAATGCTCAAATTATAGTTGGTTTTATTCATCTCTCTCTCTCTCTCTCTCTCTCTCTCTCTGGAAAAGGAATGCTCTAATTATATAGTTGGTTTTATTCATTTCTCTCTCTGTCTCTCTCAGTTAGGAAAAGGAATGCTGTACTTACAATTGATTTTATTCATCTCTCTCTCTCTCTCTCTCTCTCTCTCTCTCTCTCTCTCTCTCTCTCTCTCTCTCTCTCTCTCTCTCGCTTTACATTAAGAACTTAACCTGCATTAGTAGGACATAACGGAGACAGCGAGGAGTATATAGGTAAACATAACCACAGGCCATAACCAAAACACATCTACATAAATGTTTAGACGCGGCAGCAATAGAACGCACCCATTGCCAGGAGGCTTAGCAAACCCTCCTTGTGGGATGTCACCTACGAAAAGATTCACGGATGCCGAGTTCTCAAATTTACCTACAAAGTACCTCCTAAATCACAAAAAAAAAAAAAAAAAAAAAAGCGAGTGCGTAGAAGGAGAAGTTGCGTTTCTCTCTTTTTTACTGACGAATGAAAAATAGAATTAATGGTAGACGCTTGGTGACAAATGGAAGGGTAGGTTAGACTTTTAGGCGGAGAATGTCGGCGTCATCGTTAGTCATAATCCTGTCATATTTACACTCTCTCTCTCTCTCTCTCTCTCTCTCAGGAAAGGGGAGGTCATAATCATAGTTGGTTTTATTCTCTTTCTGTCTCTCTCTCAGGAAAGGGGAGATTCTAATCATAGTCGGTTTTATTCTCTCTCTCTCTCTCTCTCTCTCTCTCTCTCTCTCTCTCTCTCTCTCTCTCTCTCTCTCTCAAGAAATGGAAGGTTCTTATTATTGTCGGTTTTATTATCTCTCTCTCTCTCTCTCTCTCTGTGTGTGTGTGTGTGTGTGTCAGGAAAAGGAATGTTCCAATTATAGTTCGTTTATTCATCTCTCTCTCTCTCTCTCTCTCTCTCTCTCTCTCTCTCTCTCTCTCTCTCTCTCTCTCAAGAAAGGGAAGGCGCCAATCATAGTCAGTTTTATTATCCCTCTCTCTCTCTCTATCTCTCTCTCTGATTAACCAAGGCCAATTGGAAATAAAAATTTAAATTTGAATTCTCTCTCAAAAAAGGAAAGGCTCTAATCATAGTTGGTTTTATTCTCTCTCTCTCTCTCTCTCTCTCTCTCTCTCTCTCTCTCTCTCTCTCTCTCTCTCTCTCTCTCTCTCAAGAAAGGCAAGGCCCCAATCATGGTCTATTTTCTTTACAAACTTTCATCTAAAATGTCAGCCAACAACAGTGTTAATAACAATAACACCGGCAATAAAGATGGCCATTACACCGAAAAGGCTTCAACACTGTTATCTCCTTCAACAACATCATTAACAGTTGCCATCATCAACGTCAATAACGTTTTTTAGGTCATATTTTCCCAAGACGAGATCAGACTTGATTATGTGGTCTCTCCGCTGTTGTCTTTGTTTGCCTCGGTTGGATGGGCCGAGTCCACTGGTCCTCAGCAGACCACTTATGACCTATAATATCTTTTCGCACTTATGGGTCACCTTTGGTTAACGGCTCAGTTTACTCTGCTTGTATTGTGCCCACACTCTACCCACATTTGCATCTGGTATCAGTGTTTATTTATGTCCCTTTTTCATGATATTAATTCATAGTAATAATTATTTTGTAAATGTGATTAATTCAGTGATAATTATATGGATATAATTACTAGCTATGTTAGCTAGTAAGTACAGTAAATACCACTGTTACCGTCATGATAATCTATACAACCTGTATATTTTAGGACAGCCCATTGTATACATTCAGAATGAAGGCACCCTGGTACTCTCTTCGGAACGGTACATATAAACATGCAGAATGAGGGCACCTTGGTACTTTCTTCGGAACGGTACATAACGTCCCTGGGGGGAGGGGGCGGGACTTGCCTTTTCTACCCTCTCTTACATAACCATCATTTTTCACCAAATGGAGATAATGATAATAGTACCGTTATAACTATAATTACTTCAGATTAAAGTTAAAGTTACTGAAAAACTGCAATAATAAAAATTGAAGTAATGAAAAACAGTCCCCCGTAAGGGGGTAGTGCCGTCAGTGCATCTCATGCGGTGCGCTGTAGGCATTACTCAAGGTTCTTTGCAGCGTGCCTTCTGCCCCTAGCTGCAACCCCTTTCGTCCCTTTTACTGTACCTCCGTTCATATTCTCTTCCATCTTACTTTCCTCCCTCTGCTAACAATTGATTAATAGTGCAACTGCGAGGTTTTCCTCCTGTTACACCTTTCAAACCTTTTACTGTCAATTTCCATTTCAGCGCTGAATGACCTCATAGGTGCCAGTGCTTGGCATCTGGCCTAAAATCTATATTCAATTCAGTTCAGTGAAAAACAGCCAACTCGAACCCAAGTCAGTTTTAATATGTTTGAAAATACACATTCGACTGTCAGCCTTGCGGAGGGTAATCATCACTCATAATTATTTACAATTCATTATTCCTAATTACAGGGACGTCACGCGTCCCTCTCTGTAACGAGGGTAACAGTGAATAATGACAGTGCGGATGCAGCGGAGCTAATGAGATGCGGACATGGAGATTATTGCAAATACATTTTTTTTCAAAATTAACATGTTCTCTAAAATAAGGGTGGCTCAGCAGAGTATCAGGTCTACCCACACACACTGCGCCACTCACCTCTATTAGCAAAAATCTCTCTCTCGCTCCTTGCCTTCTGATACTTCCTTCTCTTTCCTCCGGATACTTCTGAATATGCGGTCTTAATCAACCTGTCGTCATCCATTCTTTACAAATGGATCATCCAACCCTTAACACTGTCATCCATCCTTCTATCGATGCTAAACGTTTTACTATACCTACGTATTTCCATATTTTTTGGCATATATACTCTCTCTCTCTCTCTCTCTCTCTCTCTCTCTCTCTCTCTCTCTCTCTCTCTCTCTATATATATATATATATATATATATATATATATATATATATAATACATATACATATACATTTATATATATATATATATATATATATATATATATATATATATATAATGAAGAGAGAAATATATATATACAGTATATATATAATAAAGAGAGAAAAAAAAGAGTGTGCGTGCTTATTGTGGTTGAGAGTGAGTAATATATTTCAAGCTACTTACACCTCAGTCATAAATTGCAACAGCCATTGTATAATGCTTTAGATATAACTCGTTACAGCGCTCTAAATAGCTTTTTATACACATTAACAAAAGCACATTGTACACTTGATACGTAGGTGGATAAGCATGAGCATAAAATACAAAGTGGCCATGTGCGAGCATATCCGCCAGG
>NC_089753.1:38768912-38798912 GCF_040412425.1 Macrobrachium rosenbergii | reverse complement strand
TCAAAGATGACCACCTAGACTTAATTTTGACTCGTCATCCACACTTTGGTGGCTGCTAAACTGTCTGTTGCAGTTGTTGTGATAATGGAATACGATCTCATATATGTTATTTTTGTAACTGATATACTGATAATTCAATGCTGTAATTTTTTTTCTGTTGATTTCTGATATACTGTAAGTAACTGCCAATATGTAACTTTGTTTGACGTCTTTGGGCGTAATAAATTTATTAAATAATCTCTCTCTCGTATCCATTGTTTTTTGTCTCCAGTATTATCCACAATAACATATATATATATATATATATATATATATATATATATATATATATATATATATATATGTATATGTATATGTATATTCATATACATATACATACATACATATATACATATATATATATATATATGCACCAACATCCTCTCTCTCTCTCTCTCTCTCTCTCTCTCTCTCTCTCTCTCTCTCTCTCTCTCTCTCTCTCGTTTAATAACACTCTACCATAGCCCGTAATTGATTCACTCGATTCTCTACCTTCCCCTTCCAGGCTTGAGATACCAGCATTAACTTCAGGAGGGCTCCCCTGGCTCCTCCCTGTAAATACTCCCTTTATAGCCTCTTCCCATGGAGCCCTTAAGTAAATACTGCTTAGCGTATATGCTACATACCGCGAATGCCCCATTGTTGAAGAGGTTCGGTGTACGGTGTGTTTGTTTCTCGTAACTTTAATGTTTGCTTTTTTCAGGTCTTACTCCTTCCTGAAAGAGTAATATATGTTTTTTCAGGACTTAGACCTTCTCGAAAATTTAATGTGTGCTTTTTCAGGACTTAGACCTTCTCGAAAATTTAATGTATGCTTTTTCAGGACTTAGACCTTCTTGAAAATTTAATGTATGCTTTTACAGGCCTTAGACCTTCTTGAAAATTTAATGTATGCTTTTTCAGGCCTTAGACCGTCTCAAAAACTTAATGTATGCTTTTTCAGGCCTTAGGCCTTCTTTAAAATTTAATGTATGCTTTTTCAGGTCTTGGACCGTCTCGAAAGTTTGATGTATGGATTTTATTTTATTTTTTTTTTTTTGACATCTTGAGGTTCATTTCGTTTTTATCTGAGGGTAATCTGTAATCCACTAAGGATTACACGGCTCAATGATCGATAATCCTCGATCCATTAAACGATGGTTGTTTCCTTGGTTTAACCCCCAAGCTTTGGATTTCTATCCCTGCTTTTGTTTTTTTGACGTTTTGAAGTTCCGGGGATTGTTTTCTTTGCCGTGACTACAGAATTCGGATTTCCATCCCTGCTTTTGCTTTCTGCTGTTTAGTGTAGGCTTTTTTAGGTTTTTGTTATCGTGAAGTTTAGTGTCATTTTCGTCTGAGGGTAACCGGCAATCCACGAAGGATTACACAGGGATTCAACAGGAGTTGTTTCTTTGCTGTAACAAGTAACCTTTGAATTTCTCTCTCTGCTTTTGCTTTTCCTGACTTGGGCCTTTTTTTTTTTTTTTTTTTTTTTGCGAGGCCAAAGGTTTATCGTCTGTTGTTGTAAGTCCCACCTTACTCCACTCCCTTTCTTTTTCTTTTTTAGTTTTCTGTAAAGAAAGGTGTTGTGCCGGCTTTCTCTGTCCGTCCGCACTTTATTCTGTCCGCACTTTTTCTGTCCGCCCTTAGATCTTTAAACTACTGAGGCTAGAGGGCTGCAAATTGGTGCGTTGATCATCCACCCTCCAACCATCAAACATACCAAATTGCAGCCCTCTACCCTCAGTAGTTTTCATTTTATTTAAGGTTAAATTTAGCCATAATCGTGCTTCTGGCAAAGATATAGGATAGGCCAGCACCGGGCCGTGGTTAAAGTTTCATGGACGGGGGCTCATACAGCATTATACCGAGACCACCGAAAGATAGATCTATTTTCGGTGGCCTTGATTATACGCTGCAGCGGCTGTACAGAAAACTCGGTTTGCCAAAGAAACTTCGGCGCATTTTGTGCTTTATTTTCTTCGGGCCTGGGCTGCAAAAGGACATTACTTTGAATGTCCCAGTAACCTTTGTCGATGAAGCTGACAGAAAGCAACTGACTGATAGTAAAACAATCAGACAGAAAAACACTCATTTTATATATATATATATATATATATATATATATATATATATATATATATATATATATATATATATATACATATACATATACTGCATATATATATGATTTAAAGAAGTTTATTTCAAGTCCACCATTTGAATATAAAGCCACTGGAAAGAAAAAAACGATTAAGGTTATTTTTTTCAAAGCTGTGTATGCGTATGTGCGAGTGTGAGTGTTTGTGTGATTGTGAATGTGTTTGTGCAGTTTTTTTCAGTCGCTGAGGGAGTGTGCGCGTGAGCATTACTAGGCGAGAACAACTCCAAAACCCTTTGTTTTTCATCATTGTTTCAAGTTGTTTTAGAACATTTGATGCATGAGTGTGAAGATTTCTCTAGTTGATACTTATTCTCTCTCTCTCTCTCTCTCTCTCTCTCTCTCTCTCTCTCTCTCTCTCTCTCTCTCTCTCTCTCAAATTCCTTAGGACCTACCCCTTCTACGTCCCCTCCACTGCCTCCTCTCTCTCTCTCTCTCTCTCTCTCTCTCTCTCTCTCTCTCTCTCTCTCTCTCTCTCTCTCTCTCTCCATTAAATTCCTTAAGACCTACTCAACCTCCTCTCTCTCTCTCTCTCTCTCTCTCTCTCTCTCTCTCTCTCTCTCTCTCTCTCTCTCTCTCTCTCTCCAATAAATTCCTTAAGACCTCTCAACCTCCTCTCCACTTCTTCCTTTCTTCTTCTTTTCTCTCTCTCTCTCTCTCTCTCTCTCTCTCTCTCTCTCTCTCTCTCTCTCTCTCTGAGAACATTTGTTATTTCTTCACCCATAGTCTGTATTTTCCCCTCTCTCTCTCTCTCTCTCTAGCAGCATTAATTTAAATGTGAATTGAAACAGACTGAATCCATCGACCACGCGAACAAAACGATTACCATACCCTTAGGTACAGCATCCTCATCTCCCACGTCCACGGCATCATTAGTACTCATCCTTTTCGACTCTTCAGAGTGACAGTTGAGAGATTCCCATAGCTAAACCTCGCCACGAAACTGTTATAAATGCAAATGGCTCCTGTCAGTCTTCAAGTCCATAGAAGAAGGGTGTTTAGTTGGAAGGACGACGTCATTTTTTAGCGGCGCTCGCTTTTAGGGGACGAAATAAGACGGTCGTTTATTTACTTAGAGCCCCTTAGGTGGTTAGTGCCGTCAGTGCACCTCCCGGGATGCACTGTGGGTATTACTTAAGGTTCTTTGCAGCGTCCCTTCGGCCCCTAGCTGCAACCTCTTCATTCCTTTTACTGTACCTCCATTCATATGAGCGCTCTTCCGTCTTGCTATCCAGCCCCTCATAACAATTATTTCATAGTGCAACTGCGAGGTTTTCCTCCCGTTACACCTTTCAAACTATTTACTGGCAATTTCCGTTTCAGCGCTGAATGACCTCATAGGTCCCAGTGCTTGGTCTTTGGTCTAAACTCTATATTCCACTCCATTCCATTTATTTTACTTAGAGGCCTTTGCTTAGACGAAAGGGTCATTCCGTTGCGTGTTTGCGAGAGAGAGAGAGAGAGAGAGAGAGAGAGAGGAGAGAGAGAGGAGGGAGGGGGAGGATTTACTAAATTTAATTCCCTTTTTTATGATATGATGAGAGGAATCGACTTGATTGGGTGTTATAACTGGCGCTACTTTTTAATGTTTAACGACATTTGGGATAGGAAGAGAGAGAGGGGCTTTTAATTGTTCCATTCATATCTCTTACGTACGAGAGAGAGAGAAAAAAAAATCCATTTAAAGTCAGTCTTTTACACTAAAGGGAGGGGACGGGATTGGGAGTACGGGTTTGGTTTGAAAAGGGGGGGAGCCCTTGGGAAGATGATCGTAAGCAGGTAATAACAAACTCAGGATCTTGCCTAAAAAAAAATAGATGTTAGGATCTTTGGTTGTTCTATGGGCGGTACGGTAGTTACCTGTTGCTGCTACGAACCTGACTTGTTGCTGTTACGAACCTGACTCGCAAAGGCGCAGGTACGGATACCTGCTGCTGCCCTGGACCATCGGTCGTTCTGCCCTCCAGTACCGATGACCATGACAGAGTCGCAGACGAAGCTGTAACACCGGAAGACTGCAGGTTTGAAAAGGGGGGGAGCCCTTGGGAAGATGATCGTAAGCAGGTAATAACAAACTCAGGATCTTGCCTTATTAGCGATATAAAAAAAAAAAAGAAAAAACTCCTATAGCTACGAACTCTTCCTTCATCATCCTCTCTTTCCCTTTTCCATCTACTCCTGAAAAAAATGAAGAATTCCCCCCCACCCCCCCCACCCCGCCCCCTCCACAAAAAAAGTAGCGACCCTTCGGAATATGTTTAACTTCCTTTCACTTTTGTCTCACAAAGTGCCAACATTTCACAGAGAGAGAGAGAGAGAGAGAGAGAGAGAGAGAGAGAGAGAGAGAGAGTGAGAGAGAGAGAGAGGTGGGGGTAGGAGGCGGGATTTGGGGTGGGGAATGTGAGCCGGGGTGAGGGTTGGGGTGATTAACGTAAACAAGTAATAGCAAACTCTGAATCTTGTATGATCCTTAAAAGTTGAAATTCAAAAAACTAAAAAAAAATCCTATAGCTACGAACTCATCCCTTCTCCCTCTCCAGCTGCTCCTGACAAAAGTGAAGAATTCGCCCCAAAAAAAAAAAAAAAAAGTAGCAATCCTTCGGAAGCTGTTTAACTTCCTTGCTCTCCGTTCCATTATTTAGGAGATCCTTTGAAGTCGGTTTGAGACCTGGGCCTTTACGTTTGATCCTGCAGGACTCTTTGTGGATGACATCCCACTGAGAGCTTCTCTTCCCCCCACCGCCCCTTTCCTTTGGCCTGTCTGGTAATGGGCGCGTTCTGTTGATGCGTCTGGGCATTAGCGCGGGCGTGTTTGTGTTACTGATGCGCCCATGGTTGGCTCCGGTGTTATTTTTTTTTTTTTTTTGTGTGCGGGTGCTTTCTGCTGTTTAATTTTAGCGATGTGTCTTACGCAGTTTTCTATAAAAAAGCGTTTGTAATGCATTTGTTTGTGTTTGTGCTTTTCACAGAGAAAAAGAATAAAGCTTTCCTTTGCATTTGTCTTCAGAGCATAACAAAGCATCAGTTTTTCGCTAGTTTAATGGCCAGCTGATGAAACACACGTATGTAAAACAAAGTTAATCTGTAATGATTCAGAAGCTCACAAAGTCCCATAAAAAACATCTTGCCTCTTCAAAAATCGTCCTCGTAAACTGTCATTGAATACGAACTATGTTCTTCAACTCCTATTTCATTCAGTGTTAAAACTCCAATATCCCAAACATCTCATTATCTTAGGTATAATGAAGTTCGTGGAAGAACCTCGCATATTTTAAGCACAAAACTACTCATTCGAATTTTTTTTTCCCTTTCATATAGAGGCAGCAAAGCATTCATGATCTTCCTCTGGCATTTTATCTCTGTAAATGCCTCTTGTTTCATTTTACTTTACATGCGTTTTGGGGCATCTTTATGTAAATGCTTATTTCATTTTATTTTACATTCATTTCAAAGCATCTATATGTAAATGCCTGTTATTTCATTTTACTTTACATTCGTTTTAAAGCATCTTTACGTAAATGCCTATTATTTCATTTTACTTTGCATTCGTTTTAAAGCGTCTTTATGTAAATGTATGTTATTTCATTTTATCTTTATATGAATGCCTGATATTTTATTTTATTTGACATTCATTTTAAAGCATCATTATGTAAATGCCTGTTATTTCATTTTACTTTACATTCGTTTTAAAGCATCTTTATGTAAATGCCTGGTATTTTATTTTATTTTACATTCATTTTAAAGCATCTACATGTAAATGCGTGTTATTTCATTTGACTTTACATTCGTTTTAAAGCATCTTTATTTAAATGCCTATTGTTTCATCTTACTTTACATTCGTCTTCAAGCATCTTTATGTAAATGCCTGATATTTTATTTTACATTCATTTTAAAGCCTCTGTATGTAAATAAATGCTTGTTATTTCATTTTACTTTACATTCGTTTTAAAGCATCTTTATGTAAATGCCTGCTATTTCATTTTACTTTACATTCGTTTTAAAGCATCATTATTTAAATACCTGTTATTTCATTTTACTTTACATTCGTTTTAAAGCATCTTTATGTAAATGCCTGTTATTTCATTTTACTTTACATTCGTTTTAAAGCATCTTTATGTAAATGCCTGTTATTTCAGTTTACTTTACATTCGTTTTAAAGCATCTTTATGTAAATGCCTGTTATTTCTTTTTACTTTACATTCGTTTTAAAGCATCTCTATGTCAATACCAAATATTTTATTCTACTTTACATTCGTTTTAAAGCATCTTTATGTAAATGCCTCGTATTTCATTTTACTTTACATTCGTTTTAAAATATCTGTATGTAAATGCCTGTTATTTCATTTTACTTGACATTCGTTTTAAAGCGTCTTAATGTAAATGGCTGTTATTTAATTTTACTTTACATTCGTTTTGAAGCATCTTATGTAAATGCCTGTTATATCTTTTTACTTTACATTCGTTTTAAAGCATCACTATGTAAATACCTAATATTCTAGTTTGCATTCGTTTGAAAGCATCTTTATGTAAATGCCTCTCATTCCATTTTGCTTCACATTCGTTGTGAGTCATTTTTCTTTCACTCAACTGCAACTGTAATACTCTGAGAAGGGCAACGGTTCATAAGTCCACGTGCTTTGTCTCAATACCCAAGGGAACATCGGTAATGCAGTTGCTTAATCCCCGACCTCCTCCGGGAGGGACCGAGACGTCCTTCGGATTAGACGCGAAGCAGAGTTCCTGCATTTCGTTCTTGGGTGCCTCTCAAATATTCAGCAGTGAGCGGCACGTGGCAATACACTCTGCGACTTGGATTTCTAAGAAGATATTGACTGCACGATTGTTGCATGGGACTTCCGCTATTAGTTAGACAGCTTTTCTTTCAGTCAGACGATGATGGTAATATATATTTTGATCATTGATTGATTGTTTTGACGTGCCGTTGATTGCATGATTGGTAAATGTGACTTGCTTTTTTGACAGCTTTTCTTTCAAGCAGACGCTGACAGTAATCTATATTTTGATCATTGATTGATTGTTTGACATGCTTTTGAGTGCATGATTGCTATATGGGACTTGCTTTGTTGACGGCTTTCTTTCAAGCAGACGCTGATTGTAATCGTTATTTTGATCATTGATTGATTGTTTGACATGCTTTTGAGTGCATGATTGCTATATGGGACTTGCTTTGTTGACGGCTTTCTTTCAAGCAGACGCTGATTGTAATCGTTATTTTGATCATTGATTGATTGTTTGACATGCTTTTGATTGCATGATTGCTGTTTTGTGACATGCATTGTTGGCAGCTTTCTTTCAAAGAGACGCTGATTGTAATCTTTATTTTGATCACTGATTGATTGTTTGACGTGCCTGTGATTACATGATTGCTAAATGTGACGTGCTTAGTTAGTAGATTTTCTTTGAAGCAGACGCTGACGTTAATCTTCTATTTTAATGATCGATTGATTGATTGCTTGACATACCCTCCGAAGTCGCAACTTACAAGATTACTGACCCCAGACTTTTGCTTTAATGAACATTGCCTACTCGTTGAAGGCTATAAATACCTTCACCTTTTCAAAATAACAGACCAAAAAGGAAACTTGTCTGTGGTGATACAGACGCAAAATGTTATGGGAACATCAGCCTGTGATGGATATTCCCGTGTTTTGGAGATGAAAAAACAGAGAAGGTGGAAAGGATAAAATGTGCTCAGAGTGTGATGGCTGCTGTTCTGTATCGCTTTTTCCGAAACAGTGGTTGATTGGCGTTTGAAGAACTTTGGTACACAACCGGCAGCATTACATTTTGATATTTTTTCCCCAAGGATTAAAAGAGAATAGGGGTTCACTTTGGCTAAATAGAAAAAGTGCTTGATATACAAGCAGTATCAAAACATTGGAGCTGTTAACATACACACACACGTGTATATATATATATATATATATATATATATATATATATATATATATATATATATGTGTGTGTGTGTGTGTGTGTATGTATACATATGTGTGTGTGTTTATTTTCTTTTAATTGGACCTAGGAGGGTAAGACTAAATAAAGTCTGGTGTCGCAAAAATAAAATTAATCACAAATCTTGAGGACATATATATATATATATATATATATATATATATATATATATATATATATATATATATATATATATATATGTGTGTGTGTGTGATTATGTCGAAATCCAAACCATTCATTATTCAGCTATATTTAATGAAAAATCGTAATAATTAAAATTCGACGGAGAGGGGAAGGAGTTCGAGAGCCTTCGAGGTAAATGAAGGAAGAGATTATCAGATAATAATAATAATAATAATAATAATAATAATAATAATAATAATAATAATAATAATAATAATAATAATAATAATAATGTCATCCCTCGGCACAAGACCTTAATCCATGATCAGCCCGTGAAGACGAATGAGATGAGAGAAAGAAAAGCCGTGTCCTCGTTTTTGACATGAAAATTTCCATCATTTCCCATCCTTGCATCTCTGCCAGAGAAATATCTCTCAAGTCAAAGAATTAATCAATCAACCATGTCGTCTTACCCACGTGTCTCTACCATTCCTCATCCTCTTTCTCTTTCAACTCTTCCTCCTCCTCCTCCTCCTCCTCCTCCTCCTCCTCCTCCTCCTCCTCCTCCTCCTCCTCCTCCTTTCTCCCCATATGGCACTAAAATTTGTGTTTTTGGAATCTTCAGGATTCTTTTCGTTTTGTGACAGTACTTTTACATCATCAGTTTTCTCTTTTTTCTAGTAGCGTTGATTTTTAATCCCTTTTACCATTTCATCAGTTTTTATTGTTTTCCGTCCCCGTGTCATCAGTTTTTTCATCTTCTACTTTTTGTTTTCATGTTTCAAAGGCATTAGCTTTCCCCCTGCATGATTAGTTTTCGTTCCTCGTCCACCTTCTTAATGATGAATGAGTTTACCAGGAGAAGTGGATCTTTCCTAGATAGTGTCCCCAAAGGGATTTAACCCGGTATGTATCCACCTTTGCGGCGTGCTTAGTACAAGCCAGTTTGGGATTACCGTCAAAACATAAAAGACAGTAAATATCAAAAAGGTAATGACCCGCAAGAAATATTAGTCCTAGATAACGACGCCCGAAAACCCCCCTTGGGGGTCACTATCTAGGAAAGATCCGGAGAAGGAGGTCCGCAGGCAGGGCGATTTCCCTTACAGAACCAGCGTTATGACGGACTCGAGACCCGTAAGGAAGCTGATGAAATACCATTGCGGTAAGAAATTGCCCCCTAGTTTAAATGTACATTGATCTTTCAGTGTTTATGCAAACTTACATTTCGTATGTCATTCAACATTCTGTCGGTTTCAGTGTATTACAGAATTAAGAGCTTTTATTGATTACATTTTTGAGAGATCTTTCATTTTTACCTCTGCGTTCACCCGTATAAAAAAAAAATACGCCTCTGTGTTAGTGTTAATGTAAAATCCAATTTTATTTTCATTTCAATTTCGTTTCGCTATCGTTATACGAAAAACGTGACTGCGTTTCACTTTATACTACAACTGTCACGCATGCCACCTCCGCATTCATCTGCAATTTGCTTTCGCCGCATGCCAATTTTTTTTGTTAATTTCATTCGAGCTTTCATTTGACCGCATTCATCAGCTGTTGTTTGAGCTTGATCACCCATTGAAGCTTCAACTGTGTCACAAACTTGATTTGCTTACTATTAATGCTACAAAACTGCCACTCTTGAAGCTTACGTCGTATTGAATATAGAATTTAGGTCAAGGGCCAAGCACTGGGACCCATGAGGTCATTCAGCACTGAAACGGAATTGACAGTGAAAGGTTTGAAAGGTGTAACGGGAGGAAAAAGTCGCAGTTGCAGTATAGATCAATTGTTAGGAGAGGGTGGCAAGAAAGATGGAAGAAAGAGAATATGAAAGGAGGCACAGTAAAACGAACGAATGGGGTTGCAGGTAGGGGCCGAAGGCATGCTGCAAAGAACCTTAAATAATGCCTACAGTGCACCGCATGAGGTGCACTGTCGGCCCTAAACCCCCCCCCCCACCAACCCACAGGAAACTTCTTTCATTTGCCTTTGTAAAGAATTTACAACACAAAATAGGCTGTCACTTGCTTTTGTGAAGGTCCACAAAAACATCTGTCAATTTTGTTACGAAATTTTCAAAAAAAAAAAAAATGTGAAGCGCTTCCTCTTGTGAAGATCCACAAAAAAATTGTCAATTTTGTTACGAAATTTTCAACAACAAAAAATGTGAAGCGCTTGCTCTTGTGAAGATCCACAAAAAAATTGTCAATTTTGTTACGAAATTTTCAACAACAAAAAATGTGAAGCGCTTGCTCTTGTGAAGATCCTCAAAAAATCTGTCACTTTTTTACGAAATAAAAAAAAAAAAGTGGAGCGCTTGCTCTTGTGAACATGCATAAGAAAAATTCTGTCACTTTTGCTACGAAATTTTCAACATCAAAATCTGGAGCTCTTGCTTTTGTGAAGAAATTTTCTATAGAAAATAATCTGCCACTTGCTTTTGTTAAGATCCACAAAAAATCTGTCACTTTTGTGAAGAAATTTTCAACAACAAAAATCAGGATCTCTTGCCTTTGCAAAGAGGTTTTCAGCAGAAAAATCTGTCACTTTTGTTAAAAAAAAAAAAAAAAACAAAGCTCTTGCTCTTGTGAAAATCCACACAAAAAATCTGTCAATTTTGTGAAGAAATTTTCAACAACAAATTTCCAACAGAATAAAAGATTGTTTCTTACTCTTGTGAAGAGATTTTCAAAATATATATATATATATATATATATATATATATATATATATATATATATATATATATATATATATATATATATATATATATATATATATCTTAATGTGAAGAGATAATAAAAAAATCTGAGTCACTTGCTTTAGTGTAATCATTTTGAGTATTGAAAAATATCGTCGTATAATGTCTCATGTAAAGAGATCGTGCGACAAAAAAAAAAAAAAACAAGAAAACGAAAGAAAAAAATGGCTAAATGGTATTATGCCACGCAAGGACTCAAAGGCCGCACATCCTTTCAGGATAGCTTTGAATCCCAAAGTCTATTTGCCGGTCCTGATAACAAACACCTTTTGTTTAGAGGGACACGCCAAAACATGGTTTAACTGTTTTCTTGTAATAACGTGTTATCGCGGCAGAATTTACCAAAATTTTCTCCTAAACTTTCGAAAGAGATGAAGGGTTCACTAAGAGTGTTCTCTCTCTCTCTCTCTCTCTCTCTCTCTCTCTCTCTCTTTCTCTCTCTCTCTCTCTCCTTTTTGTTCTGTAATATATTTTATGTCATCAGCGTCCAATGTTGTTTACTGACGAAAACGGTACCACAGAAACTTAATGTAATTATTATTTTTAGTACCATTAACATAATTTCTATTTACTACTACTGCTGTTATTATTATTATTATTATTATTATTATTATTATTATTATTATTATTATTATTATTATTATTATTATTATTATTGAAACAAGGAGACCCTGTAACGAGGCTATAATATCGAGAATTATTATTATTATTATTATTATTATTATTATTATTATTATTATTATTATTATTATTATTATTATAGTTACAGATTTCATTATGTTATTATTGTCGAAACAAAACAGTGTAAAACGTATACTAATTTTATCATCGTTATTTTTCATTTCAGTTCTCTACTCTTGGATCGCCGCCGACCTGCCGGATGCGCGGTTTCAACGTGAGTACAGAAACTAAATATTTCATATATATTAAACTATACTGCATATGCATGACGGTATGTATTCATTGATTTATGTTAACGTACTGAATACCAGAAATGCGTATTTGATGTTGAAATTGTATTTTTATGTGTATGAAATATATGTATGTATGTGTGTATATATATGTATACACACATATGTATGGAAATATATACATGTATATATATATGTGTGTGTGTGTATGTGTTTGTGGTTATGGCGCTGTTTGTGACAATATGCAGATTTCATCTGTGCACCAGCTACCGGGTTACATGAGAGCCAGGAATAGTAAACTTTCCGTCAGCGTTGAAAAAAAAAATGTCCGCAGTTTCGCCGGATACCAGTACCAAAAATTGAGATACCGAAGTTCAGATTTGATGTGCAAGGGTGAGTGTAATTATTATTATTTTTTTTTTTTTTTTGTCATAAAGAAACAGTTTTTTTTTTTTATTACTGTGATGGAGGGATATCATTCGAATGATTAACTAGTTTTTGTGAAGGAAAAAATTTTTCATCAAAAGGAGGGAGTTGTTGGTAAATATTTTATTTCATTTTTGAAGTACTAAAGACGTTCATTGCTAAATGTTATCGTTTTTCTTAAAAAGAAGCAGCGTCGACCGCGTGGTTTTGTATGGCAGTCGGTTATTATTTATTATTATTTAGAATATCAACCATATTCATGTGGAACAATCCTTAGGGGGCCACTGACATGAAATTCAAGTTTCCAAAGAATATGGTTTTCATTTGAAAGAAGCAACAGCAGGTAATAGGAGTAGAGAGAGAAGAGATCAGTTATTGGAAAAGAAAAAGTAACTTAACGGATTAATAAATAGGTAAAAATGTAAGTAATTTATTAAAACGCAAGGAGAATTGTTTTAGGGTAGTAATGCGTTGCATTATGTACGACAAACAATCGAGACCACGAACAGTAATTTGTCTGGTATGATGGGGATCAAGGAAACTTCTGCAGAAGGGTGCCACGAATGTTATCTCGTAAGTAGAAGTTGGCTGTCGCGAAAACCTCCACCAAACTTTTGAACTTTCACTGAACTTTTGAACTTCCACCAAACTTTCGAAATTCCACTAAATTGCTGAACTTCCAGTAAACCTTGGAACTTCTAGTAAACCTCTGAACTTCCATTAATTACCAAACTTCCAGTAAACCTTTGAACTTCCACTAAATTGCTGAACTTCCAGTAAACCTTTGAACTTCCACTAAATTGCTGAACTTCCACTAAGCTTTCGAACTTCCAGTAAATTGCTGAACTTCCACTAAACTTTCGCACTTCCACTAAATTTCTGAACCTCCAATAAATCTTTGAACTTCTAGTGAACCTTTGAACTTCCACTAAATTTCTGAACTTCCAGTAACCCTTTGAAATTCTAGTAAACCTTCGAATTCCCACTAAATTGCTGAACTTCCAATAAATTTTCGAACTTCCACTAAATTGCTGAACTTCCAGTAAACCTTTGGACTTCTAGTAAACCTTTGAGCTTCCACTAAATTTCTGAAATTCCAGTAAACCTTTGAACTTCTAGTAAACCTTTGAACTTCCACTAAACTTTTGAACTTCCGCTGCACTTTTGAGTTTCCACTAAATTGCTGAACTTCCAGTAAACCTTTGAACTTCCACTAAAATGCTAAACGTCCAGCAAACTTCTGAACCTCCAGCAAACCTCTGAACTTCCACTAAGCCTTTGAACTCCCAGTAAACTTCTGAATCGTTTCCGACTGATGAGATTTTTTATAGGAGATTTAATACCCAGGACGAGACAGGGATTCACCTCTTTGATCTGGCATCAAAGATTCAAAGCAAGCAAAGGAAACACCAAGTTTTTCCACTTGCCAAATAACTCAAGCAAGTTGTGTCTGTCAGCGAGGCAATGGTCTGTGATGTTTAGAATTCTGAGGATGTTATTTTCGTAGACAGTTGAGGAAATTGCACAACAATCACTGAGGAGTGTTACGCATCAGAGTTACGACAACTGGAGAAAGAATTAAAAAAAAAACACAGAGGAATGCTGTGAACAGCATGTTGTACTGGAGGACAATGTCCCTATTTACACAGTAGGGTTGACCGTGGCAAAAACTACTACATGTACTTTGGATTATTATTATTATTATTATTATTATTATTATTATTATGATTATTATTATT
The DNA here is from genome assembly GCF_040412425.1 of Macrobrachium rosenbergii. Taxonomy (NCBI): domain Eukaryota; kingdom Metazoa; phylum Arthropoda; class Malacostraca; order Decapoda; family Palaemonidae; genus Macrobrachium; species Macrobrachium rosenbergii. The sequence goes on along the minus strand of NC_089753.1, from coordinate 38,784,791 downwards.
ATTATTATTATTACTATTATTATTATTAAGATGATGAACCCTTTTCATAGGGAACAAGCCCACAGGGGCCACTGACTTGAAATACAAGCTTCCAAAGAATATGGTGTTCATTAGAAAGAAGTAACAGAAAGAAGAGAAGGAACTCAAAACTCTGGTGTCCATAATTTTGGAGAGTATCTAGAGGTCTTAGGATGCACCCCTCTCCTGAGACAGGATGGCAATGCTTGAACATCGGTGGATTAAGGGTACTGAAAGATGAGCTTGATGGCGCGTGCTACGCTGCGCTGGAACCCGGCGCTGCCCGTCATGTGTCCCCTACCCTCCCGATCTCCTACCTACCCCGCCCCCACCCGGGCGAGACAAACAGGTTTGCAGGAGGAGGGTGGATGTGTCATGTGTCCCCTACCCTCCCGATCCCCTACCTACCCGCCCCACCCGGGGCGGACAAACAGGTTTACAGGGGGGAGGGTGGATGTGTCATGCCTCCCCTACCCTCCCAATCCCGTGCCTACCCCGCCCCCACCCGGGGCGGACAAACAGGTTTGCAGGGGGAGGGTGGATGTGTTATGTCTCCCCTACCCTCCCAACCCCCTACTTACCCAGCCTCCACCCGGGGCGGACAAACAAGAACGATCCACTCAGATTTTATTATAGGAGATAATATAAGAACTGCCCCTTTTGGGACGATTTTATTAAAGAGATCGAGAACGTTTTGTTTTGTGGTTTGTATCTTGTTCTTCTTTTTGCCTTTTCCATACATGTGTGTGCACATTCTCAGTAATAATAATAATAATAATAATAATAATTCAACCCCTCCTCCTGCCTGAGGCCCTCACCGAGCGTGGCGACTGTCGGAGCAACATCGTCGACCGGCGCCTGAGGGAAGCGGCTAAGGAACTGAGAGAACATGAGGACAAAGGTCCAAGGAATATTGACGACATCAAGCGTGAGACTAACAGGGTTATTGAAACAGTCAATGCTGCCTCTAACGCCCTCCTCTTAATAATAATAATAATAATAATAATAGTAGTAGTAGTAGTAGTAGTAGTAGTAGTAGTAGTAGTAGTAGTAGTAGTAGTAGCAATACGTTCGCTGTGCCACCGGTCGTTCGATAATTGATCACCAAAACTAAGCTTCAACACGCGAATGAGTGAGTGATCACTAAGGAAAAACCAGACGTCGTCGGCACATGACCCCTGTGAACATCCACGGGACAGGGCAAGGGGCTGGCAACCTCATCCCAAAAATACTTGCCAAAATTCGGAAGGGTAGAGCCTTCTGGCGCCAACCCCCTCTAAGGAGGAAAAGGACAATTTTGAGAGAGTAAAAATCTGACAAGCCTAAACACGAGGTCCAGGTAAATAACGAAGGATTTGTTGGAGAGAAGACCGAGGCAGGTTGGGGGCGCGTGCTTGCTTGGTGGCGGAGTTGGAAGTGAGGAGATGGAGAATAGAGGGAGGAAGCGATGGAGGAAGAGGAATTTGATTAACAAGAGGTGAAAGAGAACGGACTATGTTGAGAGGAGGTCTGTGAGAAGGAATGGGAGAGGGAGGGCTAAAATTGAACGCAATATGAAGAAGAATATTGGAGAGAGGAGGAGGAGGAGAAGAAATAGAAATGAGAAGAAGAATAGGACCAGAAGAAGCAATATGATTGGGAGGACGGGGGGAGGAGAAGGAACAAGAGAAATAGAATTTGTAGGAAGAAGAGGAGGAGAAATGTGAATATAAGGAAATAGAATAGTTGGACCAAGAGAAGTAGAATCAATTTAGAAAACGGGAGGAGGAGAAAGAGGAGAAATACGATCAGAATAAGATAGAAGAGAAGGAAAAATAAAACCGATTCGAAAGAGAAAGAAATGGAGCAGGAGAAAAAGTAAAAAAAAAAAGGTAAAAAAATAACAGAAGAAGAAAGGAATAATTATAGAACTGTGAGACGGTAAAATAAGGGAAAAAACATAATTAATATAATAACTAATATTAGTCGGAGCAAGGAGCAAGAGAAAAAGTAAAAAAATAACAGAAGAAGAAAGGAATAATTACAGAACTGTGAGGCTGTAAAATAAGGGGGAAGGAACATAATTAATATGTGTTGGAACAAACATTGTTATGAAAACCATGTGGGGGGAAAAAAGGCTTTCCGGTACTAATAGAAGACCGTATTATTTGAAGGATTAATTACTGGGGCAAGCGGGTAATATTATTTTCCCTTCTCGGTGGGCGCTGTTTACCAAGAGTAATGAAAGGGACACGTGTGGCGTTCAGATGGATATAACAGTGGCGTTAAATGGATTATCTGCTCACATGGAAATTCGGTTCAAAATGGAAATTTGACTCAGATTGATATTGGAAATTTTGCGCAGATTTGTATTGGAAATTTTACTCAAATTGATTTTGGAAATTTTACTCAAATTGATGTTGGAAATTTTACTCAAATTTACGTTGGAAATTTTACTCAAATTGGTATTGGAGATTCGGCACAAATTGGAAATTTTATTCAAATAATTATTGGAAATTTTACTCAAATTGGGTATTGGAAATTGGGCTCAAATCGGAAGTTGGGCTCGAATCAGAAATTGAGCTCAAATTGGAAATTGGGCTGAAATGGGAAATTGGGCTCAAATGGAAATTTGACTCAGACTGGATATTCGACATTAATAGTTATTATATAGAGGTAGGTTTTACCTTAATTAAGATTTTACCGAATTGGAAATTTTACCGAACGGGAAACTTGACCAAAAATTGGAATTTATACGCAATTGGAAATTTTGCCCTTTGAGTATTTTACTGGGATGAAAAATTTTACATATATGGAAGTTTCGACCAATCGGAATTTTATCGAAATCAAAAATTTTACTTTGAAAAAAAATTGCCGGAATGAAAAATATGCCGAAATCAAAATTTTATCCTAAAGAAAGTTCTACTTAATATTCTATCGAAATCAAAATTTAAATCCCCCAAGAAAAAAAAATACCGAAATGATAAATATACCGAAATCAAAATTTTATCAAAAAAAGGAAATTCTATTCAAGTAAATATTCTATCGAAATCAAAATTTAACCACACTCCCAACAAAGCAAAAATTACCGAAATGATGAATATACCGAAATCAAAATTTTATATATTTAACACCACTCCCAACAAAGCAAAAAATTACCGAAATGATAAATATACCGAAATCAAAATTTTATATATATATATATATATATATATATATATATATATATATATATATATATATATATATATATATATATATATATATATATATATAAAAGAAATTCTACCCAAATCAAAATTCTATCGGAATAAAAATTTTAGCTGTAAATAAGAATGGCACCAAATGCGGCGAATTTTAACCACGTGGAAACTTTTCCTTTCGTGGAAATTTTCTGCCGGAATCGGCAATCGATTTTTCGGCTCAATTTAATACATTTTACGGTTTCATTTCCACATTCTCCTCCAGCGAAGTGGTTCCAGGTCTTCGGGAAGACAGACGTGGAGGAATTTTTAATTAAATTCTTTAAATGCTCGTTTAAATGGTTACTTGAAGGCTGAGAATTATGCGTATATCAATTTCTCATTAAGTATTAATTATAATACATTTTGTTTGCTCACAGTTTTTTAGTTTTCTGAAAAGAAAACTGTTGTGCCGGCTTTGTCTGTCCGTCCGCACATTTTTCTGTCCGCACTTTTTTCTGTCGGCACTTTTTCTGTCCGCTCTCAGATCTTAAAAACTACTGAGGCTAGAGGGCTGCAAATTGGTATGTTGATCATCCACCCTCCAACCATGAAACGTACCAAATTTCATCCCTCTAGTCCCAGTAGTTTTTATTTCATTCAACGTTAAAATTAGCCATTATCGTGCGTCTGGAAACGATATAGGCCAGGCCACCACCGGGCCTTGGTTAAAGTTTCATGGGCCGCGGCTCATACAGCATTAACCCGAGACCACCGAAAGATAGATCTATTTTCGGTGGCCTTGATTGTACGCTGTACAGAAAACTCGATTGCGCCGAAGAAACATCGGCGCGTTTTTTACTTGTTTTCTAAAAGAGATTAGTCTTCTCCTGGCGATGAGAAGAATTTAATTAAGAGGTAGTGACGTTTTAAAGCTTTTTAATAACTGTGTTTATTTTGGTTTATTTTTCATTAATTGTTAGGCGAGCATGATTATCACTAGGATTAAAAGGAAGGTTTATAAAATTTTATAACATTTTACAGCGTAATTTTTAGAGTACGTATTATTATTAGAAATTGTTTCCGCTGATAATTTCCTACTGCTATAAAGTTCATTTCATATTACAGCTTATTATAATTTTTTCAACGCATATACAGTAAGGCAGCTATTTGAAGTTAGTTTATTCTTTTTAATTTAGATATGGAGAAGTAGCTGTTGATCAGCTATTTGGCTTTTGATTGTAATTTGTTTTATTGACTTCTTTCCTTTATCCATTTTAATCGGAAGAGTAGGACTTTTCTCAATGGGCAGAAGAGAATGAAAAGAGAAAAAGTTGAAGGAATAATGGGAATGGGAATAGGAATAGGATAGGAAGGAACAGAAGGAAAACAAGAAAAAAGGAATAGGTTTCGGAATACATGGAGGAAAGGGCTTGAGATTTGGAGGAACAGACAGTATAGGGGAAATAGGATTTGGAGGAGCAGATGGGTGGGAGAAATAGGATTTGGAGAAACAGAGAGTATCGGAGAAATAAAGGTTTGGAGGAACAGATGGGTACGAGGAATAGGATTTGAAGGAACAGACGGCTAGAAGGATTTGGAGGAACAGGCAGCGTAGAAAGAATAGCATATGGAGGAACAGATGGCGTAGTGGGAATAGGATCTGGAGGAACAGACAGCATAGAAAGAATAGGATTTGGAAAGATAGGCAACAAAGGAGGAATAGGATTTGGAGGAACAGATTGCGTAGTCGGAATAGGATTTGGAAGAACAGAGAGCATAGTCAGAACAAAGTATTTGGAGGAACTGACCGAGCACTCGGAATAGGATTCGGTGGAACAGACAGCATAGTCAGAATAGGATTTGGAGGAACGGACGGCATAGGAGGAATAGAATTTGGAGGAGGAGAGCGCTTAGGGAAAATAAGATTTGGAGGAACAGACAGCATAGAAGGAATAGGATTTGGAGGAAAAGACGGCGTAGAAAGAACAGGATTTGGAAGAACAGACTGCATAGAAGGAACAGGATTTGGAGGAAAAGACGTCGTAGAAAGAATAGGATTCGGAGGAACAGACGGCATAGAAGGGGAGGGATTTGGAAGAAGAGATGGAAGAATAAGTATACCACTCGAAAGATGAGGAGGAAGAAGAGAAGGAGAAGGAAATGGAGTAGAAACAGGAGATTCAGGAGTCAAGAAGAAGGCCAACCTTAGGAGTAGCATTCAGGAATGAGGAATGCACGGTGACGGAACACCTCACACCGCGAGGATTAATGGCTTTGGCGAGCGTGTAATTTTCCCTTCCCAACAAACACTGTTTGGCCTGAGCCACGAAGGGAAAATAGGTCACGTGGGAAAACAGGTCACGTTGGTGTTAGCTGGAAATTTTACCAAACTGGAGATTCTACTGAATCGAAAATTCCTCCGGTGAAATTGACATTTTACCGGAATGGACATTTTTACCGTGCTAATTCTGCCAATTGGAAATTTTACCAATTTGGGAAGTCTGTCGAAATGGAAAGTCTACCAACTGAAAATTCTACCGAAGACTAAATTCCGCCAAAAGGAGATTTTACCGGAATACAGTTTTTACTAAATGGATGATAGATCCAAATGGATCTTCTACCGAAATCATCTCCCGGTAAATAATAATACTAAAGGAGAAACAAATCCGCAGTTATGTATATGTACATATATTTAAAGATAAATCTGTACAGAAAGCTTTCGGGAAACTTCTATTTCCCTTTTCAATCTCACTGAAAAGTTGAATCGAACAGTTTGCCGAAAGCTTTTGTACAGATTCATCTTTAGATATATGTGCATATACATAACTGCGGATTTGTTTCTCCATTTTAAGACTCACGCTACTGTGAATATTTTTTAATAGCACTAATAATAATAATGTGGATTAATGTATTACTTGAAAGAGTCCAGAAGCATCTGCTGTCATATAATGCACCAAAAGTGAACTAGCAGTTAAAATCAGAATCCAGAAGCAACTGCTGTCGTATTATGTACCAGAAGTGAACTAGCAGTTAAAACCAGAATCCAGAAGTAATTGCTGTCGTATTATACACCAAAAGTGAACTAGCAGTTAAAGTCAGAATCCAGAAGCAACTGTTGTATTATACACCAAAAGTGAACTAGCAGTTAAAATCAGAATCCAGAAGCAACTGCTGTCGTATTATACACCAAAAGTGAACTAGCAGTTAAAATCAGAATCCGGAAGTAACTGCTGTCATATAATGCACCAAAAGTGAACTAACAGTTAAAATCAGAATCCAAAAGCAACTGCTGTCATATAGTGCACCAAAAGTGAACTAGCAGTTAAAACAGAATCCAGAAGCAATTGCTGTCGTATTATGCACCAAAAGTGAACTAGCATTTAAGTCAGAATCCAGAAGCAACTGCTGTCGTATTATACACCAAAAGTGAACTAGCATTTAAGTCAGAATCTAGAAGCAACTGCTGTCATATAATACACCAAAAGTGAACTGGGATTTATTTCTATTTTACGAAACCAACAATGAAAAAGGATGAGTCTGCCTCCCTTAGATATTAATGATTTCTGTTCCTTAATTCTTGTGCTCCATTTACTCACCCTTATCGTGCAGAGTTATTAAATTAAAAAAAATGTATAATAACTAGAAATTATAGTAAGCATGTTGGTGGCGACATAAGTAAAGATACAAAAGTTCACCTGATTAACTTTACTGAATAAACTTCCATTTACACCAACAGAAAGGACGACAAAGCTTGGCTGTTAATTAATTAATCCTTCGAACTAAAATCCGGGCAACATCAATCTCGATTAATCTGTGAAACATGCAAATGGCTTCGTGAATAAGGAAGAGAGAGAGAGAGAGAGAGAGAATATTTGCAAAGTAAACTGTTACCGTATTTAATAGGGAAAAATAAATTTTATAATAAACTAGTGGCATAGGATGTGTGTGTGTGTGTGCATGAGAGAGAGAGAGAGAGAGAGAGAGAGAGAGAGAGAGAGAGAGAGAGAGAGAGAGGAGCGAGAATTTTCAAAAGAAACTGTTACCATAATATTTGAGAGAAAATTGTATAATTAACTGGATGTATAGCATCTTTGTGTGTGTGTGTAAGAGAGAGAGAGAGAGAGAGAGAGAGAGAGAGAGAGAGAGAGATTAATAACTAGATGAATTGCTATATAAGATCATAGGACAGATGAGCATCCAACTGCTCTATAGTTGAGCTGATGACTGTCTCTATGCTGTCAGTAATAGCTTTTCAGCGTGTACCCAAAATCCAGTGTAATATAAAAGAAAGTGTAATACACAAAATCCAGTGTGATATAAAGTAAAATGTAATACACTGCTGCGCAATACCAATTTTCATTCCCGTACGGATGATGCTTTTCCATAACGTGACTGGCCAACATGTCAGATACTCGTGCTCCAATTTTAGGGGGACTGATGGAGGCTTATATGTGGCTATTCGGCTGCATTTTTTTTCTTTTTTTTTTAGTGTATGGTATATTATCATGGTTTTTGGTCTTTTTAGCAGTTTTACTGTTTTGAGTGCATTGTAATGAATGTTTCCTTTTTTGTGTTTTTATTTTTATCACGCTAATTTTTTCTGCATTATGGGTTTGTAATTGTTTCATTTTTTTTGGAGTGTACTGATTTTATTTTTCTTTAGTCTTTTTTATAATGCTTTAATTTTTTTTTTTATTCAGTTCCCTGTATAATTTCCTATTTCGATTTTTAGTTTTTTTTATCCACTCTTTAGTTTATTACCTCTTACATTAATTATTTATATTAATTAATTAACCTGTATGTTGCCCCTACTTTTATCATCGCTTAATTACGACGTCTGGAATTTACATTCAACGCCTTTGTTCTTTTTTTATAATAATAATAATAATAATAATAATAATAATAATAATAATAATAATAATAATGTTGAAACAGTAGTTTTCATTATTATTATTATTATTATTATTATTATTATTATTATTATTATTATTATTATCATTATTATTATTATTATAACAACTTGATATCTTGATAAACAAAGCATAGACCCATATAACACAGGAGAATGGAGAGAAGTAAAAAAATAATTGAAAATAACAACACAAAGTTAAATTATTCAACCACAGACATGAAAATTAAGAAAAAAAAAATAGATGATAAGGTTAAATCATTCATCCACAAACTTGAAGGTTATAAATAAATAGATGAAAATAGCAAAACAAATAAAATCAAATGATTCAGCCACAAACATGAAAGTTAAGAAAAAATGATGAAAAAAACAAAACAATTAAAGTTAGATAATTCAACCACAAACATGAAAGTTAAGAAAAAATAGATAAAAATAAGAAAACAAATAAGGTTAAATCATTCAACCACAAACATGAAAGTTAAGAAAAAATAGATTAGAATAAAAAAAAACAAATGAGGTTAAATAATTCAACCTCAAACATGAAAGTTAAGAAAAAAAGATTAAAATAAAAACAATTAAGGTTAAATAATTCAACCCCAAAATGAAAATTAAAAGAAAATAGATGAAAATAACAAAACAAATAAAATTAAATGATTCAACCACAAGCATGAAAGTTAAGAAAAAATAGATTAAAATAAAAAACAAAGTTATATGACTCAACCACAAACATGAAAGTTAAGAAAAAAAATAGATGAAAATTAGAAAACAAATGAGGTTAGATAATTCAACCACAATCATGAAAGTTAAGAAAAAATAGATTAAAATAAAAAACAAGTAAGGTTAAATAATTCAACCACAAACATGAAAGTTAAAAATAGATGAAAATAACAAGACAAATAAAGTGAAATGATTCAACCACAAACATGAAAGGTAAGAAAAAAAATAGATGAAAATAAAAAAAAAAACAAGTAAAGTTAAATCATTCAACCACAAACATAAAAGTTAAGAAAAAAATAGATGAAAATAGAAAAAAAACAAATAAAGTTAAATCATTCAACCACAAACATGAAAGTTAAAAACAATTACATGAAAATAACAAGACAAAGTTAAATAATTCACCCACATACGTGAAATAACGTAATTTTAAGCAGTGATGCAAGGCATTTAAACCAGCATTTCATCCCGTCTTAAACTCTCCGAAGCCGATTAGTTTACAGCAATTCTTACGAAGTAGCTTAATTGCTTAATTTCTCTGGCACTTGGCAACTCCGCCCGTGCACCTTAGCAACAAGTGTCAACTTTCTTTGCTTAAAAGTTTCCTCACGTTTTTTTCATCGGTGTGATTGTTGTCTCAGTTCATTATGGACGAGTTTGTTCTTCCTTCTTTTTTTTTGTGTTTTTGTTTCACCTTGTCCTTTTAGTTTTCTGCCAAAGAAAACTGTTGAGATGCCTTTGTCTGTCCGTCCGCACTGTTCTCTGTCCGCACTTTTTCTGTCCGCCCTCAGATCTTAAAAACTACTGAGGCTAGATGACTGCAAATTCGTATGTCGATCATCCACCCTCCAATCATCAAACATACCAAATTGCAGCCCTCTAGCTCAGTAGTTTTTATTTTATTTAAGGTTAAAGTTAGCCATAATCGTGCTTCTGGCAACGATATAGGCCATGCCACCACCAGGCCGTGGTTAAAGCTTCATGGGCCGCGACTCATACAGCATTATACCGAGACCACCGGAAGATAGATCTGTTTTCGGCGTCCTTGATTATACGCTGCACAGAAAACTCGATTGCGCCGGAAAAACTTCGGCGCATTTTTCGCTTGTTTAGCGTTGTGATTGTTATCGCCTTTCATTGTTTTAGCAGTTGGCCATTGTGCATTATTCAAAGATTTTTTAACTGTTTTATTGATTTGTTGTTTTTGCTTTCTATCTTATTCTAGTCAAGTTTGTTCCTATTTTCTCTTGCTTTTGCTGTTGTTCGTTTTTTCATTACACGACAGCTAGTTCACCTGTTCTCAAGATTTTGTTGTTTTCATATTTCTTTATACAAAAGTTTGTTCCCATTGTCTCGTGCTTTTGCTATTGTTCGTTTTTCATTATACATTTGTTAGTTCACCAATTCTCAAGGTTTTTGTTGTTTTCATATTTCTTTACACAAAAGTTTGTTCGCCTTTTGTCGTGTTGTTTGTTGTTCGCTTTTCATTATACAAGTTTGTTAACCTATTCTCGAGTCTTCTGTTTATTCACTTTTCATTATACAACGGTTTGTTCACCTTTTCATGTATTTTGTTGTTGTTCGCTCTTCCTTATACACCTATCTCGTGTTTGTTGTTTTTTGCTTTTCATTATGCAAAAGTTTGTTTACCTTTTCTAGTGTGTTTATTACTGTTGTTTGCTTTTCATTATACAAAAGTTTGTTTACCTTTTCCAGTGTGTTTATTGCTGTTGTTCGCTTTTCATATTTGTTCGCCTTTTCTCGTGTTCACTGTTGTTTCTTCAGAAGTTTGTTCACCTTTTCTCATTATACGAATGTTGTTCACCTGTTCTCATCGGATTGCTTCTGGCAGACAATATTTTTCTTTATATGTATGTCACTTTGTTTGCTTGTTTTTATATATGTCTGCCTGTCAGTCCACAACCTCTGTCAAAAGCTGATTAACTTATCAACGGATTATGTGAGGGCCATGATGCTGCAGCAGTTAATGAGTAAATAATATGGTCTTTCTACCATTATCATGAAGTAATATAAATTTGAATTATATTTTCATCGACACTACCTGTCCCCGGAAATGAAACTGTCAAAACAATATGCTTGAGTGGAGACCAAATTTCCCATCATTGTTATTTCCGCTTCAGTCTTGGCTGTTACCGAGGCTCTACATTCACCCAGCTTGATTACAAGAGAAGCTCTTCAGCTTTATGGCGGGAATAGAGCTCGTTTCCCACTGATCTAGTCGTGCGGCAGAGAATCCTGTTTCAAGAAAGATGGATTCATTGCCTTTCCTCCTGACCGTTCAAAATCATTTGTTCTTTTGGTGTTTCTTAGTTTTGATTGGCAACTGATGTGCCAAATGAAATTAGCACTTATTACGCTCGTGATTAGAGCTCGTTTTCCATTAAGGCTGCCACCAACAATGCTATTACGACAGACCTATTTCCATGGTCCTTCTGGTTGTCCAGATTGGTAGCTGTTCTCCCTAGCTATAAGTTCTTCATTGGAGGGGTGGCTAAAGCTCTCGGCTAGCACGCTGTTGGCCCAGCGTTCGAGTCTCCGACCGGCCAATGAAGAATTAGAGGAATTTATTTCTGGTGATAGAAATTCATTTCTCGTCATAATGTGGTTCGGATTCTGCTGGGTAACCAGTTGGTTCTTAGCCACGTAAAACAAATCTAATCCTTCGGGCCAGCCCTAGGAGAGCTGTTAATCAGCTCAGTGGTCTGGTTAAACTAAGATATACTTAACTTCTCCCTAGCTATGGTGGTGTCTGCGTTCAAGCTATGCCAGAGTTTAACGAATGCTCATGAGCTGCTTGAACGCGGTGCAGTTAGAATTCAGCTTTAATCTTTAAGATCTTTCTTTAGGAATTTATGTCTTTCATCAGAGTGGGCCGATAAGATTTTGGAAATTATATTTTAAGTACTCTGACCCTTTCCAGTACAACAATAAAGATGAATGCGGTAGTGATTGTGGTGATGGTAAGTAAAAAGGAAATTACACAGTTGTAGATTTTGATAGTTATACATTAAAGCAAAGCACGCAGTCATATTCATATTCATATATATATATATATATATATATATATATATATATATATATATATATATATATATATATATATATATATATGTGTGTGTGTGTGTGTGTGTGTGTGTGTGTGTGTGTGTGTGTGTGTATGTGTGTGTGTATGTATAATCTACTGGTCACTTTTACCAGATACATATGTAATTCTAATAGATCACAGTCTCTTCAATTTCTTGCGTTTGATCTCACGGCTTTGTAGTTATAAGCATATCCAAAAAAACGCGAAGAATTCGAGAAGTTAAGAGGGCATTGTGGCTATTAGAATTACACACACACACACACACACACACACACACACACACACACACACACACACACATATATATATATATATATATATATATATATATATATATATATATATATATATATATATATATATATATATATATACATACATATATATATATATATATATATATATACACTACACTCATATATATTCAGTATTTTTCCCTTGTAATAAAAATCTTCATTCCTCTCCTTTCGAATTACGAAATACTGCATATTCAATTTTTATTTCAATTTGGCCAAAATGGCATTTTGGCCCGGCCGTGTCAAATATTTCAAACTGGAATATTGTAAGTCGACAAACCGCTGTGCTGCCGTCGCTGGTGATATGAATACCGGCAATTCGTGATGTTATGGTCGTGTAGAAATGAGAACGAGGTGGTTTTCATTTAACGGATTCTCGCTGGGTTGGACGCGCGTGCGCATATTTGCGCGAGCGTGTGTGTGCGTGTGTGTGAGTGCGTGTGTCGCGATACGTATCCTCATTTAGGGTGTGTTCACATGTCGGTGACATGTCGCATACTCATCACAGATTTATTGCATACTTGTCACAGACTCTTATCACAAACGTATTGCATACTTATCACAAACTTATCGCATACATATCACACACTTATCGCATACATATCACAAACTTATTGCATACTTATCACAACCTATTGCATACTTATCACAAACTATTGCATACATATCACAAACTTATCGCATACATATCACAAACCATGACATACTTATCAGAAGCTTATCGCATATTTGTCCCAAACTCATTGCATCTTATCACAAACTTATCGAATACATATCACAAACTTATTACATACTTGTCACAAACTTAGTGTATAGTTATCACAAACTTATCACATACATGTCACAAACTTATCACATACCTGTAACAAACTTATTGTATACTTATCACAAACTTATCACATACATATCACAAACCATTGCATACTTATCACAAACTTATCACATACTTGTCACAAACTCATTACATACTTATCACAAACTTATCAAATACACATCACAAACTTATTACATACTTGTCACAAACTTAGTGTATACTTATCACAAACTTATCACATTCATATCACAAATTTATTGCATACCTGTCACAAACTTAGTGTATACTTATGACAAACTTATCACATACATATCACAAACTTATCACATACTTGTCACAAACTTACTGTATACTTATCACAAACTTATCGCATACATATCATATACTTATCACAAACTTACCACAGACTTACCACAAACTTATTTCATACATATCACAAACTTATTGCATACTTATCACTAACTTCTCTCATACTTATTACAAACTTATAGCATACATTTCACAAACTTATCATATACCTATCACAAACTTACCTCGTACTTGTCACAGACGTACTTGTCACAGACGTACTTGTCACAGACAAGTTGGAAATAAGTCAACGACTGCATGTGGTGAAGGAATCTTTAGCAAATGCTAGATAATCCTATGAAGCACTTGTTAGACACCAATACATTGTTGACTTGTATTCAGCATGTTCGTGATATGTGTCTGATAAGTTGCAGACATGTGTTTATGACTTGCTTGGTCTGGTATGCATTGCCTAATTAGCCTTACTTAATAGTATCCACTGTTCTTTGTGTATGTACCTTGATTTATTTTGGTTTGAGTTAAAGATGAATAAAATGTTACGAGTGGTATGTTTGGGTTTTTATAATTCATAGAAGAGTTCAGAGTTCTCAGCCACGAGGAGCTGAGCATTATAACTTTTACGAGCTTGATGGCGCGCACTATGCTGCAATAGAACCCGGCGCTGCTCGTCATGTTTCCCCTGCCCTCCCGATCCCTTACCTACCCCGCCCCCACCCATGGCGGACAAACAGGTTTTCAGGAGGAGGGTGGATGTGTTATGTCTCCCCTACCTTCCCGATCCCCTGCCTACCCCACCCCCACCTGGGACGGACAAACAGGTTTACGGGAGGAGGGTGGATGTGTCATGTCTTTCCTACCCTACCGATCACCTACCTACCCCGCCCCAACCCAGGGCGGTCAGACAGGTTTGCAGGAAGAGGGTGGATGTGTCATGTCTGTCCTACCTTCTCGATCCCCTACCTACCCCACCCCCACCTGAGACGGACAAACAGGTTTGCAGGAGGAGGGTGGATGTGTCATGTCTTTCCTACCCTACCGATCCCCTACCTACCCCGCCCCCACCCTGGGCGGATAAACGGGAAAGATCCACTCGGATTTTATTATTATAGATCTTGTATAAATCAATGACTTTAAGGGAAAAATGACAAACAAACAAAGGAATTGAGCGACAAAAATTGTTAAAACTGTCGACGAACTTGGACGAAAAATTCCTCGAGAGTGAAGGCCATTATTTTTACAAGGAGATTTGAATACAATTCTCTCTCTCTCTCTCTCTCTCTCTCTCTCTCTCTCTCTCTCTCTCTCTCTCTCTCTCTCTCACGTCGAGTAAACGTTATTTAAGAAGACAGACATTTCTTTTATTTTCTGTTTTTTTCATTTTTACTTGAAGATTTTTTTATTACTGACAAGTCTAATTTGGAGTGGCTCTCTCTCTCTCTCTCTCTCTCTCTCTCTCTCTCTCTCTCTCTCTCTCTCTCTCTCTCTCTCTCTCTCCTTCTTTTGCATATGTTGGCGTGCCCAGCTTTTACTGCAGATTAATCCAATTCGAACATTCTTTTTCCCCTTTGAAACACTAGAAGTCTTGCTAGTCAATTAGCCACCATTAGTTGAGAGGGTGCCATCACTCTTTTTTTACTTTTGTGTCATCTCTTTTCTTCTGCTACTTCTTCCCTTTTTATTCTTCTTTTTCTTCCCATACTTATTCTTCGTCCATTTTTAGTCTTTATTTTTTTTGTTCTTATCCACTTGCTGTTCTTCCTTCTTCCTATCTTCTATCTCCCGTTCTTCCCTTTTCTCCTTCTGTTTCAGATTTTCCTAACTTCTATACTTCTCTTTCTTCTTATTTTATTTCTTTCCTTTCCTTCTCCGTCTTTCCCCCATTTCAACTCCTATTCCTATTCCTATTCCTATTGCTGTTCATCCTTGTCCTCCTTACTGTCCCTCTTATCTTCCTTAAACTCCTCTTCCCAGAATTTCCACCTTGTGTAAAGAAGAGGCAGGAACGACTTCAGGAATTCAACATTTTGGAACAGTCTTTGGAGTCCATCCGGATTCTCGCTATATTTTTGGTCGAAAACGTCAATTGAATATTCATGTATTTTGGAGGATTTCTCTCTCTCTCTCTCTCTGTCTCTCTCTCTCTCTCTCTCTCTCTCTCTCTCTCTCTCTCTCTCTCTCTCTCTCAGGAATATCCTTCAGTTTATTTCATGAATTTCGAAGTTTTCGGAGGTAATTTCTTTGATAAGTTTCTAAATGTTAATATGAAGAGCTTGTTGGTTCGCGCTACGTGCGCTGGAACCCGGCGCTGCTGTCTCCCCTACCCTCCCGATCCCCTACCTACCCCGCCCACACCCGGGACGAACAAACAGGTGTGCAGGAGGAGGGTGGATGTGCCCCTTACCCTCCCGCTTCCCTGCCTACCCCGCCCCCCACCTGGGGCGGACAAACCAGTTTGCAGGGGGTGGGTGGCTGTGTCATGTCTCCCCTACTGTCACCCGGGGGAGGACGAACAAGATCCACTCGGATTTTATTATTATAGATAGCAAAAA